>NC_056664.1:25991362-26303457 GCF_018350195.1 Panthera tigris
TATGAAACAAGCTCCACAACACATTTCCGCTACTCACCGTCTGCCAGGGTAATAATCCCTGGAATATTCTTATGTGGTCTGTTCACTGATAAAACCTGAAAATCCTTGAACTTTTCTCCACCTTATTTCTTCCTGTTCCATGTAATTGTTTTGCAAAGCACAAAAAGACCTAATTTTGGTAGGCATAGGAGAGAAAAGGGAGAGTTTTTCCCCTTATACCATAGCTCTTTATGAACAAAGAGCGTTTCTAACTCCCGCTTATAGAACATTCACGTGCAGTGAGGCATCTCAACAAGTGTTGGTATTTTAATAAATACCACACTCCACTCTCCTATGTTTATGCAAGAACATTAAGGCCTATCTCCTGCAGCTGATGGTTTATAATCCAGATTTAGGTGAGTTAATGTAAACAGTCTGATGGACTTGCCTGGATGGATAGCCAAAAAGCAATTTCTTATGAACATGGAACACAGTGATGGGGAGGCCCACAACGTGATGAAAGAAGCCCAAGATAGCATCAGAAATGACCTAATAGAGAGGAACTAGGGCAGAGGTGATCAGCATCCCAGCTTTTGCTAAATTTAACATGACAAGCCAAGTAAGAGAAGTCATTATTGAGAAAATGTGAAAGTCCAGCCAAGAGTTTGGGTGATGGAAAATTAACTATAGTTGAGACATAAAAGTTTATAATGTAGGGATTGTAGAATGATTGGATGTCTTTCATATTCTAAGAATGCAGTTCAATGGACCATCTCTTAGCATTATTCTGAAAGCTTTACTTTTGATTAAAATCATAAAATCTATCTTAGAGATCCAGGAAAAAGTGTGTATACCTTAAACCCAAACATTTTACTACCTGGATGACTAATATTCTCATTTTCCTTCTATCTTTAATTAAAGATAGAAGTAAAGATTTAAGTAAAAAGGTTGTGGCCAAACTAGAACTTTGTGTAGAAAATTCAAAGAAATTAAAGATTTTAAAAGCATATTTAAGAGTTTACATATTTCATCATTTTCAGGGGATACACGATCAGGTCCAGACTTAGCCACAGTCCTTGGAAAAATGGCTGATGAATGTGCCTTGGTGTTGTCTACCTGGAGGGGCTAGAGGTTGACTGGGGACAGACTCCAGCCAGCCTTGTGAATAGTCCCATGATGCATCATGTGCTGATCTGGAAGCAAAGGGTGATCAATAAGGGAGGAGGTCAGCTAGAGACAGGCTAGATTTGAATCCTGGCTATGGTCCTCTCCAGATGTGTCTCCGTTCATTTCTACCTTGTCTGCTTCACTTACATCCACTTTCTTTACTCAGCCAGAATCTCAAGTACTCATGTCATTACACTGGGCTAGATGATGAGAGAGAGCTGAGGTTTGGAATTGCTAATGCCAAGATCTGTCACACTAGAGAGCATTGTGTACCATGAACAAGAAACCCAAAGGAATAAAAAAGTAATAAAATAATAATTGTGGTTATGAGGTGTTTAACAAAGCCAAATTTCCATAATATGCTAAATAATAAAAAATGATTCTCAAGAAACACTTAACCCTAATAAGAAGGAATTGCATGGTTGTAAGTAGTTGAGTTCAGTTCAATGAACATTTATGGAGATCCTCTTATATTTGAGGCACTGTGAAAAACAATGGGGGAAAAAAGATGAATCACACATGGTCACATTGATGACAATTCAGTCCCTGTCCATATCCAGTGTAAATGGAATGATAACATATCTAAAGAAAGAGAAAACATCAACTTATTACCAGCTCTGAGCTGGGCACTGTTCTGGTCTCTGAGGCTATAAAGTTTATTAAAACAAACTTTTTAACCTTAGGAGCTCATAGGCTCTATGGCCATTGCCTTTTATCTGTTGCTTTATAAAGAGTAGAAACTCTTGGGATCAAAAGAATCATAATTCAGTACATTAATAAAACTCTGAAAGATGCTAAAACTTGGTCTAGCTACTTGGGAAAGTAATCAAAAGGAAAAGATGGGGTTTCTAACAAAGGAAAAGGTGGAGAGACTCTCAGTCATTTCCTGAGCATTGAACTCTAACATATGACATGTATATTCTGATTTGACACACTTTCATCTTCTGTGGCTGCTTTATTTTCAAGTATTTGAAACAGAGCTATAAGATTTAGCAAATAAAAATATAAGAAATTCAATTAATTTTCAGATAAGGTTGAATTTCAGAGAAGCTACTCATTCTTTATCTAAAATTCAAATTTAACTGAGTGTTCTGAATTTTATCTGTTAAACCAATTAGAAGTTAGCTCTTTATTTACAGAGATTATGTAATCCAGTTCTGCTGCGGAGTACCTATTTTTAAGGCTGAATAAATTGTTTGCTTGAAGTTGTCTCTGGATACCTGAATTAACTTAGTCTTGCTGTTTCAATCTTGTTTTTTTTTTTTTATTCATATTTAACATAAGCCTAAAATCTTTATCTGTTTCTTTGAAGAATTTTATTAGCTCTTTTGAGTTTTCACTTACCTAGCTTGCTTTTTAATATTCATTTGGCCTCTATCAAATTAATAATTCCATTCTTGGTCTTATTTTCTAAAAACTATTGGTATACATGATCCATACCAAGGTGTCACATGGGAAATTAGTGAATTTTAATCAAATGACACATTACATAGTATACCCTGGAAAGTTCTCACCATTCACCCAAATTTCTCTGGTAGCAGGAAGAGTAAGAGTAGAGTTTATCCTGTTGAGTATATGAAATCAGTCAGAGCAATATTCGTTATACAGGTCATTTAGTTTGAAATACATAATTTCCTTGGTCAAAGTCAGATTAGTTAAATTCATATATTGATTCACAGGTAATTAAATGGGAAGACAGAATGCCAGACATAGCAGTGTGAGAAAGATTGGCATCCACCACTGGGGAGTTGACAGCCCATAGCTGTGCTTCTAACACAGTGGTGGCCAGCCATATGGGGCTACTTGATTTTAAATTTAAATTAACAAAACTCACAACGCACCCCCCCAAACCCCAAATAATCCAGTGAAGTAATGAGCAGAAGACATGAATAGATACTTTTTCAAAGAAAACACCCAAATGGCCAACAGACATATGAAAAGATGCTCAACATCACTCATCATCAGGGAAATACAAATCAAAACTACATTGAGATACCACCTCACACCTGTCAGAATGGCTAAAATTAACAACTCAGGAAACAACAGATACTGGCGAGGATGAGGAGAAAGGGGAATTCTTTGCACTGTTAGTAGGAATGCAAACTGGTGCAGCCACTCTGGAAAACAATATGGAGGTTCCTCAAAAAATTAAAAATAGAACTACCCTATGACACAGCAATTGCACTAATAGACATTTATACAAAGGATAAAAAAATGCTGACTCAAAGGGGCACAAACACCCCAATGTTTATAGCAGCACTATCAACAATAGGCAAATTATGGAAAGAGCCCAAATGTCCATCAATTGATGAATGGATAAAGAAGATGTGGTACAAATATACAGTGGAATACTGCTCAGTGATGAAAAAGAATGGATTCTTGCCATTTGCAACCATGTGGATGGAACTAGAGGGTATTATGCTAAGCGAAATAAGTCAGTCAGAGAAAGACAAATATCATATGATTTCACTCATACGTGGAATTTAAGAAACAAAAAAGATGAACATAGGGGAAGGGAAGCAAAAATAAGTTAAAAACCGAGATAGAGGCAGACCATAAGAGACTCTTAACTCCGGATTACAAACTAAGGGGAGATGGGTGGGGAGATGGGTTAAATGGGTGATGGACATTAAGGAGGACACTTTTCAGGATGTGCACTGGGTGTCATATGTAAGAGATGAATCACTGGGTTCTACTCTTGAAGCCAAGACTACACTGTATGTTAACTAAATTAAATTTAAATTAAAAAAAATCACATTTGGATTAGCCACATTTCAATTACTCAATATCTACATGTGGCTAGTGGCGACTGTATTAGCATAGATGATAGAAATTTCCAATAGTGTTGAAAGTTCTAGACAGTGCAGGTCTGTGAGGATAACAGATGGGATTATTAATTCCACAATCAATTATTTATAGTAATTGCAATTATGTTATGTGACATGAAATAGATGCTTAAGGAATTATTTGATTGCAAAACAGGGGAAAGCCTCTCTGAGGAAGGGATATTTTGAGGTGGAATGGAAAGGATGGGTAAAAACCAACACACAAGTAGCTAAGGGGCAAAGAGAACTATACAGGCAGAGGAGATTAGTATGTGCAAAGGTCCTGAAGGGAAAGGAACAAACAGAAATTAAAGAAAAAGCAGAGGGCACAGAAGAGAAAGAGGAGAGAGGCCCAAGAGGAACCTAGAGGACCATGGTGAGGGTTTGGGTCTTCATCTGAGAAAACCACTAAAGGATCATACAATGAAGAGTGATAAATTGAGATTCACACTTAAAATCATGGCTCTGGCTTGGGGCGCTTGGGTGACTCGGTTAAGTGCCTGATTTTGGCTCAGGTCATGATCTCATGGCCTATGAGTTTGAGCCCAGCATAGGGTTCTGTGCTGACAGTTAAGAGCCTGCTTCAAATTCTCTGTCTCCCTCTCTCTCTGCCCCCTCCGTACTCGCTCTCTCTCTCTCTCTCTCTCTCTTAAAAATAAACATTATAAAAAGAAAAAGAAAAAAAATCATTGCTCTGGCTGCTAGGCAGCAAAATGACTGCTGAAAAATGAGATATTTGATATTGCAGTAATCCAGAGAAGACAGCATGGTAGCTGGGTAAGTGTATTAATTTGCTAGGACTGCAAAACAAATACTACAGACTGAGGGTGTAAACAGCATAAACGTATTGTCTCACTGTTCTGGAGACTAAAGGCCCAAGATCAAGGTGCTGGAAGTGCTGGTTCCTTCTGAGGGCTGTGAAGGAGGATCTGTTCAGGCCCCTCTCCCTGTAGATGTAGATGGCTGTGTTCTCCCTGTGTCTTCACCAGTCTTCTCTGTGTACCTGCTTGGGTCCTAATCTTTATTCTCATAAGGACACCAGTCAGATTGTATCAGAGCCAACCCATATGACCTCATTTCACTTAATTATCTCCTTAAAGACTCTATGGCCAAACAGTCACATTCTGAGGTACTGGGTATTAGGACATCAACATGGGAATTTGGGAGGACAGAGCTCAGCCTATCATAGGAAGTTTAACCTTCTAACTAGTGTCAAAGTTGCGTGAAGGTCAAGAGAGTTCATCATATGTCATTGGCCCAAACCCCTACCCACCCAGCAACACAAGAAACATCCAATTGGAGAAACACATAGGGTAGAAAAACACTCTCCACCTTTCAGGCTCTCTGGTCATGAACTATTTAAGAGAAGTTCAGTGAGAAGAAAGGAAGATCAACAGAAGTGAGGTCTCTACCCAGAGGCTGATGGTGCTATGCATTTTAGTGATCTGCCTAGTCTTTTGTGGCTCTTGAGTGGGAAGTTTTTTGGTTTGAGATCTATAGGATCTTGGCCCCTAACCTTCTCCTGTGTCCCTTTGGTTTGATCTCTCTCCCTCTAGGAATGGTCTCTGCAGTATTCCCACCCTCCTGGTGAACTCTCAGTTTAGACATCAGCTTCTCTGGGAACCATTGAAGCTTTGCAAGAGAGTTCAGTGTCCCTCTTAAATTATCCCATGACACCCTTTATCTGCCCCCATTAAACCTGTCTGTTCACTCTGTCTCACCCACTGTGGTGGCTGATACTGTCCAGTTCACAGACCACTGGGCAGAGGCTACATGAGTAGCAACACTGAAATGTTCTTTTTTTAATTATAAGTAATAAAATTCTTTTTATTATAAAAATTCTTTTTATTATAAATCAGAAAATGAGTGAAATTATCTTAAATAAATCCCTGATTGTTATAAAGTGTCAATGAGTTAAACTCCAAGAATAATGGCAAAGGGGGAAAAATTATCTTAAAGTAATGAAAGCTTATTTAAAAATATAATTTGTTGTCGTTAGGCAACATACAGCGTATACAGTGTGCTCTTGGTTTTGGGGATAGATTCCTATGATTCATCGTTTACATACAACACCCAGTGCTCATCCCAAGTACACTCCTCAATGCCCATCACCCATTTTCCTCTCTCCCCTGCCCCCCCATCAACCCTCAGTTTGTTTCTCTGTATTTAAGAGTTTCTCATGGATTTGTCTCCCTCTCTGTTTGAAACTATTTTTTCCCCTTCCCTCCCTCCATGGTCTTCTGTTAAGTTTCTCAAGTTCTACATGATAACTGAAAACATATGATATCTGTCTTTCACTGACTGACTTATTTCACTTAGCATAACACTGTCCAGTTCCATCCACGTAGTTGCAAATGGCAGGATTTCATTCTTTCTCATTGCCAAGTAGTATTTCATTGTATATATAAACCACATCATCTTTGTCCGTTCATCAGTTGATGGACATTTGGGCTTTTCCCATGATTGGCTATTGTTGAAAATGCTGCTATAAACATTGGGGAACAAGTGCCCCTATGCATCAGCACTCCTGTATCCTTTGAATAAATTCCTAGTAGTGCTCTTACTGGGTCTTAAGATAGTTCTATTTTTAATTTTTTGAGTGACCTCTACACTGTTTTCCAGAGTGGCTGCACCAGTCTGCATTATCACCAACAGTATAAGAGGGTTCATGTTTCTCCACATCCTTGCCAACAACTGTTTTTTCCTGAGTTTTAATTTTAGCCATTCTGACAGGTGTGAGGTGGTATCTCAGTGTGGTTTTGATATGTATTTCCCTGATGATGAGCAATGTTGAGCATCTTTTCATATGTTTGTTGGCCATCTGAATGTCTTCTTTAGAGAAGTGTCTACTCATGTCTTCTGCTCATTTCTTCACTGGATTATTTGTTTTTTTGGGTGTGGAGTTTGGTAAGTTCTTTATAATTTTGGATACTAATCCTTTATCTGCTATGTTATTTGCAAATATCTTCTACCATTCTGTCAGTTGCCTTTTAGTTTTGTTGATTGTTTCCTTTGCAGTACAGAAGTTTTTTTTATCTTGATGAGGTCCCAATAGTTCATTTTTGCTTTTATTTCCCTTGCCTTCGGAGACGTGTTGAATAAAAAGTTGCTGCAGCTGAGGCCAAACAGGTTGTTGCCTGTTTTCTCCTCTAGGGTTTTGATGGTTTCCTGTCTCACATTTAGGTCTTTCATCCATTTGGAGTTTATTTTTGTATATGGTGTAAGAAAGTGGTCCAGTTTCATTCTTCTGCATGTTGCTGTCCAGTACTCCCAGCACCATTTGCTAAAGAGACTGCCTTTTTTCCATTGGATACTCTTTCCTGCTTTATCAAAGATTAGTTGGCCGTACATTTATGGGTCCAATTCTGGGTTCTCTATTCTATTCCATTGATCTATGTGTCTATTTTTGTGCCAATACCATACTGTCTTGATGATTACAGCTTTTTAGTAGAACCTGAAGTCTGGGATTGTGATGCCTCCGGCTTTGGTTTTCTTTTTCAACATTACTTTAGCTATTTGGGGTCTTTTGTGGTTCCATATATGATTTAAGATTGCTTGTTCTAGCTTTGTTAAGACTGCCAGTGCAATTTTGATTGGCATTGCATTGAATGTGTAGATTGCTTTGGGAAGTATTGACATTTTAACAATATTTGTTTTTCCAATCCATGAGCATGGAATGTTTCCATTTCTTTGTGTCTTCTTCAATTTCTTTCATAATTTTTCTATAGTTTTCAGCATATGGATTTTTTACATCTTTGGTTAGGTTTCTTCCTGGATACTTTATGGTTCTTAGTGCAATTATAAATGGGATAGATTTCTTGATTTCTCTTTCTGTTGCTTCATTATTGGTGTATAGAAATGCAACAGATCAATGTACATTGATTTGTATCCTATGACTTTGTTGAATTCATGAATCAGTTCTAGCAGCTTTTTGGTGGAGTCTTTTGAGTTTTCCACGTAGAGTGTCATGTCATCTGCGAAAAGTGAAAGTATGACTTCTTCTTTGCGAATTTGGATGAATTTTACTTCATTCTGTTGTCTAATTGCTGACGCTAGTACTTCCAACACTATGTTAAACAACAGTGGTGAGAGTGGACATCCCTGTCATGTTCCTGATCTCAGGGGAAAAGCTCTCAGTTTTTCCCCATTGAGGATATTAGCTGTGGGCTTTTAATATCTGGCTTTTATGATGTTAAGGTATGTTCCTTCTATCCCAACTTTCTTGAATGTTTTTATTAAGAAAAGATGCTTTAGTTTGTCAAATGCTTTTTCTGCATCTATTGACAACATCATATTGTTCTTATCCTTTCTCTTATTAATGTGATGTATCACATTGATTGATTTGCGAATATTGAAACAGGCCCACAGCCCAGGGATGAATGCCACTTGATCATGGTGAATAATTCTTTTAACATACTTCTGAATTTGATTTGCTAGTATCTTGTTGAGAATTTTTTCATCCATGTTCATCAGGGATATTGATCTGTAATTCTCCTTTTTTGTGGGGTCTCTGTCTGGTTTGGGAATCAAGGTATGCTGGCTTCATAGAATGAGTCTGGAAGCTTTCTTCCATTTCTATTTGGAACAGCTTGAGAAGGATAGGTATTAACTCTGCATTAAATGTCTGGTAGAATTCCCCAGGGAAGCCATCTGGCCCAGGACTCTCATATGTTGGGAGATTTTTGATAATTGATTCAATCTTGTCACTTCAATTTCTTCTATTCTTCCTGTTTTAGTTTTGGTAGTGTGTGGGTATCTAGGAATTTGGCCATTTCTTCCAGGTTGTCTAGTTTGTTGGCATATAATTGTTCATAGTATTCTCTAATAATTGTTTATATTTCTGTGGTATTGGTTGTGATTTCTCCTCTTTCATTCGTGATTTTATCTTTTTGGGTTTTCCCTCTTTTCTTTTTGAGAAGTCTGGCTAGGGGTTTATCAATTTTGTTTATTTTTTCAAAACACCAGCTCTTAGATTCATTGACCTGTTTTACTGTTTTTGTTTTTGATTCCATATTGTTTATTTCTGCTCTAATATTTATTATTTCTCTTCTTCTTCTGGCCTTGGGGTTTCTTTGCTGTTCTGCTTCTAGTTCCATTAGGTGTGCTGTTAGGTTTTGTATTTGGGATTTTTCTTGGTTCTTGAGATAGGCCTGGATTGCAATGTATTTTCCTCTTAGCATTGCCTTTGCTGCATTCCAAAGGATTGAACTGTTGTGTTTTCCTTTTCATTTGCTTCCATATAATTTTTAGTTTCTTCTTTAATTGACTATTTGACCCATTCATTCTATAGGAAAATGTTCTTTAACCTCCATGCATTTGGAAGCTTTCCAATTTTTTTTCTTGTGGTTGATTTCAAGTTTCATAGCATTATGATCTGAAAAATGCATGATGTGATCTCAGTTCTTTTATATTTATTGAGGGCTGTTCTGTGACCCAGTATGTGATCTAATTTGGAGAATGTTCCATGTGCACCCAAGAAGAATCCGTATTCTGCTGCTTTTGGGTGAAAAGTACTGAATATATCTGTCAAGTCCATCTGGTCCAGTGTATCATTCAGGACCGTTGTTTCTTTATTGATTGTCTGTCTAGATGATCTGTCCATTGCTATAAGTGGAGTATGAAAGCCCCCAGTAATTACCCTATTCTTACCAATAAGATTACCTATATTTATGATTAATTGATTTATATATTTGGGTTCTTTCAAGTTGGAGGCAAAAACATTTACAATTGTTAGCTCTTCTTGATGGATAAATCCTGTAATCATGATATAATGACCTTCTTCCTCTCTTATTACAGTCTTTAACTTAAAATCTAGTTTGTCTGACATAAGTATGGCTACTCAGTTTTCTTTTGACTTCCAGTAGCATGATAGATGCTTCTCTGTCCCCTCACTTTCAATCTGAAGATGTCCTCATGTCTAAAATGTGTCTCTTAAAGATAGATTATAGATGGGTCTTGTTTTTTTTTTTTTATCCATTCTGATACCCTATGTCTTTTGATTAGAGTGTTTAGTCCATTTACATTCAGAGTTATTATTGAAAGATATGGATTTAGTGTCATTGTGTTATATGTAGGTTTCATGCTTGTGGTAATGTCTCTGATCCTTTGTAGTCTTTATAGTGTTCTACTCACAGAGTCCTCTTTAGGATCTCTTGTAGGACCTGTTTAGTGGTCATGAACTCCTTCAGTTTTTGTTTGTCTGAGAAAGCCTTTATCTTTCTGTCTATTCTGAATGACAGCTTTGCTGGATGAAGAATTCTTGGCTGCATTTTTTCCTATTCAGCACATTGAGTATTTCCTGCCACTCCTTTCTGGCCTGCTAATCAGTGTACAGGTCTGCTACTACCCTTATGTGTCTACCCTTGTAGGTTAAGGCCCATTTGTCCCTAGCTGTTTTTGTAATTCTCTATTTATCTTTGTATTTTGCCAGTTCCTCTATGATATGCCATGGAGAAGACCTATTCTTGTCAAATCTGAAGAAAATTCTCTGTGCCTCCTGGATTTGGATATCTACCTCCTCTCCCAAATTAGGGAAGTTTTCAGCTATAATTTGGCAAGTAACCCTTCTGTCCCTTTCTCTCTCTTCTTCTTCTCCTGGAACTCCTATGATATGGATATTATTACATTGCATTGAATCACTTAGTTCTCTAATTCTCCCCCACGTGGTCTAGTATTTTCTTATTTCTCTTTTTCTCAGCTTCATTGTTTTACATAATTTTATCTTCTATTTCACTTATTATCCCTTCTGCTTCCTCCATACTTGATGTCACTGCATCTAGTTTACTTTGTACCTCATTTACAGCATTTCTTAATTAGTCGTGACTATTTCATAGTTCCTTGATCTCTGTAGCAATAGGTTCTGTTATCTTCTATGATTTTTTCAAACCCAGCTATTCTATTAATCTTATGATTATTATTCTAAATTCTTGCTCAGATATATTTTTTATATCTGTTTTGAGCAATTCTGTAGCTGTCATTTCTTCCTGGAATTTCTTTTGAGGAGAATTCTTCTGTTTTGTCATTTTGGCTAGTTTTCTGTCCCTTATGTGTTTTAATGGCTTATTATGTGTCCTGCACCTGCAAGCACTATTATATTAAAAAGAAATCATACACCGTTCAGGGCCTGGCCCTTCAGAAGTTGTTTTTGGAGTATGTTGCATGCTCTCTGTTGTTGTGACTCTGGTTCCTTTATCTCCTACTTGTAGTGGTTGTTTGGGCCTTCCACCAAGTGTGCTTTGATTTGTTCGTTGAAGTAACCTTGGAAAAAGTTCAAGAAAGGGGAGTGGTGGTGGACAAAGCCTTATCCTATACAAAGAGAGAAGTGAGAGGGGTCGGGAAAAAGAAGAGAAAAAAATTGACCAGGTAGAGAATAGTAGAAACTATACGGCTTAATACAGAGAGAGAAAGAGAGAGAGAGAGAGAGAGAGAGAGAGAGAGAGAGAAAGAGGAAGGAGATACAGAAGAGGTGTAAAAAGAATAGATTAAAAATGTCTATGGCATGCCACGTTGTCTCCTTGGGCCCCTGGAGATGTTTCTGTCACTCTGTAGCCTAGATTCCTGGAAATCCAAGTCTTCTGGCCCCAATACTGCTGTGTTTGAGGGATGAGGGAACTTTGGGTCCCCCTACTTCTCTGCTATGTTGACTCCCTTAATCAATAACAGCTTTTCCAAAAGGAAATTTTCAGGAGCTCATAAAATTCATCAAACAAGTATAAAATTTAAAAAAAAATAAATAAAAAGGAGGATGTTTGTGTGCCTCAAACAAATCATAGAATGAATTAAATTTAAGAATAACTAACACTTATTGAAAACTCTAAGAGCACTACTGTGCTGAGCATTTTACCTGCATTATGTCATTTAGTCTTACAGAAGTCCCTGAAGTAGATCATTATCTCTGCTTATCAAGCAAGGAAATTGAGTAAATAACTTGGCTACAGTCGTAGTATTCAGTGTCTGAGCCAAGATTTAAATCAATGTTTGTTTGATTCAAAGAATGTGCTTATAAACATTATGATGCAGATAAAAGACAAAAGAAAATACAGGAGTTATCTAGCAAGATTGGCACTTTTAAAAGTAACTTGTATGTCACTGTCTTCCCAGGCTCAATCCCCTGGTCTCATTTAAAGTTTCTGTGTGCACAGGGAAGCGGACCATGCCTTCACTGCTCAGAGAACTGTTAGTCTATCCTTACAGGAAAAGTATTGGTCAAAAAGAGATCCCCAAAACACAATTTCCCTTCTAGAAATTGATCCTTAAAAGTAGCCAGTAAGTCAGAAAAAGGATTGCTTAAAACACAAAAGGGGCACCTGGGCAGCTTAGTCAGTTAAGCATCCGATTTTAGCTCAGGTCATGATCTCACAGTTTGTGGGTTCAAGCCCTGCATCAGGTTCTGTGCTGACAGGTCGGAGCCTGGAGTCTGCTTTGAATTCTGTGTCTCCCTCTCTCTCTCTGCTTCTCCCCCACTTGTGCTGTATCTCTCTCTCTCTCTCTCTCTCTCAAAAATAAATAAAACATTAAAAAAATTTTAAAAACCACAAAAGCATCTTAAATAGGTGTAACAGTAATAAATTATGATATAATGTTATATTATGAAGCCATCTAAATGGTATTATTGGAAAATATTAATGATATTGGAAAATGTTCTTATGATTAAGGGGAAAATTCAAGGGACAAATTCAATGATCTGGATATATCATTATCCAGATTTTGTGGGTTTTTTAAAAGTGTACACACATAACACTGAAAAAAGTGATTGGAAAAAGTGCATAAATCATTAGTAATAATTACTCTGAGTCCTACATCTTACTTGTTATTTGTATTTTTCTTCAAATTTTTCTGTTTTCCAAATCCTGTGTAATGAATGTATGTGATTTTTATATTAAAACATTAATAATATAATTTTTAAAGGCCAAATAATTTATGCTATAATGTTATAGAAATAATTCTATTAGTTGTTAATCAGTTAAAGAAATAATAGACTAAAAAATACAGAAAACAATGAAATAGGAAGAAATTTGAAGTAAATTTAACAGACAAATGTTTATTAATAAATGTGAACAATAGAATTTGTAATGGTGAAAAACTAGAAAAAGTTCATATGTTCAATGATGGCGAAATCATTACGTTCATCATAATGTGTGAATCTATACATGTTTTAAAATTTTCTTTAAAAAATTGATTTATTTTATTTTATTTTAATTTTTTAATGTTTATTTATTTTTGAGAGAAACAGAATGCGAGTGGGTTAGGGGTAAAGAGAGAGGGAGACACAGAATCCGAAGCAGGCTCTAGGCTCTGAGCTGTCAGCACAGAGCCCAACAGGGGGCTCAAATCACGAGCTGTGAGATCATGACCTGAGCTGAAGTCAGTTGCTCAATCTACTGAGCCACCCAGGCACCCCAATTTATTTTTATTTTAGAGTGAGGGAGCACACGAGTTGGGGGGACGGGCAGAAGGAGAGTGAGAGAGAGAGAGAAAGAGAGAGAGAGAGAGAGAGAGAGAGAGAGAATCTTAAGTGAACTCCATGGTTAGTGTGGAGCCTGACACAGTACTCAATCCCAAGATCCTGGGGTCATGACCTGAGCCTAAATCAAGAGTTGGCTGCTCAACCAATTGAGCCATTCAGGCACTCCTATTGGTGTTTTTAAATAGCCCACAATCTAAGAGGCAGAATGTGACCTCCAAAGCCTAAAATATTTGCTATCTGGTCCTTCAAAGAACAAGTTGGCTAGCTCAGTATAAAATATTATGAACACATTAAATTAATAAAGATAAAGACTTTATTATAGTAGTATCAAAATGTGTATATAAAATTATATGAAATATCACAAAATGAAAAGATACATAAAGATTAGCAGAGACCAAAACCTATTATGATGGTTTTTTTTATATTCTCTTTTTTATATTCTCTTTTTTATATTCATTTGCTATCACATATTTTTGGAGCACTCACTATGTACCAGACCCTGTTTGTGCACATAAGAAACATCATGAACAAAACTGACAAGAATCCCTTCCACCATGGAGCTTACATTCTAGTGGGAGGAAGGAAGACTGCAAACAATAACTAGTATGTCCAAAGCTAAGCCAATGTTATCTAAAGATTATGTATCAAATAAGCAAAGCACATCTTCTGGAGAAGGTGACATTTGATCAAAACTTGGAAAGGTGTAGAGACTTAGTGATGTGAATGATGTGGGCAAAAGAACATTCCAGGCAGAAGCCCTGAGAATGGAGTATGTCTGTAAAGTTGAGAGGCAAGAAGGCCAGCATGCTGGACCTGGTAAGTTAGGTGGAAACAGGAGGAGATAGGTGGGAGAGGTAGTTGGGTGGGGTCAGATCATATAGGGCCTTGAAGACCCTTGCAAGGACTGGGAAAAATGTTTAAGCAGAGAATGGGCATGATGTGAGTTGTATCTTGAAAGGATGGCTGTATCCACTATAATGGTCATAGACTATAGAGGCAATGGTGGCAGGAGGGACACCTAGTAGGAAGCCAATTGTAGAGGTCCAGAAAAGAAAGCAATTGGTAAAGACCCAAATAGTGAGGAGTAATCAGATTCTGGATATTTTTTAATATTTAAATTTTAGTTAATATACAGTGTGATATTGGTTTCAGGAGTAGAATTCGGTGATTCATCACTTAGATACAACATCCAGTGCTCATCACAAGTGCCCTCCTTAATTCCCATCACCCATCTAGTCTATCCCCCACCCACCTCCCTCCATTAACCTACAGTTTGTTCTCTATCTTTGAGAGTTTTTTATGGGTTGTTTCTCTCTTTTGTTTTTTTCCCCCTCCCATATGTTCATCTGTTTTTGTTTTTAAATTCCACATATGAGTGAAATCCTATGGTATTTGTCTTTCTCTGACTTATTTTGCTTAGCATAATATATTCTAGCTCCATCCATATCTTTGCAAATGGCAAGATTTCATTCTCTTCGATGGCTAGATAATGCACACACACACACACACACACACACACCACATCTTCTTTATCCATTCATCAGTCATGGACATTTGGTCTCTCTCCATAGTTTGTCTATTGTTGTTAAAGCTGTTATAAACATTGGGGCGCATATACCCCTTTGAATCTTTATTTTTGTATCCTTTGGGTCAATACCTAATAGTGCAATTGGTGGACCATAGGGTAGTTCTATTTCTAGTTTCTTGAGGAACCTCCATACTGTTCTTCAGAGTGGCTGCACCAGTTTGCATTCCCACCAACCGTGCAAGAGGGTTCCCTTTTCTCCACATCCTCGCTAAAATTGTGTTGTTAATTTTAGCCATTCTGACAGGTGTGAGGTGGTATCTTATTGTGGTTTTGTTTTGTATTTCCCTGGTGATGAGTGATATTGAACATCTTCTCATGTGTCTGTTGGCCACCTGGAGGTCTTCTTTGGAGAAATGTCTATTCATGTCTTTTGCCCATTTTTAAATTGGATTATTTGTGTTTTGGGTGTTGTGTTTTATAAGTCATTTATGTATTTTGATACTACCCTTTATCAGATACGTAATTTACAAATATCTTTTCTCATTCCATAGGTCGCCTTTTAGTTTTGTTGATTGTTTCTTTTTCTGTGCATAAGACTTTTATTTTGATGACATCTCAGTAGTTTATTTTAGCCTTTGTTTCTCTTGCCTTTGGAGACATATCTAGAAAGAAAGAACTTGGTATGACTGATTTCAAGGAGGTTGCTTCCTGTGTTCTCCTCTCAGATTTTTACTGTTTCAAGTCTCACATTTAGATTTAATCCATTTTGAATTTATTTTTGTGAATGGTGTAAGAAACAGGTTCAGTTTCATTGTTTTGCATGTTGTTGCCCAGTTTTCCCAACACCACTGTTGAAGAGACCATCTTTTCCCATTGGATATTCTTTTTTGCTCTGTTGAAGATTAATTAACCATATAGTTGTGGGTTCATTTCTGGGTTTTTTATTCTGTTCCTTTGATCCATTGATCTATGTGTCTATTTAAAATGTAAGTATTTAGTGAATGGAGCAATCATTTGTGCCCAGGCCTGATTCAATGCCCTTATTTTATTTAATTCTTTTTTTTTTAATTGTAAGATATATGTAACACAAAATTTACTATTTTAGCCTGGGCTCCTGGGCGGCTCAATCAGTTAAGTGTCTGACTCTTAATTTCCGCTCAGGTGGTGATCTCATAGTTCGTGAGTTGGAGCCCCATGTTGGGCTATGCACTGACAGGGCTGAGCCTGCTTGGGATTCTCTCTCTTTTTCCCTCTCTCTCTGCCCCTCCTCCTCTCAAAGAATAAACTTTTTAAAAATTTTACTATTTTAGCCATTTTAAGTGTACAGTCCAATGGTATTCACATTATTGTTCAACCATCACCACAATCTATTGCCAGAATTTTTTTTACCTTCTCAAGCTGGAACTCTGTACCCATTAAACAACAATTCTCTGATGAGTTATTTTAAGTGTTCAGGAATAGTGTATTTATAAAAATGAAATAGATTACCTATACTAGATCTAAATAGTTATTACATTAAGGAGAAAGGAGGCATTTTGGATAATTTTATTAAAATAAAAGTATTCATTAAACATTTTTTAATAAACTATATACAAACAGAACTGTCCTTAAGTATTCATTGCTGAGACAAAACAAAGGAAATACTTACTGGGAAAACCAGTCGTGTATCCTTCTAGGCATCTGAGGCCACCACCTTTTCTCCTGGGTGCCCTGGGTCTCCCAAAAGCAAGACTCAGGAGTCCAGACAACCATCCACATTCGTGGGACAGGTGAGAGCCATCATCATAGCATAGGATATGGGAGTTCAGTCTCACCTCTACAGCCACAGCTCATCTGTCAAGCATTTAAGAAGGATGCTGGCTTTAGAATGGTTTTGGCTTTGCCTCAGCCCTCAGCTCATTTTAGTCCCACTTGAAGATTAGTCCCCAAGGCCCCACAGTTAGTGTCCTTGCCTCAAGTGTTCTACTTGACTGAGTCTTCAGGGAGCCCCTTAATTCTTGTACAAGAAATGAGGAATCCTCCCAGGTATCCCCCAAGTTAGGAGTAGAGCATCCGGAATACAAAAAGCAGTGAGATTTTGATGAGTTCTAGCCTAATTACCTTCTCCAGGAAAGTACTTTGAACACCATCTTCAATGATCTAATATTAGTGTTAAAAAGACTTGGACATCCAGGAAATTTGTTTGGGAAGAAATATACCATAAAACAGGAAAAACGCAAATACACATAGTTCCAATATAGAACACATTTGAGGGACCGGAATTTTGAAGTGAAATATAAGACCACAATAACTTGAAAAAAAAGATACAATAACTCAAAGTGTTTTCCTACATTTCAGAAGAACATGGTGAGTATAATAGCTGCCTGTTGACCTTTTGCTGTAGCTGAACTAGACAATACATAATGAAACTTGGGATCCATCCAGAAGAAACAAAGGAAAAATCTCAATTCACCTGAAGAGTACTGGTGATCACTACTTTCTCTTCTGAAAGTGCTTACATTAAAAAAATATCATTTTGACAATTTTTCAGTAAGGCCAGCATGTAATGTTGTTTATCTCCATAAATATTTCCACATCAAATAAAGTAACCAATAATAGGCTTAGTAATAAATTAAAGTACTAGCTCTGTCAGACATTATGCTAAGAATTTCATGTGTAATCCTTGTAACAACTCTATAGAATTACTATTACCCATTGTGCCAGTTATTAACCTATTATAAATATCAACTAATGAAAAAATAACAAACCTTAAAAACATTATGCTAAGTGAGAAAAGCTAGCCACAAAAGACTACATATTGTATTATTTTATTTATATGAAATACAAAATTTCAGAATAGGCAAATCTATAAAGACAGAAAGTAGACTCATGTTTACCAGAGACTAGGGGAAGAGTGAATGGGGGTAGTGACTGCTAGTGCGTACAGAGTTGTTGTTTTTTTTTTTTGAGGGGGTGATTAAAATATTTGTGGTGATGGTTACACAATTCTGTAAATACACTAAAAGCCATTGAATTGTACACTTTAAATGGTTAAATTTTATTATATGTGAATTATGTATCAATGTAGATGCTTAGAAATATATCAAATATGGTTTCATGATTAGTTACAGAAACAGGGATGGTAACAGCTACACATATTTTTTCGTATATTTATATCAAATGTATGTGTATATACTAAATGTTTCCTCTTATTGCCTATGCTGCCACTTATTATTTTTACACAACTTTTGATGCAAGGAAAGTTTAATCTAGTCTTTAAGTGACAGAACACTTAGATGGGATTGTTGCTGAATTTGAGGAATAATTAACATAGCCTAGTGATGGACAACATGACTGCCTCCCTGAGATAGATGCAAAGACTGTTTCTTTTCCTCATTTTGAGAAGAGGGTAAGCACATCTTCTCAAGGATGTCCTGTTCCAAGGACAGTTTATCTTGTCAGGTGGAAACAGGGTTGTTTTGATGTACTACGGAAATTCAAATAGCAGTGTGTGCTGGATGGTGAGTGAACAGGGGGAGGGTTTGCTATTGGATCTCACCATTGAGCTCTCCTTCTATCTTTTGGTCTGTGATGCTGGGGCAGGGGCTCTGAAACCACATGTCTGCTTTTCAGCTCATTCCATGTTGGGCTCTGCCCACTAGAGTAACTAGGGAGAGACTGGAAAGATAGGGCAGGAAGAGTGATTTACTCCTTTCTGGTGGCTTCCTGTCTATTTGCAGTTTCTCTGGGTGTCACTCCAACAGCATTTCTTCAATCCAAGAGCTACTGTTTCTTCTTGAAGCAGTAGCTGAATCAAGTTTGAAATTTTTCCAACACTTGCAGATCAGCATCATTGCATCACTTCTGAGCCAGTGGGACCAGTCCGCCAGTGTCCCCTCCTCAAAGATCTGTGCCCAGGCCAATGGACACCTCCTCTAAACTCAGACATACTAACACTAGCCACTTGGCTACTTAGCACATCCTCCTCAGAGATCCATTTTGACTCTTCAGGACTTGTTACGGGTTGAATTGTGTCTCCCCCGCAAAATTCATATATTGAGTGTGACCTCTCAGTAGTTCAGAATGTGACTTTATTTAGAAATAAGGTCATTGAGGAGGTAATTAGTTAAGGTGGAGGTCATTAAGGTGGGTCCTAACCCAATATGACTAGAGTCCTTATAAAAAGAGGAAATTTGAATGCAGACATGCACACAGAAGGAACACCATGTGAAGACGAAGGCACATGTTGGGATGATGCTTTTAGAAGCCAAGAAATACCAAATATTGCCAGTTAACCACCAGAAGCTAAGGGAAAGGTCTATAACAGAGCCTACCTTGTGGCCCTCTGAAGGAGCAAACCCTGCTGATACCTTAATCTTGGACTTTCAGACTCCAGAACTGCGAGAAAGTAAATTTCTGTTGTTTAAGCCACCCAGTCTCTGGTGCTTTGTTGTGGCAGTCCTTACAGACTAATACGGGACCCTTCCTCCCAACTTCTAAAGTTAATAATTCCAAACTTTTCCTTTTATTACCCTAATCCTGGGGGTGGTAGATGCTTCTTGAAATTACTATCTCCACAATATCTTATTGTTCTCTTTTTATCTTGAGGAGTTACATAGTTAATTTTATACCAAGATAGAGATTCTTTATTTTAAATTCTAAGGTTCAAATACCTTGTATATTTTCTACCTCCTGACTGCAATTTGGCTGATACACCTAATTTTCATATAAAGAAAAGAATCATAGAGGGATTAAACAATTTACATGAAGGCAAAGAGCTACTGAATAGCAAAGCTAGGTTGGTATGGCTTTAGAAGCTATTTCATTAAGTGGTTTTGTTAGGTGAGAATTTAAAACTTGACCCCCTATGGCTGTTGTACCAGCTTTAAAGAGGCCAGTGATGAAGTCTTGTTGATCTTAACTGATTGAGCCATTTGTCTACTTCTGTGTATATGATTAATGGTGGACATCAACGTGTGATACAATATCTTAATTCTTTGTGCCCATTCTCCAGCTGTATGTCTCTGCTCCAGACCTACTTGTCTTTGATCTTTACTTTTTTTCTCCTTCCATGCCCCTTACCATCATGAAACCATTTGCCACTTCCCAGAAAACTATATATTCCCATTTGGGGCCACTTCTTCTTTCACATAAAGTGGATGAGCAGGTGCAGTCTTACAGCTCTGCCCACTGAGAAGCTTTGACCTCTCCACTGCCTTCAAGGTCGTGCCTGATGTGATTGCAATGCAGCCATTATCCATTTTCAGCTCACTATCACATACCAAGTTGGACATCTATAATAGAGCTCAGACTTTTTCCTCTTCCTTCTGCTGGTCATAGAGAGCCCCCATCAGCCACATGTAGGAGCTGAAAGAAAGATGTAAACAACTATACTTGATGACATGTAGGTCTGGAATGCTTACCCATGCAGCTCGTTTTGTCCTCTGATGCCTGCTTAGGCTCCATCCTGGATGTATCCTCTTCATCCAGTGATGGACTGCTGCTGGGTCCATCCAATATTATGACTTTGTGGGTCTGATAAACCAAGCTAATAATGGGAAGTTGCTCCATGGTCAAGTGTTCCATCTCTAACAGAGCTTAGTAACACTGCAGGAGATTTTTTTCTTAAGCGTGCAACTCTGTGCTGCTGATGGAATCAGCACGGCCCTGCTCCAGAGACAAAATTATGACTCCTCCATGGGATTTAATACAGATTCACACAGCATTCAGCCCTACAGACACCACTGACATTATAGGGTCTGCCATATTTCATGGTCTCAATGGCAGAACTGATTGCAGCATGACCCATTGTTGAATCCTTTCCTGCTCCAGACTTCACTTAAATACGACAGCCTTCCATGACAGCTGATACATGGGCCAGAGCACATCTTAGGCATATAATGTGAGCAGCAGAACTCAAAATGGCTGATTAGGCAATGTGTTTCCTTATATGTGGTATGGATGTAAGATATAGCACTTTATCTGTTTCTTTGGAGGGAATATCTGAGCACCGTATTAACCTCTCCAAAAAACTTTACTCAAATGGCATCCCTCTGAATTTTGGTATGGTTTATTCCCCACCTTTGGAAACACACATGTCTTTACCAAGACCTCCAACATACTAGCAACTGCTTGCTTGTCCTGTCCAGTTTGATGTCATCAATTTAATGAATTAATATGACATTTCATTGGATGTCCAGTGGTCCATATTTTCTTGGACTGATAGAGAAGGTAGGAAAGCTGTGATAGTCCTGGGGACTGTTATAAAGTCCTGGGAACTAGTTATAAAGAATGTTATTGACGATTTAACATGAATAAAACAGCTTCTGATACTTGTTTCTTTTTTAAAAAAAATTAATGTTTATCTATTTTTGAAAGACAGAGAGCATGAGCAAAGGAAGGAGGTCAGAGAGAGGAAGACACCAAATACAAAGCAGGCTCCAGTGTCTGAGCCCTACATGGGTCTCAGAGCACAGAGAGCCCTACATGGGTCTCAAACTCATAAACCATGAGATCATGACCTGAGCCAAGGTCAAATGCTTAACCGACTGAGCCACCAGGTACTTGTTTCTGATGCAAGTAGAAAAGAATACATCTACCAAATCATTAGAATCTTCTCTAGCAACAATAGCACATCCAAACTCTAGCATAGTATTTGCAAATGGAATTATTACTTCCTTGAGCTTGGTAATCTACACAGATATTAAGATATTAAGATGTTAAGATATTAAGTTTGTACAAGTTCATATAGAAAATTGTGTGGTCAGAAATGAACACTGAATGCCACTCAGATCTGTTCTAATATGTGAAAATTTGTAGTTAGCAATTGTTTGGTTTAAAAAAAAAGCATGCATAGATACTTGTAGATAATAATGTCTTAATTCCTCTTTTCTATCCTTGGTTTGGGACATTGCTTTATATCCTACTGAAGAAATTTCTCCATCAGGACTTCCTACTGGACTCGTCGCCAATCATTTTTCCCTTTGCCTTTTTAACAGTAACACCTGACATATGTATTTCCAGCCACAAAGTTGCATTGATAAAAACCACATGAAAATATCATGAAGTCAAAGGACAGTATGTTTACATATAACACGTTTTGTTTAAAAAAAATTGTTTTTTACATTAGAAAAATACCTACTCCTAAAACTTACTCTCTCAACATGGGCTACTTGATCCAACCCCATGCTTTGTGATAGCTCTAATCCAATACAGTCAAGGTACTGAGTTGTCATTGGATATCAATCACTACTTTAAAAAAGGAGAAAAGAGACAAACTTAGATGAGGTGACTTCTGTGGTCACGTTAGAGCCACCCATGAGGCAGTCTTGATCCATAGCCTTTATCTCCTGGCAGCCTTGATTAAACAGAGGCCATGAGAGATGTTAAAGCCCTCTTAAACTCTCATCCCCCCTTTTTTCTATCATGTTTCACAGACTACTTCCTGTCACCCAATTGCCTACTTCTTTCCTTCTGCCAACAAGAAAATTATTAGGTGCCGGCACATTCAGTAGATTGTTATTCAGTTGCACTTGAAAATGTTCATTTACTGTAATAGGCTCATTATTCTAGGAATGTAATTGGAACCCAGACTGTTATGACCTCAGGAAATAGAACATAACAAAGCTATGCAGAAATATTAACTTTGCCCCAAAGCAGGGCAGCCCTTTCCTTAGGGAAAATGGAGGAATCCATCATCCTACCTTCCCATTCTCTCACAAAATCACAGATGGTTGGGTCTTTGTGAACTGTAAAAGACTTCTAATCGAAATTCCTTAATTGACCCATGGGAAAACTGAATCCTATCAACTTAAAAAAAAAATAGAACTTTTACTGTCTTGGAAAATTTTTTTCTAGTGACAACTAAAATTTGGAGTAAGAACTAGGCAAGAAAGGCTGTGTATACTTAGGTTTGTATAGCAACTGCAACACAAAGTTGGGTGGACTTATAATCAGTTTGAAGATAAGCACTGAAAGCACTTAAAAAGTGAAGAAAACCAGAGGGAGGGGTAAAAATTAAAGTCCACATTAATGGCCCATGTAGAATGAGGGGATTAGACAGGATGACAAACTCTCACATTCTATTTCATGATGTCTATTATGCCTTTAAAAATTATTAACAAAATGGAGTTTAATATAGATATAATGCACTGTACACCATCCAAATAGCTGATGCAGGAATCTGGTTTGATATTAATGATTTAGACTGGAAACTGTTCAACATATGGGCTTAAAATAATTAGAAATGTTATCCCCTTCAGTGTGAGCAATGCTTAGACTAATCTGAGACCTTATTTTTAAGCCTCAGAATAGCTGTATTGCAGAGACCTCATTTGAGTTTGGTTTCCCTTTTTGGAGTAAAGTTTTATGGCCTCATGTGACTTTATAAGAAGGGCATCATTATATGTGCACACACATACATATGAGCCATGTTTGAAATTTCTAATTTCAGCCTCTGAACAAAGAAACTATTTTGTAGTATAATAAGACATATTTACTAGTATTTAAATGGCAGGCTTATTGTAAGTTTTACAACATTAAAAATGCAATGGTATTTTTTAGACCCAAAATAATTTATAGTGCTTAACATTTCTCAGTTGGTTTAAAAACACAGAGCCAAGACCAACAAATCCAATGGAAAAAAAATGGGCAAAGGATAGGAGTAGACAACCCACAGAAAAGGAAAAGTAATTGTCTCTTAAAAATATGAAAAGATGCTCACTGCACTCAGTATAAGAGAAATTCAAATTAAAATATACTGAGATGTCATATTTTAATCAATCACATTGGCAAAAATTCAAAAATTGTTAATACTTTCACTGGTGAAGCAGTGGGGAAACAGGCCCTCGCACACATTGCTGGTGGGAGTATAAATTGCTACAGCCCCCGTGATGGTCTATTTTATAAATGCATATTATAAATTATAAATGCATATTACCCTTTAACCCATTAATTCCCTCTGTAACTTTATCCTACAGATACACTTGCACACGTGCAAAATGGCATATTTACAAGCTTTTCCATTGCAACACTGTTTATGATAACAAAAGATTTGAAATACCCCACATTTACATTAGTAAGGACTATTTAAATAAAAAATGGAGCATGCAGTTATTTGGAAAAAAATGAGAAAACTGCCTATATACACTGATATGGAAAAATCTCCAGATACATAATTTTGTGAAAGAACAAGGTAAAGAAGCTGAACATATAGTATGTCCCTTTTGTGTATCAATAGAAGGAGAAAGAAGAATATACCTTTACATTTGCTACTATTTATAATTAAAAACTCTGGAAAGCTGTACAATAAATAAACAAAAGTTTTATGGAAATGGGATAAGTAGCAGAAAAACATAGGAGGAAGACATTTTACTCCACACCTTTTCATTTCTTTTTATTTTCTTCCAGCTTTATTGAAATATAATTTGACATAAAAATTATGTAAGTCTAAGATGTACAATGTAATGATTTGAAATATGTATATATTGTGAAAAGAGTACCACAATAAAGTCACTCAACACATCCATCCCTCACATAGTTACAACTTTTTGTTGCATATGTGGTGAGAACTTTTAAAATACTTTTGGCAATATTTAAGTATACAACACAGTATTGTTAATTAGCCACCATGTTGTACATTACGTCACCAGAACTTACTTCTCTTACAACTGAAAGTTTGTGCTCTTTGACCTCCCTCACCCACTTCTTTCCATACCCCACTCCCTCCCCAAATCTCTGGCAACAATCAATCTGCTTTCGTTTACTAAGAGTTTGATTTTTTTTTAATTCCACATATGAGTGAGATAATACAGTACTTGTCTTTCTCTGTCAGACTAGGAATAATACACAATACTCTCAAAGTTCATCCATATGGTCACAAATGGCAAGATTTCCTTTTTTATGGCTGAATAATATACCAGTGTATATGCGTGTGTGTGTGTGTGTGTGTTTCCTACTACATTTCTTACATTTTTAATATTTCTTTTTTTTTTAATTTATTTATTTTTTTACAACACCCAGTGCTCATCCCAAAAGGTGCCCTCCTCAATACCCATCACCCACCCTGCCCTCCCTCCCACCCCCCATCAACCCTCAGTTTGTTCTCAGTTTTTAACAGTCTCTTATGCTTTGGCTCTCTCCCCCTCTAACCTCTTTTTTTTTTTTTTCCTTCCCCTCCCCCATGGGTTTCTCAGGATCCACATAAGAGTGAAACCATATGGTATCTGTCTTTCTCTGTATGGCTTATTTCCTTAGCATCACACTCTCCAGTTCCATCCACGTTGCTACAAAAGGCCATATTTCATTTTTTCTCATTGCCACGTAGTATTCCATTGTGTATATAAACCACAATTTCTTTATCCATTCATCAGTTGATGGACATTTAGGCTCTTTCCATAATTTGGCTATTGTTGAGAGTGCTGCTATAAACATTGGGGTACAAGTGCCCCTATGCATCAGTACTCCTGCATCCCTTGGATAAATTCCTAGCAGTGCTATTGCTGGGTCATAGGGTAGGTCTATTTTTAATTTTCTGAGGAACCTCCACACTGCTTTCCAGAGCGGCTGCACCAATTGGCATTCCCACCAACAGTGCAAGAGGGTTCCCGTTTCTCCACATCCTCTCCAGCATCTATAGTCTCCTGATTTCTTCATTTTGGCCACTCTGACTGGCGTGAGGTGATATCTGAGTGTGGTTTTGATTTGTATTTCCCTGATGAGGAGCGACGTTGAACATCTTTTCATGTGCCTGTTGGCCATCCGGATGTCTTCTTTAGAGAAGTGTCTATTCATGTTTTCTGCCCATTTCTTCACTGGGTTATTTGTTTTTCGGGTGTGGAGTTTGATGAGCTCTTTATAGATTTTGGATACTAGCCCTTTGTCCGATGTGTCATTTGCAAATATCTTTTCCCATTCCGTTGGTTGCCTTTTAGTTTTGTTGGTTGTTTCCTTTGCAGTGCAGAAGCTTTTTATCTTCATAAGGTCCCAGTAATTCACTTTTGCTTTTAATTCCCTTGCCTTTGGGGATGTGCCGAGTAAGAGATTGCTACGGCTGAGGTCAGAGAGGTCTTTTCCTGCTTTCTCCTCTAAGGTTTTGATGGTTTCCTGTCTCACATTCAGGTCCTTTATCCATTTTGAGTTTATTTTTGTGAATGGTGTGAGAAAGTGGTCTAGTTTCAACCTTCTGCATGTTGCTGTCCAATTCTCCCAGCACCATTTGTTAAACAGACTGTCTTTTTTCCATTGGATGTTCTTTCCTGCTTTGTCAAAGATGAGTTGGCCATACGTTTGTGGGTCTAGTTCTGGGGTTTCTATTCTATTCCATTGGTCTATGTGTCTGTTTTTATGCCAATACCATGCTGTCTTGATGATGACAGCTTTGTAGTAGAGGCTAAAGTCTGGATTGTGATGCCTCCTGCTTTGGTCTTCTTCTTCAAAATTTGGCTATTCGGGGCCTTTTGTGATTCCATATGAATTTTAGGATTGCTTGTTCTAGTTTTGAGAAGAATGCTGGTACAATTTTGATTGGGATTGCATTGAATGTGTAGATAGCTTTGGGTAGTATTGACATTTTGACAATATTTATTCTTCCAATCCATGAGCAGGGAATGTCTTTCCATTTCTTTATATCTTCTTCAATTACCTGCATAAGCTTTCTATAGTTTTCAGCATACAGATCTTTTACATCTTTGGTTAGATTTATTCCTAGGTATTTTATGCTTCTTGGTGCCACTGTGAATGGGATCAGTTTCTTTATTTGTCTTTCTGTTGCTTCATTCTTAGTGTATAAGAATGCAACTGATTTCTGCACATTGATTTTGTATCCTGCAACTTTGCTGAATTCATGTATCAGTTCTAGCAGACTTTTGGTGGAGTCTATCGGATTTTCCATGTATAATATCATGTCATCTGCAAAAAGCGAAAGCTTGACTTCATCTTTGCCAATTTGGATGCCTTTGATTTCCTTTTGTTGTCTGATTGCTGATGCTAGAACTTCCAGCACTATATTAAACAACAGCGGTGAGAGTGGGCATCCCTGTCGTGTTCCTGATCTCAGGGAAAAAGCTCTCAGTTTTTCCCCGTTGAGGATGATGTTAGCTGTGGGCTTTTCATAAATGGCTTTTATGATCTTTAAGTATGTTCCTTCTATCCCGACTTTCTCAAGGGTTTTTATTAAGAAAGGGTGCTGGATTTTGTCAAAGGCCTTTTCTGCATCGATTGACAGGATCATATGGTTCTTCTCTTTTTTTTTGTTAATGTGATGTATCACGTTGATCGATTTGTGAATGTTGAACCAGCCCTGCATCCCAGGAATGAATCCCACTTGATCATGGTGAATAATTCTTTTTATATGCTGTTGAATTCGATTTGCTAGTATCTTATTGAGAATTTTTGCATCCATATTCATCAGGGATATTGGCCTGTAGTTCTCTTTTTTTACTGGGTCTCTGTCTGGTTTAGGAATCAAAGTAATACTGGCTTCATAGAATGAGTCTGGAAGTTTTCCTTCCCTTTCTATTTCTTGGAATAGCTTGAGAAGGATAGGTATTATCTCTGCTTTAAACGTCTGGTAGAACTCCCCTGGGAAGCCATCTGGTCCTGGACTCTTATTTCTTGGGAGATTTTTGATAACCGATTCAATTTCTTCGCTGGTTATGGGTCTGTTCAAGCTTTCTATTTCCTCCTGATTGAGTTTTGGAAGAGTGTGGGTGTTTAGGAATTTGTCCATTTCTTCCAGGTTGTCCAATTTGTTGGCATATAATTTTTTATAGTATTCCCTGATAATTGTTTGTATCTCTGAGGGATTGGTTGTAATAATTCCATTTTCATTCATGATTTTATCTATTTGGGTCATCTCCCTTTTCTTTTTGAGAAGCCTGGCTAGAGGTTTGTAAATTTTGTTTATTTTTTCAAAAAAACCAACTCTTGGTTTCGTTGATCTGCTCTACAGTTTTATTAGATTCTATATTGTTTATTTCTGCTCTGATCTTTATTATTTCTCTTCTTCTGCTGGGTTTAGGCTGCCTTTGCTGTTCTGCTTCTATTTCCTTTAGGTGTGCTGTTAGATTTTGTATTTGGGATTTTTCTTGCTTCTTGAGATAGGCCTGGATTGCAATGTATTTTCCTCTCAGGACTGCCTTCGCTGAGTCCCAAAGCATTTGGATTGTTGTATTTTCATTTTCGTTTGTTTCCATATATTTTTTAATTTCTTCTCTAATTGCCTGGTTGACCCACTCATTCGTTAGTAGGGTGTTCTTTAACCTCCATGCTTTTGGAGGTTTTCCAGACTTTTTCCTGTGGTTGATTTCAAGCTTCATAGCATTGTGGTCTGAAAGTATGCATGGTATAATTTCAATTCTTGTAAACTTATGAAGGGCTGTTTTGTGACCCAGTATATGATCTATCTTGGAGAATGTTCCATGTGCACTCGAGAAGAAAGTATATTCTGTTGCTTTGGGATGCAGAGTTCTAAATATATCTGTCAAGTCCATCTGATCCAATGTATCATTCAGGGCCCTTGTTTCTTTATTGACTGTGTGTCTAGATGACCTATCCATTTCTGTAAGTGGGGTGTTAAAGTCCCCTGCAATGACCACATTCTTATCAATGAGGTTGCTTATGTTTATGAGTAATTGTTTTATATATCTGGGGGCTCCGGTATTCAGCGCATAGACATTTATAATTGTTAGCTCTTCCTGATGGATAGACCCTGTAATTATTATATAATGCCCTTCTTCATGTCTTGTTATAGCCTTTAATTTAAAGTCTAGTTTGTCTGATATAAGTATGGCTACTCCAGCTTTCTTTTGGCTTCCAGTAGCATGATAAATAGTTCTCCATCCCCTCACTCTCAATCTAAAGGTGTCCTCAGATCTAAAATGAGTCTCTTGTAGACAGCAAATAGATGGGTCTTGTTTTTTTATCCATTCTGATACCCTATGTCTTTTGGTTGGCGCATTTAATCCATTTACATTCAGTGTTATTATAGAAAGATACGGGTTTAGAGTCATTGTGATGTCTGTATGTTTTATGCTTGTAGCGATGTCTCTGGTACTTTGTCTCACAGGATCCCCCTTAGGATCTCTTGTAGGGCTGGTTTCGTGGTGACAAATTCCTTCAGTTTTTGTTTGTTTGGGAAGACCTTTATCTCTCCTTCTATTCTAAATGACAGACTTGCTGGATAAAGGATTCTCGGCTGCATATTTTTTCTGTTTAGCACACTGAAGATATCGTGCCAAGCCTTTCTGGCCTGCCAAGTTTCAAAGGAGAGATCAGTCACGAGTCTTATAGGTCTCCCTTTATATGTGAGGGCACGTTTATCCCTTGCTGCTTTCCGAATTTTCTCTTTATCCTTGTATTTTGCCAGTTTCACTATGATATGTCATGCAGAAGATCGATTCAAGTTACGTCTGAAGGGAGTTCTCTGTGCCTCTTGGATTTCAATGCCTTTTTCCTTCCCCAGTTCAGGGAAGTTCTCAGCTATAATTTCTTCAAGTACCCCTTCAGCACCTTTCCCTCTCTCTTCCTCCTCTGGGATACCAATTATGCATATATTATTTCTTTTTAGTGTATCACTTAGTTCTCTAATTTTTCCCTCATACTCCCGGATTTTTTTATCTCTCTTTCTCTCAGCTTCCTCTTTCTCCATAACTTTATCTTCTAGTTCACCTATTCTCTCCTCTGCCTCCTCAATCCGAGCTGTCGTCGTTTTCCATTTTGTTTTGCATTTCGTTTAAAGCGCTTTTCAGCTCCTCGTGACTGGTCCTTAGTCCCTTGATCTCTGTGGCAAGAGATTCTCTGCTGTCCTTTATACTGTTTTCAAGCCCAGCGATTAATTTTATGACTATTATTCTAAATTCACTTTCTGTTATATTATTTAAATCCTTTTTGATCAGTTCATTAGCTGTTGTTATTTCCTGGAGATTCTTCTGAGGGGAATTCTTCCGTTTGGTCATTTTGGATAGTCCCTGGAGTGGTGAGGACCTGCAGGGCACTTCCCCTGTGCTGTGGTGTATAACTGGAGTTGGTGGGCGGGGCCGCAGTCTGACCTGATGTCTGCCCCCAGCCCACCGCTGGGGCCACAGTCAGACTGGTGTGTGCCTTCTCTTCCCCTCTCCTAGGGGCGGGATTCCCTGTGGGGTGGCGTGGCCCATCTGGGCTACTTGCACACTGCCAGGCTTGTGGTGCTGGGATCTGGCGTATTAGCTGGGGTGGGTAGGCAAGGTGCACGGGGGCTGGAGGGGCAGGCTTAGCTCGCTTCTCCTTAGGTGATCCACTTCAGGAGGGGCCCTGTGGCAGCGGGAGGGAGTCAGATCCGCTGCAGGAGGTTTGGCTCCGCAGAAGCACAGAGTTGGGTGTTTGCGCGGAGCGAGCAAGTTCCCAGGCAGGAACTGGTTCTCTTTGGGATTTTGGCTGGGGGATGGGCGGGGGAGATGGCGCTGGCGAGCGCCTTTGTTCTCCACCAAGCTGAGCTCTGCCGTCCGGGGGCTCAGCAGCTCTCCCTCCCTTTGTCCTCCAGCCTTCCCGCTTTCTGAGCAGAGCTGTTAACTTATGACCTCCCAGAGGCTAAGTCGCGCTTGCTGTCGGAACACAGTCCGTCCGGCCCCTCCGCTTTTGCCAGGCAGACTCGGGGGCTCTGCTTGGCTGGAGAGCCGCCCCTCCGACCTGGCTCCCTCCCGCCAGTCCGTGGAGCGCGCACCGCCTCGCCGCCCTTCCTACCCTCTTCCGTGGGCCTCTCGTCTGCGCTTGGCTCCGGAGACTCGTTCTGCTAATCCTCTGGCGGTTTTCTGGGTTATTTAGGCAGGTGTAGGTGGAATCTAAGTGATCAGCAGGACGCGTGGTGAGCCCAGCGTCCTCCTTCGCTGCCATCTTCCCTCTCCTCCACATTTTTAATATTTCTTACTATTCATTCATCAATGGACACTTAGATTGTTTGCAAGTTGTGACTATTACAAATACTGCTGCAATGAACATGTATGTGTGGATATCTCTTCAAGATGGAGATTTCATTTCCTTCAGATATATGCCCAGAGTGAGATTGTATAAAAATTATATTGTTAATTTTTTGAGAAATCTCCATACTGTTTTCCATGGTGACTGAACAATTTACATTCCCACCAACAGTGTACAAGGGTTTCCTCCTCTCCACATCCTTACCACCACTTGTTATCTCTTGTCTTGAGATGATATTTCATTGTGGCCCTGAGTTGTATTTCCCTGACGAGTAGTGTTGTCGAACACCTTTTTATGTACCAGTTGGCCATTTGAATATCTTCTTTGGAAAAATGCCTATCCAGGCCCTCTGTCCAGTTTTTAATTGAATTACATGTTTATTACTATTCAATCACATGAGTTCCTTATATCTTTTGGATATTAATCCCTTATCAGAGATGTGGCTTGCAAATATTTTCTCCCTTTCCATAAGTTGCCTTTTGATTTTGTTGGTTCTTCTCTTTTGTTGTGCAGAATTTTTTGGTTTGATGCTGTACACTTATTTATTTATTTTTCTTGGTTGCTAAATATTTTCATTTCATTTTCAAAACCATGTGAATTTGTTACTAATCAAAATGATTAAATAATTTTAAAAGTAGAGATAATAAGGAGTCAATTTGCCAAAAAAAAATCAAAGCTCTGAATATGTTTCATTTGTTCAATATTTTTTCATTTAAAAATTTTTAAACGTTTATTTATTTGTGAGAACAGAGAGAGAGACACAACACGAGATGGGGAGCAGCAGAGAGGGAGACACAGAATACAAAGCAGGCTCCAGGCTCTGAGCTGTCAGCACAGAGCCAGATGCGGAGCTCGAACTCAGGAGCAGTGAGATCATGACCTGAGCCGAAGTTGGACACTTAATCGACTGAGTCACCCTAATCTTTCTTAATTTTAGTAAACATGTTTTTTAAGTTTTAATTTTAATTCTAGTTAGTTACTATACAGTGTTATATTCGTTTCAGGTGTATAATATAGTGATTCAACAATCTATACATCACCTGGTACTCATCATGATAAGTGCACTCCTTAATCCCCATCATCTATTTAACCCATCCCCCATCCTCCTCCACTCTGATAAGGACCAGTTTGTCCTCTATAATTAAGGACATATATAATCATGTTTTTTTAATTTGTCTCTCTCTCTCTCTTTTTCCCTTTGTTTCTTTTGTTTCCTTAATTCCACACATGAGTGAAATCATATGGTATTTGTATTTCTCTCACTGACTTATTTTACTTAGCATTATATTCTCTAGCCCCATCCATGTTGTTGAAAATGGCAAGATTTCATTCCTTTTTTATGAATGAATAATCCATTATGTATGTGTGTGGGTGGGTGTATGTATGTGTGTGTATATATATACATATATATATGCATATATATATGTATATATATATATATACATATGCCACATCTTCTTCACCCATTCATTAATTGACGGACACTTGGGCTGCTTCCATGATTTGGCTATTGTAAATAACACTGCTATAAACATAGGGGTACATGTATCCCTTTGAATTAGTGTTTTTGTATTCGTTGGGTAAATACCCAGTAGTTCAATTGCTGGATCCTAGAGTAGTTCTATTTTTAACTTTTTGAGGAAACTCCATACTGTTTCTGAGAGTGGCTGCACCAGTTTGCATTCTTACTAACAGTGCACGAGGTTTTTTTGTTTTTTTTTTTTTCACATTCTTGCCAACACCTCCTGTTCTTTTACTGTTGATGTTAACCATTCTGACAGATCTGAGGTGATATCACATTGTAGTTGTTTTTTTTTAAAGAAGTACTAGTATTTTATTTTTAAAAAATTTTTAAATGTTTTATTTATTTTTGAGAGGGAGGGGGAAGAGATAGAGGGAGACACAGAATCTGAAGCAGGCTCCAGGCTCTGAGCTGTCAGCACAGAGCCCAACATGGGGCTTGAACTCACAAACTGCGATATCATGACTCGAGCTAAAGTTGGACACTCAACTGACTGAGCCACCCAGGCACCCCTCACTTTGTAGTTTTGATTTGCATTTCCCTGTTGGTAAGTGATAATGAACATCTTTTCATGTGTTTGTTTTTATGTCTTCTTTGGAGAAATGTCTGTTTATGTCTTCTGCCCATTCTTTAATTGGATTATTTGCTTTAGGAGAGTTGAATTTTTTAAGTTCTTTATATATTTTGGATGCTAACACTTTATTGGGCATGTCATTTGCAAATATCTTCTCCCATTCAGTAGGTTGCCTTTTAGTTTTGTTGATTGTTTCTTTTGCTGTGCATAGTTTTTTATTTTATTAAGTAGTTTATTTTTGCTTTTGTTTCCACTTGCCTCAGGAGACATATCTAGAAAGAAGTTACTATGGCCAATATCAAAGAGGTTATTGCCTGTTCTCCTCTAGAATTTTTATGGTTTCTGGTCTCACATTTAGGTCTTTAATCTATTTTGAATTTTTTGTGTGTCTTTTAAGAAAGTGGCTGGAATGCCTCGGTGGCTCAGTCAGTTAATCATCCGACTTCGGCTAGGGTCATGATCTCACAGTTCGTGGGTTCGACCCTTGCATTGGGGCTCTGTGCTGACAGTGTGTAGCGTGGAGCCCACTTTTAGTTCTGTATCTCCCTCTTTCTTCCCCTCCCCTGCTCACACACTCTTTTTCTCTCTCGAAAATAAATAAACATTAAAAAAATAAAAACAAAGAAAGTGGTCCAGTTTCTTTCTTTTGCATGTTGCTGTCTAGTTTTCCAAACACCATTTATTGAAGAGACTGTCTTTTTCCCACTGGATATTCTTTTTTGCTTTGTTGAAGCAGATTTATTTCTGGGCTTTCTATTCTATTCCGTTGACCAATGTGTCTATTTTTGTGCGAGTACTACCTATTTTGATTACCTCAGCTTTGTAATATAACTTGAGGTCTGGAATTGTGGTGCCTCCAAATGCTTCTCTTTTCCAAGAATGGCTTTGACTATTTGGGGTCTTTTTGAGAATACCATACAAATTTTAGGATTATTTGTTCTGGTTCTCTGACAAATGTTGGTATTTTGATGGGGATTGCATTAAATGTGTAGATTACTTTGGGTAGTTAGATATTTTAAGAATATTTTTGCTCCAATACATAAGCATGGAATGTCTTTCCATTTCTTTGTGTTGTCTTCAATTTATTTCATCTGTGTTTTATAGTTTTCAGAGTATAGGTCTTTCACCTCTTTGGTTAGGATTATTCCTAGGTATCTTATTCTATGAGGTGCAATTGTAAATGGAATTGTTTTCTTAATTTCTCTTTCTGTTGTTCATTATTGGTGTATAAAAATAGAACAGATTTCTGTATATTGATTTTGTATGCTGCAATTTTACTGAATTCATTTATAAGTTGTAGAAGTTTTTTGTAGAATCTTTCAGGTTTTCTATGTATAGTATCATGTCATCTGCAAATAATGAGTTTTAACTCTTCCTTACTGATTTGGATGCCTTTTATTTCTTTTGGTTGTCTGCTGTGGCTAGGACTTCTAGTACTATGTTGAATAAATTCCATGAGAGTGAACAACCTTGTCTTCTTTCTGACCTCTCAGTTTTTCCCCATTGAAGATGATGTTAGCTGTGAGCTTTTATATATAGCCCTTATTATGTTGAGATATGTTCCCCCTAAACCTATTTTGTTGAGGGTTTTTATCATAAATGGATGTTTTACTTTATCAAATGCTTTTTCTGTGTCTATTGAAATGATCATATGGTTCTTATCCTTTCTCTTATCACTGTGACATTATCATGTTGATTACCAATATTGAACCACTCTTGAAATCGAGAAATAAATCCCACTTGATCATGGTGAATGATTTGTTTAATGTATTGTTGGATTTGGTTTGCTAGTATTTTGTTGAGGATTTTTGCATCTATGTTCATCAGGGATATTGGCCTGTAGTTCACTTTTTTTGTGGTATCTTTATCTGGTTTGGTATCAGGGTAATGTTGTCCTCATAGAATGAATTTAGAAATTTTCCTTAATCTTCTATTTTTTGGAATAGTTTGAGAAGAATAGGTATTAACTCTTCTTTAAATGTTTGGTAGAATTTGCCTGTGAAGCCATCTGGTCCTAGACTTTTGTTTGTTGGGGTTTTTTGATTACTGCTTCAATTTCTTTGCTGGGTATCATCTGTTCAAATCTTCTATTTCTTCTTGTTTAAGCTTTGGTAGTTTATATGTTTCTAGGATTTTGTCCATTTCTTCTAGGTTGTCCAATTTGCTAGCTTATAGTTTTTCATAATATTCTCTTATAATTGTATTTCTGTGGTGTTGGTTGTTATTTCTCTCTCATTTGTGTGTGTGTGTGTGTGTGTGTTTTATTTGAGTACTTTCTCTTTCTAGATAAGTCTGGCAAAAGGTTTAACAATTTTATTCTTTTTTAAAGATTTTTAGTTTAGAGAGAGAGAGAGAGAGTGTGTGTGTGTGTGTGTGTGTGTGTGCAAGTGGAGGAGAGGGGGAAGAGGGAGTGAGAGAGAGAATCATACTTTAATATTTCTTTCTTTATTTACTTATTTATTTACTTAGAATACCAATTATGTGTAGATTATTTCTCTTTAGTGCATCACTTAGTTCTCTAATTTTCCCCTCATACTCCTGGATTTTTTTTATCTCTCTTTTTCTCAGCTTCCTCTTTTTCCATAATTTTATCTTCCAGTTCACCTATTCTCTCCTCTGCCTCTTCAATCTGAGCTGTGGTTGTCTCCATTTTATTTTGCAGCTCATTTATAGCATTTTGTAGCTCCTCCTGGCTGTTCCTTAGTCCCTTGATCTCTGTAGCAATAGATTCTCTGCTGTCCTCTATACTGTTTTCAAGCCCAGCGATTAATTTTATGACTATTATTCTAAATTCACTTTCTGTTATATTGTTTAAATCCTTTTTGATCAGTTCATTAGCTGTCGTTATTTCCTGGAGATTCTTTTGAGGGGAATTCTTCCGTTTCATCATTTTGGATAGTCCCTGGAGTGGTGCGGAACTGCAGGGCACTTCCCCTGTGCTGTCTTGAATAACTTGTGTTGGTGGGCAGGGCCTCAGTCAGACCTGATGTCTGCCCCCAGCCCACCACTGGGGCCACAGTCAGACTGGTGTGTAACTTCTCTTCCCCTCTCCTAGGGGATGGATTCACTGTGGGGTGGCGTGGCCCATCTGGGCTACTTGTACACTGCCAGGCTTGTGGTGCTGGCGATCTGGCATATTAGCTGGGGTGGGTCGGCAAGGTACACAGGGGCGAGAGGGGCAAGCTCAGCTCGCTTTTCCTTCAGTGATCCACTTCGGGAGGGGCTTGTGGCACCAGGAGTGAGTCAGACCCGCTGCCAGAGGGATGGATCTGCAGAAGCACAGCCTTGGGTGTTTGTGTGGTGCAAGCAAGTTCCCTGACAGGAACTGGTTCCCTTTGGGATTTTGGCTGGGGGATGGGCCAGGGAGATGGCACTGGCAAGAGACTTTGTTCCCCACCAAGCTGAGCTCTGTCGTCTGGGGCTCAACAACTCTCCCTCCCATTATCCTCCAGCCCTCCTGCTCTCTGAGCAGAGCTGTTAGCTTATAACCTTCCAGATGTTAAGTCCAGCTTGCTGTCCAAACACACTCCGTCAGGGCCTTCAGCTTTTGCAAGCCAGACTAGAGGGCTCTGCTTTGCTGGTGGGCTGCCCCTCCGCCCTGGCTCCCTCCCACCAGGCTCCCTTCCACCAGTCCATGTAGCGCGCACCACCACTCCGCCCTTCCTACCCTCTTCTGTGGGCCTCTCATCTGCGCTTGGCTCCGGAGAATCCATTCTGCTAGCCTTCTGGTGGTTTTCTGGGTTATTTAGGCAGGTGTGGGTGGAATCTAAGTGATCAACAGGAATGTGGTGAGCCCAGTGTCCTCCTATGCCACCATCTTCCTCCTCCCTTCTCCTTATTTATTTACTTAGAGAGCGCATGTAAGAGGGGGCGGGGCAGAGAGAGAGGGAGAGAGAGAAACCCATGCAGGCTTTGCACTGTCAGCACAGAGCTGGACACAGGGCTTGATTTCATGACCTTGGGATCATGACCTGAGCTGAAATCAAGAGTCAGACACTCCACTGACTGAGCCATCTAGGTGCCCCAGTTTTATTCATTATTATTATTATTATTATTTTTTTTTATCAAAGAAGCAGCTCCTGGTTTCATTGACTTGTTCTGTTCTTCTTTTACTTTCTAATATCATTTATTTCTGCTCTAATTTTTATTATTTCCTTCTTTATCCTGGTTTTAGGTTTTATTTGTTGTTCTTTTTCTAGCTCCTTTAGGTTGTTTATTAGAGATTTTTCTTGTTTCTTGAGGTAGACCTGTATTACTATAAGCATCTCTTTTAGAACTGTTTTTACTGCATCCCAAAGGTTTTGGACTATGTGTTTTCATTTTCCTTTGTTTCCATGTACTTTTTAAATTTCTTCTTTGATTTCCTGGTTGACTCATTCAGTTTACTAGGATATTATTTAATTTCCATTTATTTGTGGTATTTCCAGCTTTTTCTTTGAGGTTGACTTCTAGTTTCATAGTGTTGTGATCAGAAAAGATACATGTTAAAACTTTGACCTCTTTGAATCTGTTGAGGCTTATTTTGTGGTCTACTATGTGATCTATTCTGGAGAATGTAGCATTTGCACATAAAAAAATGTGTATTCTGCTGTTTTAGGATGGAATGTTCTGAATATGTCTGTTAAATCCATCTGGTCCAGTGTGTCATTCAAAGCCATTGTTTTCCCCTTGATTTTCTGTTTAGATGGTCTGTCCATTGATGTAAGTGGTGTGTTAAAGTCCCCTACTATCATTGTATTATTATTAGTTCATTTATGTTTATTATAAACTGTTTTATATATTTGGTTGCTTCTATGTTGGGTACATAAATATTTGCAGTTGTTATATCTTCTTGTTGAATTGTCCCCTTTATTATCATATAATGTCCTTCTGTGCCTCTTATTACAATCTATTTTGTACAATATAAGTATTGCTAGTCTGGCTTTCTTTTGACATCTTTTTGCTTGATAGATGTTTCCACATTACCTCAGTTTCAATCTGCAAGTGTCTTTAGGTCTAAAATGAGTCTCTTGTAGGCGGCATATAGATAGATCTTGTTTTGTTATCCATTCTGTGTCTTTTGATTGGTGTGTTTAGTCCATTTACATTCAATGTAATTATTGGTAGATATGTATTTATTGTCATTTTCTTATTTGTTTTGCAGTTGTTTCTGAATGTTTTTTTCTGATCCTTTTTTGTCTTTCTTTGATGGTTTGCTGGTTTTCTTTAGTGATATATTTGGACTTATTTCTCTTATTCGTTACATACTTATTAATGGTTTTATAATATGTAGTTACCATTATGTTTGTATATAATTTCTTGTGCATATAGCAATTCATATCAAGTTGATGGTCGTTTAGGTTTGAATCCATTCTTTACTCCTCTCCTCCCCCATGTTTTAGGTATATGGTGTCATATGTCACATCCTTTTATTTTGTGAGTTCTTTGATTTTTTACAAAAATATTCATTTTTACTGCTTTTTTGTTTCCTATGTACATACTGTCACTTTTGATCTTTCCTTTCCACTCAAAGATCATAACTATTTCTTGAAGGGCTAGTTGTGTGAGAAACTCATTATCTCTCCTATTCTGAATGATAGTATTGCTAGATGGAATATTCTTGGCTAAAGATTTTGCCCATTCAGCACTTTGATTGTATCATGCCACTCCCTTCTGGCTTGGAATGTTTCTACTGAAAAATCTCCTGATAGCCTTTTTGGATTTCCCTTGTATGTTACTGTCTTCTTTGGTGTTGCTCCTTTAAATTTTTCTTTATTACTATATTTTGCCAATTTAATTACAATATGTCTTAGTGTTGGCCTGCTTTTGTTGATTTTATGGGAGTTCTCTGTGCCTTTTGGATCTAGATGTCTGTTTATTTCTCCACATTAGGGAAGTTTTCAGCTATTATTTCTTCTGCCCCCCCCCCCTTTTTCTCTCTTCTTCTTCTGGGACTCCTATAATGTGATTGTTATTACATTTGATGGAGTCACTGAGTTCCCTAAGTCTGTTCTCTTTTTGCATAATTCTTTTCTCTCCCTTCTGTTCAGATAGATTATTTTCCATTACTCTATCTTCTAGGTTATTCATTCCTCTCTTATTTCATTTATTGAGCCCTTTATTTCTGCCATGTTATTTCTGTGTTAAGGGCCTTACTCATGTCTTCTACTCTTTTCTCAATTTCAGTGAGTTATCCGTATGATCGTTGCTTTAAATACTCCATCAGGCATTTTACTTATATCTGTTTTGCTTAGATCTCTGGCTATCGCCTTGTCCTGTTCTTTCATTTGGTATATATTTCTCTGTCTTCTCATTTTGTCTAAGTCTCTGTGCCTCTTTTTCTGTGTTAGGAAAGTCAGTTACATCTTCTGTTCTTGAGACTAATGGCCCTGTGGAGAAGAAGTCTTACAGTGCCCTGCTGTGTAGTGTCCTGTTTCCCAGGGCCTAGTACTTCTGGGAGTGTCTCCAATGTTGCTGCATGTGCTCTGCTCTTTTGTTCTGGATGCTTTGTCTTTCAGGCCAATCATCTGCAGAGGCTCTCCTTACAGTGTTGTGGGCAGTGTTTGGCCCCTGGCGAGTTTTAATGAGATGGCCTTTGATTTGTTTATAAAATGAGAACTGTTGCTACCAACACCAGAACTGAGGCTCCACAAAACTCCCAAGTTGGGAGATGCATTTGAGTAGGGGTTTGCTCCAATTGACCAGGGCAGGGGGCCTGCCAAGCTGAGACTGAGGCAAGTGGGATTGGGAAGGGCAGTTCTACCAGAGTGTGGGGGATTGGGGCTTCATATAAGGAAGCTAGGTAGTGAGCATTAGTGCGGCCCTGGTTCCCACAGGTGGTCCTGTGCTTATGCTAAGGAGAAGGAGAGGAAAAAGGCACAAGCCAGTTCTTTTGTTCCTGGTAGGGTCTTTCCATGAACGCTGCCTCTCTGGGATGTACTCCAAGATGAGCAAAAAACCTCCCCACTCTGTGCCCCAGGTACTCTTTAGATTTCTCTTTCCTTGGGGCGCCTGGGTGGCGCAGTCGGTTAAGCGTCCGACTTCAGCCAGGTCACGATCTCGCGGTCCGTGAGTTCGAGCCCCGCGTCAGGCTCTGTGCTGACTGCTCAGAGCCTGGAGCCCGTTTCAGATTCTGTGTCTCCCTCTCTCTCTGCCCCTCCCCCGTTCATGCTCTGTCTCTCTCTGTCCCAAAAAAAAAAAAAAAAAAAAAAAAAGTTTAGATTTCTCTTTCCTTGCTCTATGTCATGCATTGTTTCCCTACCTTCTCTCTAGGAGCAGTGCAATGTCCTTGGGACTCTATTCCAGCCAAGTCTGCTGACCCTGAAATCTCCATGTTTTTAAGTTGTGCTGGTTGCCAAAAGTCATGAAATTCAGTCCCCTCTTACTTTCCATGCCGATTGTTATGGGGATTTATTTTCCCGTTGTGTTCCCCGGTGTGCTAGCCTGTCTCTTGCCCTTCTCCACAACCGCATCCCCCTCCCCACTGCAGCAGCCACAATCCATTTCTCTCCCAAACTGCATCTCCCACCTTCTTTGATGTGGCCTCTTTTCTATCTTTAGTTGTGAAGTTGTTTTTCCAGTTTTCAGGTCAATTTTGGTATATTTAGGAGATCTGATAGTTATCTAGTTGTATTCATGGAATGAGGCAAACGTAAGGTCCTGCTACTCTACCGCCATCATCCAACCTTCTCATTTGGTTCAGTTTGAGTTTATATTACAATATAATTATAATTTTATATGTAAACTTCAGCATATATTTCATGGTGATTAATTTTTTTAAAAAAATTTCTTTAAAAAATACTTTTTACTCCTTATTTAGACCTAGAGTTAGCAATAATAGGTAGAATTAGCCAATATATCATAACAGCTCCAATAAGAATAACTTCATTACATAAATGTTTAAACAACATGCTGAATTTTATTGCAATATTATTACAATACCTTCCTAATGTGCTTCCACCTTGCTTTCCTTCAGTGCATTATCAGTCCAGCAAACAATCATCGTACTAAAATTATAAATAAGACCATGACAATTTTCTGTTCAAAACTCTCTAAAGTCTCCCTATCTTGCTCATAGTAAATAAAAACCCTTTTGATTGTCTTTGAGGTCTGATGAAAGCAGCCCTCCAGCACCTCCTGTGCCAAGTATCACTATGGCCCTCCAGCTACAAATGCATTCTTCTTTGCCTTGCATCACTGGAGTAGGTCCTTATAGGTTTTCTCCTGGCACAATACCCTGCTTTGTTAGCAGAGGGCACTGCAGGGGGAAAGGGCTTCTCCTCCTGGTTGTGGTGTTTGATCTTGCTCTCAAAACTCAGCTGCCAGTCTTGTGCAGAAGACCCAGAAATGCCTACTCTCCAGTGTTTTATTGGCATCCCTGTGCATGCCTTCAGCTCCATCTGAAGTTTGTCACTGAATTTCTGTTATCTAGGGAACTATGTCATACCTTCTTAATGACATCTGAATCTGTGCCTTTGTTGGAAATGGGGGAGAATCATCCAACTTTATTCCTTCCTGGGGTACTGTGACTCAGTGCTATAGGTGTTGGCTATCTTTAAATCTTCTATTCACATATCCTTTAGAGTTCTCTCTACATCTTAGCAGGTAATCTCCCTTTCACTAGTTAATGATTTGTAAACTTCCCTGTTTAAAAAAAAAACTGTATGACAAAAATGAGTTGCATTTCTATACACCAATAAGAACATTATGAAAAGGAAATTAAGAAAACAACCCCACTTATAATAACATCAAATAAATAAAAGACTTAATAATAAGCTTAACATTAGAGATGAGAGACTGGTATACTGAAAGCTGCAAAAGTTGCTGAAGGAAATTAAAGAGAAAATAAATGAGAGACATCTCATGTCCATGGACTGAAATCATATTTCCCAGTTTTTAAAATAAACAATCTGGATATTCATCCACTCTTAAAATTTTGAAATTAGACATAGGACTTAAATTGTTAAAATTCCCGTACTCCACAAAGCAATCTACAAATCCAATGCATTTCCTATCGAAGTTCCAGTGGTGGTTTTTTTTTTTTTTTTTTTTGCAGGAATAGAAAAAAAATCCTAAAATAGACATGGAAGTTCAAGGGACCCCAAATAGCCAAAACACTATTGAAAAAGAACAAAGTTGGAAGCATCATACTTCCTGGTTTCAAAACATATTACAAAGCTACAGTAATCAATGTGGTAATGGCATAAAGATAGACATATAGACCAATGGAACAGAATAGAGAACCCATAAATAAACTGTTCTATATATGGTCAAATGATCTTCAACAAGAGTGTCAAGACAACATAATGGGAAAAGTATAGTCCTTTTAACAAATGGTGTTAGTAAAATTCCATATCCACATGCAAAAAGATGAAGAAATGAGTGCTGCATCTCAACTGCAGTAGGCCCTTAGATAGGAGGTTAGGCTATCTCTTCCACTTGACAAGAGCCATTACCAATATTGTTTAGGCAAAAATATTTAACAAATTTTGGAATCATCTATCTTTCTCCTTCAGATTGGGCTTTGACAGAGATTAAAAGGGAAAGTGTCAATATTTTGTGGCAATTCTGATGTGAGGTGCTCACCCTTTGTCCCCATCTGTATGTTCTTCGTTGTAACCCCAACAGAGAAAGAAATGATGGGGTCTGCTCTTTCCATGGGTGATCTCTACTGGCAAATATTAATTTAATGATCTGTTCTAGAATGTTCCTGGGGATTGGTTTCATGCTTACAGGTTCATAATTTCCAAAATTCATCCTTATACTTAAGTAAACTAACAGGATCTTTGCCCTTCCCCTTCCCCTTGTAACACTGCTATGATTTCCTATGAGTTAACATAACAATATGACTTTGAAATTATATTTTCCATTTTTTAAAATAAACAACCTGGATGTTCATCCATTCTTAATTTAAGAGCTTGCTAAAATATATGAAGTAAAAATTCCAATATGTAATATCCCATATAAAATACAAAAACATCTATAATCCTCAATTACTTATCATTTAAAAAAACATTAGATTATTTTTCTTAAAGGTGCCAAGTAATCATAAACCCCAATAATCAACTTCAAGATACTAATTTTGCTTAAAATCCATGGTAAGCTGACCTTATGTGAGGCAATCTAGAACTGTTTTGTACACTTGGTCTATTTGTGTGCCTCGGTGAGTCCTCACATTTTCTAGGAAACAGAAAGGCAAAAATAAGGCTAAAATCAGCCAGTGGTACTTGGGCCTTCCTGATCACTGTCTGCCCTGTGCAAGTAAGTGTTCTGAGACCCTGTACTTATACATGTCTGCCATATAAGAAAATTCAACCACCAGGTCCCAAGCCAAAGATGTATTACTCTAAGTTATATTAGTAGTTATGACACATCATCCTTTCTTGTCCAAATTTCCCCCATTTGTACTTTCAGAAGTTGGCTTTGTGCCTCTGCATAACATGTCAGGGCCAAAAAGTTGCTCTGAGCTCATCTGATCTGGAAAGATAAGATAACCTGTCAGATTTGGATTTTGCTGCCTTTACAGAATGTGTATGTAGAAATGAGTGGCACCAGTGAGAGTTCAAAAAAATTTTTTCCAATAAATGAGAGACTCTGAAAGGTGAAAAGTTGAACGTGTGAAATGGCAGGGTTTAAAGAGCTCATGCCCAGCATTTGGCTTTTAACCCAGTTCCGGGAGTTCACACTGAATAATCACTGGATTCAGTGGGAGGATTACAACAATGCCCCTCATTTCAAATGGCCGTTAGTTGTGAGAGAGCAGGAGCCAAGGGTAACTTCTTTAGAGCATATTTCTTCAAGGGATATGTCAGAAGACAGACAGAAAGAGAGAGAGAGTAGGTAGAAAGGGTGAGTATTGAGACGAAAAGGGGAAGTTGTGAAAGAAGGAAGGAAGAAAATTAAGTTTGATGATCAGCAGTGAGTAATTTATTCTTTTAAACAATTTGTTTTGTTTTATTTTGTTAATGGGCGTTCAAATATATGCAAATACAGATTAAAAAAATACTGCTACATAAACTAAAGTCATTTTTGGAGACCTGGTGAAGCACACTATTTTAGCAGGAAGTTTAATTCCACTATCATAAATTAAAAAGCATCAAGGTCTTGTATTCACTTGCCCTTGGTTGATCTGTGATTGCAGAACAACTGTGATACAAAACGATGCCCTCAAACATATGTGCTGTAAAGTGGTAAGATCAAGTTCACAAAGAAACACACTTTATAATGATTGAGTTTGCAATCCACAATATCATGAATACGCACTGTATAGCAAAGCACTAACACAAAGTAAGATCCACAGGAAATGCAAGAAGAAATATGCAGAAATTCACTGATGGTAGAAGACAGTTCACTTTAGATCAAAATGATAAACACACACATACACACACAGAAGATCTAAACAACAAATAATGAAGTAATTACTGTGTATCAGACTATATCCTAAAATCAGAGTATAACTCTTTTTTTTCCAGATGACACAAAGTAAGTCACAAAAATTGACCCTTGCCAGCCAGAAAGGAGACCTCAATACATATTTTTAAATTAAAAGGTAAAAATAACATTTTCTGATCATAATACAATAAAAAGAGAAACTAATAATTTAGAAGCTAAAAACAAATAAACCTACCATCTATAATCATTTTTAAAAATCTTAATTCTTCAGTTATTGAAAAATAAAAATAGAATATTTTAAAAGGAATATGTATCAAATGCTATTGGAACAATTAAAGCAGTGCCCAGAGGAAATAGTAGCTTTAGATACATATATTAATAAACAGAGAATATGGAAGATAAGCAAATTCAACATACAGTGTAAAGAGCTTGGAAAAAAACACAACAGAGTGAATTTAAAGAATGCAGAAAGAACGAATTAGTACAAATAAAAGCAAAGGATAAATTAAAAAACAGAAAGCAGTAATACCAATAAATGACCCAAGTATTGGTTTCGGTAAAACTCACATCAAAATACATTTGAGGAGAGAAATGCAAATATGAAAAATTGGAAATGGAAATGCAAATACAGAGTAATTAAAAATTTTTATGTTTATTTATTTTTGAGAGAGAGATACAGAGTGTGAGCGGGCGAGGGGCAGAGAGAATGGGAGACACAGAATTCGAGGGAGGCTCCAGGCTTTGAGCTGTCAGCACAGAGCCTGATGTGGGGCTAGAACTCACAAACCATGAGATCATGGCCTGAGCCAAAGTCAGACACTTAACTGACTGAGCCACCCAGACACCCCTAAAAAATTTTTTTTAAGTAATCTGTGCACCCAATGTGGTGCTCAAGCTCACAACGCTGAGATCAAGAGTTAGATACTCTACTGACTGAGCCAGCCAGATGACCTAAGTTTTTTAAATTATAAGAAGTTAATTTTAAAAGTTCATACAAATACATGTGTATTAATTATCAAAATTGGCCCCCAAATTGAAAAGTCCACTCATATCAATTAACACTGAAGAAATAAGGTTACTACAGATCTGCTCTGTAAAACGCACCAAGTCTGGACAGTTGCACATAATTCTACCAAATCTATTTAACTGGTTTCTCAGAGCATTCATATTTTTTTGTACAAGAGCATATCATTGATAACAAAACTTCCCAAACATTATCACATAACAGAAAACTACAGGCTTATCTCACAAAAACTATATACAAAGCTGTACAAACAGAGAAAATGGCCCCACCGAACCAGTGTGCACTGTGGACACTGAGATAGCATCTGTGGTGACTGTGTGGTTCTTTGTTGTCCATCACACTCTGAAGCAATGTCTGGCACTCTGATAGAGCCAGAGGTGACACCCCAAGGTAGGGATCCTGGCTTTTATGCCACGTTACTAAATAAGCACCAGCCCCTTGCCTGGTGTGATCAGGAACCAATATACAATATCAGTATAGTGCAGTGGAACCTTGGCTCCAGTTCTAGCCTGTCAGACCAAGGTTCATGAACTGGAGAGGGGATGCATCAGACCCTCCTCTGGTGAGAAAAGAACTGGAGTTCAAACCCTGCGGCTACAGCGATGTGAAGGTAACAGCAGGATATACCTTATCAATATTCAGATTTGGGCAAATGCCAGCCCCTATTCTAGCATGATCAGGAGCCAGGATCTGGGCCCTGCAGTTGACCAGAATTTATGCCTTATACACTGAACTGTAGCTACTTTACAGGTAACTTTAAAGAGAAGCTCTTTTTTTAGAGGCCAGGTTTCCAGAGATCTTGGACAAATTAATCCTTACTGCTCAATTAGTAAATAGAACCCAGAAAAATATTGAAAGAATAATGTGCCACAACCAGGTAGGCTTATCCCAAGAATTCAAGGATGTGATGCACCTAGGTGGTTCAGTTGGTTATGCGTCTGACTTCAGCCCAAGTCATGATCTCATGAGTTGTGAGTTTGAGCCCCACATCGTGCTCCATGCCGACAGTGCAGAGCTTGCTTGGGATTCTATCTCTCCCTCTCTTTCTGCCCCTCCCTCGGTCTCTCTCTCTCTCTCTCTCTCAAAAGTAAATAAATAAACTTAAATAAATGAATAAATAAACAAACTAACTAAAAAAAAGAATTTAAGGATGGTTTAATAATAGGAAATCTATTAATATTATTCACCACAAAAAAATGTCAAGAAAACTTATATGATTTCCATAGAAAATTTAAAAATTGTCAAGATCTTAAATCCATTCTCGATTTTAACAATAATAATTTAGAGGAGATAAATTCTTTGATCAGGAGATTCTTTTGTAAGAAGATACAGAAACAATAGATGTCCTTTATCATTATTATTTAGAATTACTCTATGGACATTAGAAATTCAATTAGATGAGAAAAAGAAATAAAGACATAAATATTGGAAATTGGAAAGTATAATTATCATTTGCAGATGATATTGTTATTTTACTAGGAAGCCTAACAAAGTCAATCTAAAAGTATTAAAAACGATAATAGAATTCAACAAAATGGTTATGTAGATAATGTTTATAATAAGCAAATTTTTAAAAGATGATGAAAGAAAAGACCTCATTGTCAAAGTAATGATAAATACGAAGAATATAATGAATAAGAAAGTTGCAAGACCTAAATGCTACTGAAGGACAGAAACAAAGACTTGAACAAATGAAAAGGCATTTTTCCCTAAATTAATCTATAAATTTAACATAGTCCCAATAAAAATGCCAACGAATTTCTTTGTACAAAATAAATTAATTTTTAAAATTAATGTGAAAAACAAGCATAGCCAAGAATTTATAAGCAAGAGTTAACACAACTTGCCATTGAAACATATCAATTACAATATGGCACATAAATGTATAGATTAATGAAATAGAATAGAATATCCAAAACTAGAACAAGATAAATACAAAAACACAGTGTTTGGAAATTGTAGCATTTAAAATCAATGGTGAAGGTTCCGGAAGATGGCGGCGTAGGAGGACGCTGGGCTCACCACGCGTCCTGCTGATCATTAGATTCCACCTACACCTGCCTAAATAACCCAGAAAACCGCCAGAGGATTAGCAGAACGAGTCTCCGGAGCCAAGCGCAGACGAGAGGCCCACGGAAGAGGGTAGGAAGGGCGGCGAGGCGGTGCGCGCTCCACGGACTGGCGGGAGGGAGCCGGGTCGGAGGGGCGGCTCTCCAGCCAAGCAGAGCCCCCGAGTCTGCCTGGCAAAAGCGGAGGGGCCGGACGGACTGTGTTCCGACAGCAAGCGCGACTTAGCCTCTGGGAGATCATAAGTTAACAGCTCTGCTCAGAAAGCGGGAAGGCTGGAGGACAAAGGGAGGGAGAGCTGCTGAGCCCCCGGACGGCAGAGCTCAGCTTGGTGGAGAACAAAGGCGCTCGCCAGCGCCATCTCCCCCGCCCATCCCCCAGCCAAAATCCCAAAGAGAACCAGTTCCTGCCTGGGAACTTGCTCGCTCCGCGCAAACACCCAACTCTGTGCTTCTGCGGAGCCAAACCTCCAGCAGCGGATCTGACTCCCTCCCGCTGCCACAGGGCCCCTCCTGAAGTGGATCACCTAAGGAGAAGCGAGCTAAGCCTGCCCCTCCAGCCCCCGTGCACCTTGCCTACCCACCCCAGCTAATACGCCAGATCCCAGCACCACAAGCCTGGCAGTGTGCAAGTAGCCCAGACGGGCCACACCACCCCACAGGGAATCCCGCCCCTAGGAGAGGGGAAGAGAAGGCACACACCAGTCTGACTGTGGCCCCAGCGGTGGGCTGGGGGCAGACATCAGGTCAGACTGCGGCCCCGCCCACCAACTCCAGTTATACACCACAGCACAGGGGAAGTGCCCTGCAGGTCCTCACCACTCCAGGGACTATCCAAAATGACCAAACGAAGAATTCCCCTCAGAAGAATCTCCAGGAAATAACAACAGCTAATGAACTGATAAAAAAGGATTTAAATAATATAACAGAAAGTGAATTTAGAATAATAGTCATAAAGTTAATTGCTGGGCTTGAAAACAGTATACAGGACAGCAGAGAATCTCTTGCCACAGATATCAAGGGACTAAGGACCAGTCACGAGGAGCTGAAAAACGCTTTAAACGAAATGCAAAACAAAATGGAAACCACGACGGCTCGGCTTGAAGAGGCAGAGGAGAGAATAGGTGAACTAGAAGATAAAGTTATGGAGAAAGAGGAAGCTGAAAGAAAGAGAGATAAAAAAATCCAGGAGTATGAGGGGAAAATTAGAGAACTAAGTGATACACTAAAAAGAAATAATATACGCATAATTGGTATCCCAGAGGAGGAAGAGAGAGGGAAAGGTGCTGAAGGGGTACTTGAAGAAATCATAGCTGAAAACTTCCCTGAACTGGGGAAGGAAAAAGGCATTGAAATCCAAGAGGCACAGAGAACTCCCTTCAGACGTAACTTGAATCGATCTTCTGCATGACATATCATAGTGAAACTGGCAAAATACAAGGATAAAGAGAAAATTCTGAAAGCAGCAAGGGATAAACGTGCCCTCACATATAAAGGGAGACCTATAAGACTCATGACTGATCTCTCCTTTGAAACTTGGCAGGCCAGAAAGGCTTGGCACGATATCTTCAGTGTGCTAAACAGAAAAAATATGCAGCCGAGAATCCTTTATCCAGCAAGTCTGTCATTTAGAATAGAAGGAGAGATAAAGGTCTTCCCAAACAAACAAAAACTGAAGGAATTTGTCACCACGAAACCAGCCCTACAAGAGATCCTAAGGGGGATCCTGTGAGACAAAGTACCAGAGACATCACTACAAGCATAAAACATACAGACATCACAATGACTCTAAACCCGTATCTTTCTATAATAACACTGAATGTAAATGGATTAAATGCGCCAACTAAAAGACATAGGGTATCAGAATGGATAAAAAAACAAGACCCATCTATTTGCTGTCTACAAAAGACTCATTTTAGATCTGAGGACACCTTTAGATTGAGAGTGAGGGGATGGAGAACTATTTATCATGCTACTGGAAGCCAAAAGAAAGCTGGAGTAGCCATACTTATATCAGACAAACTAGACTTTAAATTAAAGGCTGTAACAAGAGATGAAGAAGGGCATTATATAATAATCACAGGGTCTATCCATCAGGAAGAGCTAACAATTATAAACGTCTATGCGCCGAATACTGGAGCCCCCAGATATATAAAACAATTACTCATAAACATAAGCAACCTTATTGATAAGAATGTGGTCATTGCAGGGGACTTTAACACCCCACTTACAGAAATGGATAGGTCATCTAGACACACAGTCAATAAAGAAACAAGGGCCCTGAATGATACATTGGATCAGATGGACTTGACAGATATATTTAGAACTCTGCATCCCAAAGCAACAGAATATACTTTCTTCTCGAGTGCACATGGAACATTCTCCAAGATAGATCATATACTGGGTCACAAAACAGCCCTTCATAAGTTTACAAGAATTGAAATTATACCATGCATACTTTCAGACCACAATGCTATGAAGCTTGAAATCAACCACAGGAAAAAGTCTGGAAAACCTCCAAAAGCATGGAGGTTAAAGAACACCCTACTAACGAATGAGTGGGTCAACCAGGCAATTAGAGAAGAAATTAAAAAATATATGGAAACAAACGAAAATGAAAATACAACAATCCAAACGCTTTGGGATGCAGCGAAGGCAGTCCTGAGAGGAAAATACATTGCAATCCAGGCCTATCTCAAGAAGCAAGAAAAATCCCAAATACAAAATCTAACAGCACACCTAAAGGAAATAGAAGCAGAACAGCAAAGGCAGCCTAAACCCAGCAGAAGAAGAGAAATAATAAAGATCAGAGCAGAAATAAACAATATAGAATCTAAAAAAACTGTAGAGCAGATCAACGAAACCAAGAGTTGGTTTTTTGAAAAAATAAACAAAATTGACAGACCTCTAGCCAGGCTTCTCAAAAAGAAAAGGGAGATGACCCAAATAGATAAAATCATGAATGAAAATGGAATTTTTACAACCAATCCCTCAGAGATACAAACAATTATCAGGGAATACTATGAAAAATTATATGCCAACAAATTGGACAACCTGGAAGAAATGGACAAATTCCTAAACACCCACACTCTTCCAAAACTCAATCAGGAGGAAATAGAAAGCTTGAACAGACCCATAACCAGTGAAGAAATTGAATCGGTTATCAAAAATCTCCCAACAAATAAGAGTCCAGGACCAGATGGCTTCCCAGGGGAGTTCTACCAGACGTTTAAAGCAGAGATAATACCTATCCTTCTCAAGCTATTCCAAGAAATAGAAAGGGAAGGAAAACTTCCAGACTCATTCTATGAAGCCAGTATTACTTTGATTCCTAAACCAGACAGAGACCCAGTAAAAAAAGAGAACTACAGGCCAATATCTCTGATGAATATGGATGCAAAAATTCTCAATAAGATACTAGCAAATCGAATTCAACAACATATAAAAAGAATTATTCACCATGATCAAGTGGGATTCATTCCTGGGATGCAGGGCTGGTTCAACATTCACAAATCGATCAACGTGATACATCACATTAACAAAAAAAAAGAGAAGAACCATATGATCCTGTCAATCGATGCAGAAAAGGCCTTTGACAAAATCCAGCACCGTTTCTTAATAAAAACCCTTGAGAAAGTCGGGATAGAAGGAACGTACTTAAACATCATAAAAGCTATTTATGAAAAGCCCACAGCTAACATCATCCTCAACGGGGAAAAACTGAGAGCTTTTTCCCTGAGATCAGGAACACGACAGGGATGCCCACTGTCACCGCTGTTGTTCAATATAGTGCTGGAAGTTCTAGCATCAGCAATCAGACAACAAAAGGAAATCAAAGGCATCCAAATTGGCAAAGATGAAGTCAAGCTTTCGCTTTTTGCAGATGACATGATATTATACATGGAAAATCCGATAGACTCCACCAAAAGTCTGCTAGAACTGATACATGAATTCAGCAAAGTTGCAGGATACAAAATCAATGTGCAGAAATCAGTTGCATTCTTATACACTAAGAATGAAGCAACAGAAAGACAAATAAAGAAACTGATCCCATTCACAGTGGCACCAAGAAGCATAAAATACCTAGGAATAAATCTAACCAAAGATGTAAAAGATCTGTATGCTGAAAACTATAGAAAGCTTATGCAGGTAATTGAAGAAGATATAAAGAAATGGAAAGACATTCCCTGCTCATGGATTGGAAGAATAAATATTGTCAAAATGTCAATACTACCCAAAGCTATCTACACATTCAATGCAATCCCAATCAAAATTGCACCAGCATTCTTCTCGAAACTAGAACAAGCAATCCTAAAATTCATATGGAACCACAAACGGCCCCGAATAGCCAAAGTAATTTTGAAGAAGAAGACCAAAGCAGGAGGCATCACAATCCCAGACTTTAGCCTCTACTACAAAGCTGTCATCATCAAGACAGCATGGTATTGGCATAAAAACAGACACATAGACCAATGGAATAGAATAGAAACCCCAGAACTAGACCCACAAACGTATGGCCAACTCATCTTTGACAAAGCAGGAAAGAACATCCAATGGAAAAAAGACAGTCTCTTTAACAAATGGTGCTGGGAGAACTGGACAGCAACATGCAGAAGGTTGAAACTAGACCGCTTTCTCACACCATTCACAAAAATAAACTCAAAATGGATAAAGGACCTGAATGTGAGACAGGAAACCATCAAAACCTTAGAGGAGAAAGCAGGAAAAGACCTCTCTGACCTCAGCCGTAGCAATCTCTTACTCGGCACATCCCCAAAGGCAAGGGAATTAAAAGCAAAAGTGAATTACTGGGACCTTATGAAGATAAAAAGCTTCTGCACAGCAAAGGAAACAACCAACAAAACTAAAAGGCAACCAACAGAATGGGAAAAGATATTTGCAAATGACACATCGGACAAAGGGCTAGTATCCAAAATCTATAAAGAGCTTCATCAAACTCCACACCCGAAAAACAAATAACCCAGTGAAGAAATGGGCAGAAAACATGAATAGACACTTCTCTAAAGAAGACATCCGGATGGCCAACAGGCACATGAAAAGATGTTCAACGTCGCTCCTTATCAGGGAAATACAAATCAAAACCACACTCAGATACCACCTCACGCCAGTCAGAGTGGCCAAAATGAAGAAATCAGGAGACTATAGATGCTGGAGAGGATGTGGAGAAACGGGAACCCTCTTGCACTGTTGGTGGGAATGCAAATTGGTGCAGCCGCTCTGGAAAGCAGTGTGGAGGTTCCTCAGAAAATTAAAAATAGACCTACCCTATGACCCAGCAATAGCACTGCTAGGAATTTATCCAAGGGATACAGGAGTACTGATGCATAGGGGCACTTGTACCCCAATGTTTATAGCAGCACTCTCAACAATAGCCAAATTATGGAAAGAGCCTAAATGTCCATCAACTGATGAATGGATAAAGAAATTGTGGTTTATATACACAATGGAATACTACGTGGCAATGAGAAAAAATGAAATATGGCCTTTTGTAGCAACGTGGATGGAACTGGAGAGTGTGATGCTTAGTGAAATAAGCCATACAGAGAAAGACAGATACCATATGGTTTCACTCTTATGTGGATCCTGAGAAACGTAACAGAAACCCATGGGGGAGGGGAAGGAAAAAAAAAAAAGAGGTTAGAGTGGGAGAGAGCCAAAGCATAAGAGACTGTTAAAAACTGAGAACAAACTGAGGGTTGATGGGGGGTGGGAGGGAGGGCAGGGTGGGTGATGGGTATTGAGGAGGGCACCTTTTGGGATGAGCACTGGGTGTTGTATGGAAACCAATTTGACAGTAAATTTCATATATTAAAAAATAAAATAAATAAATAAATAAATAAATAAATAAAAATAAAATAAAATCAATGGTGAAAAGATGGATTACTTATTAACAGAACAACTACACAATCACTTATTAAAATAGTAAGGTTAAATAACTATTTTGTATCTTGCATGAGACAGCTACCAAGATGTGAATGCAAAAGAAAAATTCTTGAGGTAAATTAAAAGTGCTACTCCAGTGAATCATGAAGAAAGTGAATGCCAATTAATGATAAGAAAGTGAAATGGTGCCCAGAAAGAAAGCTATGTTTATATGGTCAATTAACCTATGACAAAGGAGGGAAGAACATACAGTGAAAAGAGTCTCTTTAACAAATAGTGCTGGAAAAACTGGACAGCGACATGTAGAAAAATGAAACTGACCACTTTCTTACACCATACACAACTATAAGCTCAAAATGGATTAAAGACACATATGTGAGACCCCAAACCATAAAACTCTAAGAAAAAAACATAGGCAGTGATTTCTTTGACATTTGCCATCAAAACATTTCTCTAGATACATCTCCTTGGGCAAAGGAAACAAAAGCAAAAATAAACTATTGGGATGACACTGAAATTTTAAAAAAGCTTTATATAGTGAAGAAGGCCATCAATAAAACAAAAAGGCAACCCACTAAATGAGAGAAGATATTTGCAAATGATATATCTGGTTAATAGGTTAATATCCAAAATATATTAAAATATATAAAACTCAACAACAAAAAATAAAGAAAGAATCCAATTAAATATGAGCAGACCTGAACAGACATTTTTCCAAAGAAGACTATAGATGGTCAACAGGCACATAAAAAGATACTCAGCAGCCCTAATCATCAGGGAAATGCAAATCAAAACCACAATGAATTATCACCTTATGCTTATCAGAATGGCTAGAATAAAAAACAAAAATACAACAACAACAAAAGAAAACAAGAACTATCAAGTGTTGGCAAGGATGTGGAGAGAAAGAAACCCTCATGCGCTGGGGGTAGGAATACAAATTGGTGTAGCCACTCTGAAAAACAGTGTGGAGGTTCCTCAAAAAATTAAAAATAGAATAACCATATGATCCAGTAATTCTACTACCAGGTATTTAATCTCCAAAAATGAAAACACTAATTCAAAAAGATATACACATCCCTATGTTCATTGCAGCATTATTTATAACAGCCAAGATACGGAGGCAACACAAGTGTCCATCCATAGATGAACATAGATGAATGGATAAAAAAGATGTGGTGTATATATTCAAAGGACTGTTACTCAGGTACACACACAAAGTGAAATTCTGCCATTTGCAACTACATGGATGGACCTGGAGGGTATAAAGTTAAGTGAAATAAGTCAGACAGAGAAAGACAAATACCATATGATTGCACTCATGTGTGGAATTTAAGAAACAAATGAATAGACAAAAAAAAGAGGTGTAAAGAAAAGACTGACATACAGAGAATTAGTGGTTGGCAGAAGGGAGGTGGGTTGGCAATGGTTGACATAGATAAAGGAGATTAAAAATACACTTATTGTGGGCCACCTGGGTGGCTCAGTCAGTTAGGCATCCAACTTTCGATTTCAGTTCAGGTCATGATCTCACAGTCGTGGGATAGAGCCCTGTGTCAAGCCCCACGTTGACAGCATGGGGCCTGCTTGGGATTCTATCTCTCCTCTCTCTGTGCCCCTTTTCTGATTATGCATGCACTCTCTCTCTAGCTCTCTCAAAATAAACATTAAAAAATACACTTACTGTGATGAATACTGAGTAATGTATAGAGTTGTTGAATCATTATATTGCATATCAGAAACTAATATAACACTGTATGTTAATTATACTTTAATTTAAAAAAATAGCAAAACAACCTTATTGCTGATATGCAGAAAGTTTTAGTGGTCTTGATAGATGAAATCAGCCACAACATTCCCTTAAGCCAAACCCTAATCCAGAGCAAGGCCCTAACTCTCTTCAATTCCATGATGGCTGAGAGGTGAGGAGGCTGCAGAAGAGAATTTGGAAGCTAGCAGAGATTGGTTCATGAGGTGTAAGGACAGAAGCTATCTCCGTAACATCAAAGTGCTAGGTGAAGCAGCAAGTGCTGATGTAGAAGCTGCAGCAAATTATCCAGAAGATCTAGCCAAGATAATGAAAGTAACTACACAGATTTAAGTGTAGATGAAACAGTCTTATATTGGAAGAAGATGCCATCTAGGACTCGCACAATTGAGAAGAGAAGTGACGCCTGGTTTTAAAGCCTCAGAAGACAGGTGAAGCTTTGAGGCGTATTAGGGGCTAATGCTCCTGGTTACTTAAAATTGAAACCAATGCTCATTTGCCACTCCAAAAATCGTAGGGCCCTTAAGAATTATGCCAAGTCTACTCTGCCTGAGCCCTATACATGGAACAAAAAAGCCTGGTGACAGAACTTCTGTTTACAATATGGTTTACTAAATATTTTAAGCCCACCTTGGAGACCTACCACTCAGGAAAAATGATTCCTTTCAAGATATTACTAATAGTTTATGTATATATTATTTGTTTATGTACATGTTGTTTTATTTTGTGCTGAACCACTGGAAAATATGTCATAGACATCATGCCACTTTACCCTGAAGTACTTGCATGCATTTTTCCATATAATCACAACCCCAGTTTTACACCTAAGAAAATTAGCAGTAAGTTCATAATACCATTAGTAAATAGTCCGTTTACAAATTTATCAAACTGTCCCAAAATACATTTCTATATCTATTTTGTGTTTCTTTATATTAAATTCAGGATCTAATCAAGTTTCATACATTTCACTCAGCTGATTATCTCTTTTGTCTCTTTTCATGTGGAAGAGTTCAACCTCCTCTCTCCATGTTTTTGAAGTTTTCTTGTAGAATATTTACATTATTGTTTACTTATGGGTAGAGGAAATGTAATATTTTCTGAAATGTATTAATGGGTTTTTCCTCCCTTTGGCACTTTTAGAATTTATGTGTCACAACAGGAATCAGGACTCTTACAGGGGGATTTTAAAAAGAAAGCTTTAATATTCCACTTGTGACATCCAATATATACATATTTTTCTCAGTCCAGAGCAAAACATAACCTGGAAATATAGATTTGTCAAGAAAAAAAAAAGAATTTCTAAATCCTGTACCTATCCTTTTAATACATCATTGAACAAATCTGAAAGACTCAGATCATAACATTTTTTCCATGGTGTTGGAAGGAAGCCCATTCTAAACATGGAGAAGAGGCCATGAGGCTAACAACCCAAAAGAAGAAGGGATCTAGAGAAAGAGGAAGGTCAGCCCTAGAGACTGAGGAAGGAAAAGAAGATTGGGATGGAGTGATAGGGTTCATCACTAAAGCCCTTTTCTTCCACCCTAAGGGCTGCAAATTGGGGAGGGGGGGAAAGGAGAGAGGAGTTTAGAAACATCCAAATAGATGAAAGGATGTTGAGAATAGAGAGAATCTAGCCTTTCTCCATCTTTGGGACTCTGAGAGAAGTCCCCAGCACCAACTCTAGGTCACTTGATTCAAGTAAAGGTATTACCAGGACGTGCCAGATAAGATGAACAGATTAAGTGTAAGTCTCCAATTCTCTTTTGGCTCCTAGTGATGTGCATGGCCCCCAAGAGTTCCCATGTGTCTCACTAAGTGAAGAAAAGGGGGACTAAGGGACTGGCAAGAGACTGGCTAGAAGGGGGTTACTGTGGTGGAGGCCGAATGGCCCCTGGCTGGGGGTTGCAGTGGGACCACCTAGAGCTGACTGTGAAGGGATCTGAAGCCAGAAGGACCACTATAACAAAGGGAAGTGGCTAATGCTCCAAAAACCACTGGAAGTCCTGCCTGGACCAGGGCGATGCCACAGGCTCCATAGGTTCCCAGCCCTGACCTTCAACCTTGGAGGCCAGCAGTTCACCTAGTGAGCAAGCTGATGAAAGCCTCCCTGCAGAAAAGCCAGAGGGCAGCACCAGGGCCCCACATGTGAGTCTGAGCCTTCTCTGTCACTCTGGGGCCATGTAAACTCTTTCCTGAATAACCAGACACCATCCTGGAGAGACAAAAGGTAAGCCCTTTCAGGTTTGAAAACTTGAACATTGACCCCAAAGATACCTGGGTATCAAAAAAATCCTGTTTAACTTATTGAATTTAAATAAATTTAAATTGGAAATGGGCAAAAGTTTGCTTTTTTCCCCTGCCATCTATAAAATTCTTATAAGGAGGATCAAAACAGTTATAGAAAAATGAAGAATATTTTCTCTACCTACCTCAATGCAGTCTTTTTTTGTGATGGTAATATATATGTTCATACATGTGAGGGAAAATATAAAAACAAAAAAAAAAAGCAAAAATTATCTTTAGTACCTTCAACCTTCAGTTTCTCAACTCCTCATTCTACCTCTTCACTTCTACTCATGAGTGTTCCCACACCCTCATTCTGTCTCTTGAAGGCCCAACTAGATCTGACTTCAGTAAGCACTGTCCCAGCTTTCTTTTCTTACTAAGTCCCTGCTTCAATTGTTCAGATAACCTGAAGTCTCCTCAATGGCCCGAGGCATCTATATCACAGAAGGAAGTGATATGACAAACCTGGTTACTAACACCTATGATGTAGGATAAATGACTGATAGGTCCTTAATATATAATGTGGGCAAGGATTCTTTGCAAAATAAGAGAAAATGCCTAGAGTTGTAACCCAAAGAGGAAGTTTTCAGCAGGGGAATTTCAGAAGTCATGGCTATTAGTTGGGTCCTCCAACCAACTAGTGCCCAGTATTCATATCTCATAGATTGCTAGGTTAGCCAGTGTCCACATAGGAGGCAGATGGCAATTTAAAGGGTTTAACTGGAAAGGTTTTAATGAAGAGGTTACTTACAGAGGTTTGGACAGATTAAAGGGGAAGCCAGGTATACCAGAAACAACAGTAGGAAGCCACTCCCATCTAAAAGGTAAAGCAGAGGGTGCTCTCTATGGAGGACACAGCCACTGAAAACTCAGAACAGGCAGAAGGAGTTCTTCCAATGGAAGACATAGGCACTGTGGAGCCAGAGCAGGTGGATAATTTTCAAACACTTTCTGCCCCATCCTTTGATATACCACTAGTGTTGTCCATTAGTCAAACCCAACTGGATGCCTTCCCTAGGCACAGAGCAAGCTGGGAAGGGTGGAGTATAAATCCAGGCTCTGTGGCCAATAGAGAATACCCATCTGTACCTAACGTCATCTGACCCTCACAGTCAGTGTCTTTCTTCTTAAGAGATTATACTGCTTATAACTGTATAATTTCCAGAGTTCACACTTAAATTCATGTTTATGAGTACTGATAGAATTTATTCTTTTTAGGATATGAATTAAAGTCACTGAGAAGGTGACATATAGAGAACTGATGTATTATTAAGTCAATGAAATCATGTAAAATGTCTCCAAAAGTAAATTAAAATTTAAAAAAAAATTAAAACAAAACACCAGGAGGGCATTTTCTAAGGAGATAATTATTTGGACACCACTGAAAATCAGTGCTCATATGATGTGTTTACAAACACATGAACCTAAGATAAATTGAGCCTAAGGTAAACTGAACCTAAGATGAACCCTAAGATAAATTACATCATCTAGAAAACAGGATTGTTACATTCCCTGCAGATATGACAGGCAATAAGACACAATAAGATTATGTTTGTGAAGTATTTCTTCAACTGTAATGAACTAGGCAAAAATAGGTTTATATTATTACATTTATATAATACAATATATTATATTATAATGTTATCTATAAATAAGCATATGTTATAGATATAGAAGAAATTTTTTAGTTTACTCTTTTATTTAAAAAGTATTTATTAAGTACCTGCTAGGGACCAAGGCTTTAGGACACATAAACACGTGAAGTCTCAGCCCTCAAAGAATTTATACTCTAGCAAGTATAGGGGTCAGTAAAGTGCGGCCCATGGGCCCAATCCAGCCTGCTGCTTGTTTAATTATACCTGTGATCTAAGAGTCATTTTTAAAAATCAAAAGAAGAATAATATTTCATGCAAAAAATTATATGCAATGCAAATTTTAATGTCCATAAATAAAGTTTTATTGGAACACGGCCATACTATTTATTTATATATTGACTATGGCAGCTTCACACTATAACCACAGAGTTGAGTTGTTGAGACAGAGACTGTGTAGCCCGCAAAGTCTAAAGTAGTTATTATCTGGCCCTTTACAAAAAAAATATTGCTGATCCCTGGTCTAGCAGAAGACAAACAAATAACTACAGCAAGTTCAAGTCAAGTATATAAGGGTGAAGTCAGGGCAAAAAGCGGGAAAAGATTACATCTGCCTGTAGGAGTGGAAGCACAGAGCAAGGGGAGCCAGGGAGGCTTTATGAAGGATGCAGGGTTGGCCTTTTAAGAGCAAATTGGTACAATCCATATAATAATGATGAATGTACCCATCAGCAGGACTTCCTCCAGAAATTGTTCTTCTTCCAGAAATGCTGGTGGTGGATTTATACAAATCCCAACAAATGTTTCTCCTTTTCCCTGAGTGACCAATTCCAAGCACTTGCTAGATTGCTAGATTAACAGATACCTGGGAATTTTAGAGATGCTATATCTGGCCATGGTATAAATGACTCACTCAGAAATTAAAGCCATGCCAACCTATCACCTTATTGCCACTAAATTTTCATCAACTACACTCACAGAGAGAGAAATGGGAGTTTTGTAGTTGGAAATGATAAAGAATAATGAAAAAGATGAAGAATAATAAAAGATTGGGTCGAACCCAGGGCCCATAAGTGGAGGGATAACTCCATGAGAAACCACAGCACTGACTGAAGGAAAGAGCAAGAAGCTAAAATAAACAATCAAAGGCAAGAACTATCAAATTGTCAAGGACAATAGGCCCCGATGAACGGCATGCCCCCAAGAGCAAGCTGCAAAGGGAGCATCTTAGGAGAGCAAGCTGCAAAGGGAGCATCTTAGGAGAGCAAGCTGCAAAGGGAGCATCTTAGGAAAACAACATGTCAGGGCCCATAGCCTCATGTGGCAGACTGGTACAGGAAGTTCATTTCCTCTCCCCAAATTCCAAAAATGAATAAAATGTTGCTCCCAGACAGGAGCAAGGGGGCCATGCCATTGACTTATTTGAAATGGACTAATCGTTCTGATAAACAAGTTGTTTTATGAAAGTATATGATGCTGGTTGAGTGTCTCTCTTCCTTTTGATTCCTTCCACGTGTTAGCCATGGTCTTGGCCTCTCAGCACACGATGGTGACTGATGCTGGTTAGAAATAGCAGCCTCTGCTGGAATCTGGAAGGATTCCCAAAGAACAGCAGGAAGGCAATAACTTGTGTGGAGAGGATGTGCGGTCACTGGCAGTGATGCGAGTGGCAGCAGGTTCAAGCATAAGAGACTCCAAATATTTGGAAAACTCCCAACTTCTTCTTGAGTCTGCTAGCCTTCCCTCTGTCTGGTTACCTGACAGGGGACTAAGTTCCTAGCATCACCACAGGCCAGCACAAAGCGGCCTAGCCACCGCAACCCCACAAATTACCCAGGGTCTTTTAGTCCATCTTTCCAAGTCCCATGATAGCAAAGAGCTAAAGAAATCTTGGCATAGATCTGAACTTCATTTATGTTTTCTTGAAGATCCATTCATTTTCATCTCATGATAAGAGTGTGTTATGCTCTTTGGGATCCATGGCACTTCTCTAGGAATTGTAAAGAAGCCTTACTCAGACATGGTCCTTGCCTAAAAAGATATGGCTTTCTGGTAGTAGGGATAGTTCTTCTATTTCACAGATTTTAAATGCTTACATTTTATATAGCCTCACTATAATGCTATGGGCAGATCATTTTATTCCCACTTTACAGATGACAAAACTAACCCTAGTAAGGCAGAGTACATTGTCCAAATTGCTTTATACAAAAAGTGCTGGAACTGAGGCAGGGCCTAAATATTTAGAATCCAAGGACTCAGTATTGCATTAGCTGAATCTGCTTGGAGATACACTATGTTTAAAATCATCAACTGAACCCAACACTTTCCAAAAGAGTTAATATTAGAGACAGTTTTTAAACCTATGCCAAGGGAGCAAGATTCTTCTTTAAGGAGTAAAGACTAGGTAGTGGATAAATGAAATATAATTTTGTTGATTTTGAAAATGTGTGTGTGTGTGTGTGTGTGTGTGTGTCTGCATATAGGAGGCAGATGTATGTATATATGAATTTCTCTATGGGGGCATATAGGTATGTTTTGAGTGCCTGTGTGTAAGTACATAAGTGCACAAAGCAACCTGCCAAGAAAAAAAAGGGGGGGGGGAGTGGGAAGGGAAACACACGTTACACTAAGCACAGAATTCACTGCCCTAGGAATTAAGAGCAGATGATCAAGAACTTTTCAGAAAGGGGAATCTTGAGTCCTGAAGAATGAGCCTCTCCATCCATGGCAGGAAAGCCAATCCCTCATCTTGTTGTCAGTTTTCCGTATGTATTCAGTTCAATCATGAGGGATTTTTTAGAAGCTGAGGAAATGGGTGTTTATAAATGTAGATCTAAAACGAGGACACCATAGGTTATGGCGTGAGTTTTATTTACAGTTTCTCTGTGACAGTTTTAATCCTATTGGCATTCCTTTGCATTATTCTTCAGAGAATTTTTATTCGTGAAAAACAGCAAATTGTTCATCTCTGAAACACTACATAGTTTTGTGACTCTGAAAGTATTATGAAAATTATAAATGATAAGGAAACTCTGGGCCAAATTTTTTTATACAACTCTCCAAGAATTATATAGGATGGGAACCTGACCCTTTGAGAGTTAAAAATGTTTCTAAAGACAGAGAAGACTTGATGCACTAAGCCAGAGTGCATTAAATCACATTGGTAGTGCAATTATCTCTCAGCAAAGATCCTTGGAGTTGAAGTTCAAGCTGGGGGTCAGGAAGATGGTTGGGGGAAACAGGGTCTCCCTTGTTAAAATAAAGCAATTAGTTTAATATATACTGTAGGGAAAGGAGAGAAGGGAAGGGAAATTCCCCTTGTCAAATGTTGAACATTAGAGTACTGCTTAGAGCAAAAGTAATAAGGAGCTCTTCATGAAAAAAATTGGCCATCTACCATGTCTAAATGCAAACATGTGTGTTCTTTATTTCTTTAATTCATTTAAACTTTTGTTAACTGGGAATATTTTTATGTGCATTCTCAGTCATTCCTTTTCTCACTTGAACAAAAATGTGTCAGGGGACAGGAATGGTGCCCATGCAAGTACATTTAGATACCATAAAATATTTAACAGCTCTTTCTAGTATGGTTAAGCCCCACCAAATGGCTAAACAAACTTTAATTTACAATTCACGGGCTGAAGCATTCAAAGGGCCATAATATTTTGCTGCTGCTAATTTATATCTCTTAGAGAGACATTAAATTCAAAGTGAGTCATTTAGAAGTTCCCAAATCCACATTCCTTTCTGTGAAATAAAGATCTTTGTTTCTTAGGAGTTTACATCCTTTGCCATCAAGAGGAAGCAGCTTTGCTTGTTAGTTTTAAAGGTCTCTGCTCCCTGTAGAGATTTTTAAAAATCACCCTTGAAAATAGGTGATTTTGACCCAACTGAGATCCAGAGGTTGCTTGGTTCTTATAAAAAGAATGAAATAAATAAGTTTTGGCAATGAAACACATGATGACTTAGGTGATTCTCAAGAATATTATTCTGAGTTTTCACTGACCTGAAGGCCTTACCCAAAAGAGTATGATCTACAGTATGACCTCATATTTCTAAAGTTATAGAACCAGCAAAGTACTCTATATTGAAAAAAAGAAAAAACCAGAATGGTGGTTGTCTGGGTGAAGGGAAATCAATTGGGAGGGGGTGGGCACAAAGGAACTTCCTTAAGGTGAAAGTAACATTTTATATCTTGACATGGGGTTTGGGTTATACATTTATTTGTCAAAATTCATCAAATAAGCACTTAGATGTACACTTCATTTTATGTTAATTTTACCTCAAAAGAAAAAGTACATTTTAAACAAATGTAGAATTCTGGTTATTGATGTATAAGGAGAAGCAATTGATGCCTATAAATTACTCTGAAATGCATCCAAAAAAATAAGACAGTTGGATGGATGGAGAGATACAAGATAAAACAAGTCTAGGAAATTATTAATGGTAAGATCTAGCTGGTTGGTATATAGGTATTCCCATAAAATCCTGTCAATCTTTTTGTAATGAAATGAGATTTCTCATAATAACAAGTTGGGAAAAGGGTGAAAGGAGGTACTATTAGTAATTAGGCCAGAAACCCAGGCATAGGTTGAAACCATCTCAGACAAGCTTGGACATATGGTCACCCTGTGTATAAGTATTCTTGGTTCTTAATTTAAACACTCCCCAGGTCCACTTTCATTGAGCCAAGACATGTATTTCCTCTGGGTTATCTCAAATAGTGTTAAAGTCCTCACAAAGCTACTCAAAAATCACACAGTCCCCCTTCCTCTAATATAGAAGCTATAGAATTTGTGCAGTAAAGAGTAGATATGAGAGCCAGTTCTGGGCTATGAGATGTGCGTGGATGTCAGGATAGAGTGTCCCAGAAAGCTTTTTATCTTATTTTTTAAAGTTTATTTATTTATTTTGAGAGAGAAAGAGTGTGTGTGAGCAGAGAAGGGGGAGACAGAGAGAGAGAGAGACAGAGAGAGAGAGAGAGAGAGAGAGAGAGAGAGAGAATCCTAAGCAGGCTCCTGTCAGTGTGGAGCCCGATTCAGGGCATGTTCCTATGAACTGTGAGATCATGACTTGAACTGAGTTCCAGAGTTGGCCACTTAATCAACTGAGCCACCCAGGTGCACCCCAGAAAACTTTTTAAAGAGGAAAGACTCAGTAGGAATGCCCCCATTCAGCCTTTTGTCTTTTTTCCTTCATCCAACTCCTTTCTTCCTGCCTGGAATACAGTGCCTAGAGAGGGGGTGGCCATCTTGCAGCCATGAGGATGAAAACCCACACAGCAAGGATGACAGAACAGAAAAGGAGATGGAGCCTGGACATTATCCCTGTGTAAGCTACACTAAGATTTCTTATTACCTGACTCAAATAAACTCCTTATTTTTAAAAACATCTTCAGGTTTTCTATTACATTCTGTCAAATGCATACCTAACTAATATTCAGGGTATTTTAGATTAGTTCTCAAAAAGATTTTGCTTTAATTCACATTAACTTGAGCAATGAATGCACTTGAGTGCTGGAAACTTTAGGAAGAAAGAAAGGTGAATTCCACACAACTAAAACAAACAGAGAGGTTCATGAAAGCCAGGAGTATGGGGGACTTAAAAGCAAATCAGCATGTCTAACTGTTCCTCTTCTACTATCCTTTACATTTTTGTATGTAATTTGGTTAAAAAAAATACAAAAGACAGGACAGTCTTCAAATAAAGAGCAGGTGTCCCAGAGAGCATGGTACAGCACCCTGGGAGGGGTTGCAGAAGGAACAAACTGTTGGCAAACAGCTAGCCCTAAGGTTACACCAATTGTGTATTTGAGTGTATATGAGGACCCCAGGTGATTCTTTATCCCACCTTCTAACAACCGCCTTCCATTCTCAGCAGATAGCTCTGTCTCAGAGCCAAAGCCATACAGGTTTTCAAATGCCAAGGGTCCATGGGCAACTACCATGGGATACTGAGCCCAGGGACATCTTGGTGATAATGTTGGGGAGAGTCCCAATTGAATTTAGGGCTGAGAGTAACAAGGATATAGTAAACTAGGGCAACTGAGTTATTATACACACATTGCTGTTACTTGCCAACCCCAGGTCCTCAGACCAGGTTTAAATGGTATAATGTTTTGGGAGAGGCTGGGTGGCTCAGTTGCTTAGGTCATGATCTCATGGTTCATGAGTTGATCCCCCCATTGGGCTCTCTGCTGCCAGCATGGAGCCCACTTCGAATCTTCTTACCCCCTTTCTCTCTGCCTCTTCCCTGTTCTCTCTCTCAAAAATAAATAAAATAAAAATTTAATAAATTAGTATAAAAATTTGCACAGAATGAATTCACACTACATGAAAACATAAAGGGGATACAGATCTGTACCTTTCTTATATTTCTAGAAACAGCTGGCTTTCTGCCCATGGCATATGTAAAACTTAAATCTACTAAATTTTTAGAAATGATGACTCCACTTAGCATTGGTATATAGGACACTTTATATAAGGTCTTTCATCATCTTAGGGTTCAGCATCTCCATGTCATTCTGATATTGTTTTAACTTCCACCTTCGAGTGAGGCAGCCACACTGAGCAGGTAATCCAGGCAGCTAACAACAGAAACACAAGCAGAAAACTGTCTGCCTGTGTTGCTCCTGACATCCACATGGCGAATTTCACTGGACACTTGCTTATTACAAAACTTAAAAAATATTGTAAACATCTTTCAAAGCCAAACCTTGCCCCACTTCAACAACTAACACGATGTGAGTGGCCTATGAGTTTATAAATCTGGAAGTCACATTCAATCACTAGCAGGAAAGGGAGTTTACTTTCATGGCCAAACCTGTTTTCTGCTTATGACAGGATTTTTTAAATTGCTAGTGAAAATTGCTATGGCACAGATGGAAAATTACCAGGCAAACACTGACTGTTTCACTTTGTGATGATTATTTTGCTCTCTTTTGTTTTTGAAAATAGTGGGTTTTTTTTTAAAAAATAAAAACTTGTACTTTCTACTATTAAAGTTCGTGCCCTGCATTGGCTACACATTTGAAACAAGCCATTTTATTTCAAGGAATATACCTGTTTGAAACAGGCACAAGTGAACCTGATCGTATTTATGTCTCTGATTTAATCATTCTCACCATTAATTGGAGTCTTGACTCTCATAGTTTGGTGGGCACTGCCCTGGGACACTGGGATATTTACACAACTGACAAACTGGGGGTTTGGGTCTTTGACATAGTTTTCCCCTCAGCACTCATGCTTAGCATCCTGCAGACAGGACCTCAGTTACATATGTCATCCACATAAACCGTACACTTTGCCACCCATTCTCGACAAGGTGTTAAATACAAAGAAAGTCTGTCTGACATCCAAAATTTTAGTTAGAAAAGCAATTAAAATATATTTTGCTGGAGGATTTTTAAATGCAAAAGAGGATTCTCTTACTTAAAAGCAAACGAACATAACAACACTTAAAGACTACAGAAAGTGTCTTTTCCCAATTGTTCTTTTTCTTTTAATGTCTCAGCACATGTCAACTTCTCCTAAAGCCTCTCTCCTACTTCTCTCCAAAGTCATCAGAAAGACTCCTCCAAGTCCATCTGAACTGAAGCTTGCCTTTGTCTCTGCCCATCCATCCCTTTCTCTTCTCCTAAAAATGTTCTGGGAATCAATCAACTCCACCTGGACTCTCTACCTTTGCTACTCCATCATTACTTTAAGTTTGCTCAACAAAGGCTCTGTAGTAGAGCAGATTAAGACAAAATCCCCTCCTTGGGTGGAAGTTGGGGGAGGGAGGATACTGATAGGAATAAAGTTTCCACAGTTGAAGGGAATATAAACATTCAAAATGCCCCGTTAGCCAATTCCATCCTCTTTTCTAGGGAATCAGAACTAATAGTAGATCTCAAGATTGGTAGTTTCAGATCCAGTTCCTTCATCCAGCTTACTCTTCTGACTTTGTACTATAGAGAGGATGGCTATGTGAAAGTAAATGGGAAAATTTTCCCCACTCTGTCTATATCTAACAAAAAGCTATACACAACTGTATTCAACAGTAAGAACAAAATGATAACTACAATCACTAAGGCCTGGGCAGATTGTCTTCAGGTCCATTCACATATGTCTATCTTAACTCTGTCCTTTGGTTAAACCTTGCATCAGCTGAACGAAAATAGCCTATTTATAGTCCTATGTGTAACTCAGAAAATCAAGAACTTCTCTTTGAGATAATCCACAGCCTTCAGAAAATCTACAATGAGTTCTGAAGGGCCTACTACAGGAATGTGCGTGTGTGTGTGTGCGTGTGTGTGTGTGTGTTTGTACACAGACATGTGTGTGTTTGCCACTGGAATATATATGATGCACCCGGTAAGGTTTACTCAGCAGATAACTTAGGTATCATTTGCTTCATTTACTCTTCCATTTTCTCCTGTGCCTGGAGCAGTATAGATACATGATTTCAAAAAATTGAGCTATAAATACACTTGGAGTATCATATTTTTAGTTTCTTATGACAAAGACAAATCACTGCTAGTGTGTGAGAAATGCCAGAGTGAAGTAGTGGGCATCTGATATTGAGGGCCCCTCTTATTAAGAATTGGCCATGGGTCAATTGCCCTCAGTTGACTCCATCGCATTTTGTCTCATTATGTGCTGTTGTGCAGCCAGCGGATCTCCGCTCTCCTAATCTTTCTGTCATTAATGATTGGCCTTCATTCTGGCAGGTTTTTGGCTTGAAACTGAATACTTTTGACAAGTTCTACAAAGACGAGAATTTAGCCAAGGGGCTCTTTTGTCAATTAAAACATTTTATCCCACAATTGCCATTAGGGGCTTTCCAGGGCTCAGGAGATTCCTATTGCTGTCTGGATTTCAAGAATGAAGAGGAAAAATGTTAGACCTTCTGAAGTCATCCCTTCTATCACAGGAAAGGCAAATTCTTTCATCTAACATTTAAATACTTGCCCAGAAAGAAGACATACATGGAAGAAGGGCATTTTCCCAATTTCTCCATGAGTGATTATCTAGTGACTTAGAATTATCTAGACAGCCAAAGCAAATATATCAGACCTAAGACACCATTTAAGGTTCGAATTGTCCAAATTGGCTGTTGAAGCAAGCTGCTAATTCAGAATGATTCTAATTCACAAGAAAATTGTTGATACTTCTGCTTCAGTTGTTGAAAGCTGGCCTCAGGTTTCTTAATATTGTTGAGTATTACATGGAAAATACACAGACATGTTTCTAAAGTATAATATACTTATTATTGTATAGTAGTGGCTTTCTTCATCCTGCTTCACAATTAATTGTTTAGTTTAAGACACCAGGCTTTGTTCTGATTGTCATTTTTTGAAAAATTACTTGTTTTACTCAGGTCATATTTCCTTTTTTGAGATGATTTAAGAACTTTAATAAACTGTAATCTGAAAACTCTCAGGAACGTTCTTCCTGCTCTTCTGGGAAGAAGACACATAGATGAACCCAGGGCTAAGACTGAATTATGTTCTGAAAATCCAAAGGCCAAGAGGTCTGGTCACTCCTCAGAGCCAGAGTGGCTGATTTACAATATCACCAAAGTCCCCGTGGATGTGTGATCACTTCTTGTTTCCATTGCCTTTGTAAATTTTGTGTAATTTAAGAATGTTAATGCAGATAGGGTAGGAAATGCCAGCAAATACTCACAAATCAAGAAGTTTTACCCAAAACTCAAACTTCCTCTTGCTAAATGCCTCTGGATAGAAATTAACTTTCACCTCTAGCAAGTTGGGAAAATGATAGATTTGCTGAGCCTATTAGTTTAATTTACTAAATTTCTTCACAAAACTTCAGGGGTGTAATGTGAAAACGTTTTGGTGAAAACCAACAGAAATTATGAAGAACCATCTGAAATGGACAAGATACACTGAACTGAATTAAGTTAGATTTCAAGATCTTTCAAAGTTCTCCTCACACTTGGTGCTGTTCAAATTTGTGAGAATTTTTCATCTCAGAGAAGTCCCAATTAAGATCTAGTAGTACAGAGATAGCCCCCTCTACTCCACACACCAATGAGATAATAGAAAAAGTAAAAAAGGGGATGAGTGACTAGAAAATTAAGAAATTATCACATGCCCTTCTGTCTGTCCTTTTCTTAAAATAATGGAAAAGGGGAAATTAAGAGTTCTGGTTATTTTCAGAATTAATTTCTACAGAATCAAATTTTATTCATTGTATTATAGATCCATTTCTCAGAGTCACTTTTTAGCTTAATCCCTTGGGTTTGTACTTCCAAGGACATTCTTAGCACAACCATTTTCCTATTTCTTTTCTTGCTTAAATTAGAGCAAAGAGTGAACAATAGTGACTGAGTTACACTCAGGGGACTGAGTAGCCAGGTTGTTCACACACATGGCGGCCACAACAAAAGCCATTAGCAATTTCCTGTTCAGTTAGGAGTTCACTTATTATTTATTCTTTCAATCCAAAAATATAAACCAGAAATTGTTCCTGCTTATGTGGGGGGCAAAGATGGTCATTCCATAATCACAAAAATATGTATTGAATTACAATTATAAAAAGAGAGGTTAATTAAATTACCTTTGTAAAGGAGAGGTTCGGGGATCTCTGAGGTCTTCCAACAGGGGACTTGACCCAATGGGGACATCAGGAAAGGACTCCTGGAGGAAGCAGTAACTGGACTGAGGTATGAAGGAGAGGTGGGAGTTAATTAGCCAGAAGGAAAGTCAGAAGGAAATAACTGTCCAGGCAGAGAAACCAATATACATATAAAGGGGGGGCCCTGCGTCAGAGGCTGGGGTGAGCCTGCCACAGTGTGAGGATTTGCTGTGGGGCTGAAATACAGAATGCAAGGGAAAAGAGCACGTATGAAGTGAGTCTGGAAACACAGGTCATGGCAGAGCCATGCCAGGATCTTGGAGACCACATGAAGAACATGCTCTCTTAAAGGCAAGGGAAAGGCAGTGATGTGGTTTAAGTTTCATTTTTAACAAGATTGTTGTGGCTATAGGGTGGGAACTCAACCCAAATGAGCAGCAGAGAATGTGAATAGAAAAGACTATTACAGTGGTCCAAAGGAAAGACTTGGATGGCTTGGACTGGAGAGGTGGAGATAGGAATGGGGATGCAGTGGGTGTGGGGTAAGGAGGGGAAAGAGCCAGAGATGACTCCCAGGTTTTTGTTTGCCTCCTGGGGAGTTGGCAGTGCCATTCATCAGGATAATGAGCTGGGCAGGCACTAAGCTTTCAAGGGAAAACCCGACTTTGGTTTTAGACACGTCAAAATTGAGCTGCTCTGTGATATCTCAGAGGAAATGTCAAGTGGTCAGTGGGATACACAGGCCTGGGTCTCAGAGGGAGGTCCAGGCCAGAGGTAGACATGATGAGTTATATAACATGTTAAAGGTCAAGCATAAGCATAACTGGCATTACTAATCTATTTGCAAACACAATGCTGGGAGCAAAATTTAAAGTAATAAAAACATCTGGATACCTCTAACTGTTATCAATCACTCTCAACACTGTTCTCCCTCTCCTTCCCTCCCCTCCAGGTTTGACACTTCATTATAACTCCTCCAGGCCCTTCATCTTGTAGTTGGGATTCCTCTGGGAAATCTATGTGCCTCTGGGTTTCACATGTTAGAATCATTGTCTTTCTCCCTGTCTGGGACAGCTAGGGCTCTTTAGCTCAGTGAAAGCACCAGTATGTTGGTCTCTTCCACAGCCTACTGCTATGCCCCCCAAGAACTTGAGCTGTGCTCCACCCAGAGAATTTCTCTTACCTCTTTGAGTGCTGGGCATAGGTTGAACAAGAGAAAATGCTTAAAAGGGATACCATATTTTTTTAATATCATAAAACCTGGAAATGTTCTTTTCCAGTAAAATGACAGTTTTCCATTCTCTTGCCTAACTAGTGGCAAATAGCTTAACTGCATTTTATGTATTATACATTTAACATTCCGAAAATTGGTCAGAGCATCTGACACTCACAAAGACTATTCTGGAAGAGTTAGACATTTTGAAATTTAAGTTTATGAAGTAATAATTTAAAATTTTTTAAACAACTTTTTCAAAGTTTATTTATTTATTTTGAGGGAGAGATTGAGGGAGAGCACAAGCAGGGGAGGGGCAGGGAAAGTAGAGGAGAGAGAATCCTAAGCAGGCTCCGTGCTATTAGAGCAGAGCCCAATGCGGGGTTCAATCTCATGAACTGAGAGATCATGACCTGAACCAAGATCAAAAGTTGTACACTTAACCAAATGAGCCACCCAGGCACCCCTAAAAACTTTTTTAAAAAACGTTAGAAAAGGTTTTTAGGCAAACAAAATGACAACTACATTTAACTATATTTTTTATCAATCTGAATTTAATACCCATTATCCTGATCTACTTAAAAGGAGTGGTTGTTACAGAAAGGCTTAACCATCATAAGAGCTTGTTTTAGCACTATTTCTTCCTCTTTCTTTATTTACAACCTAATGGGAGCCACTCAGTCTCTTTGGACCTCAGTGTCTTCATCTGTAAAATGGGAACATTAATAACTGGCTTCAAAGGATGGTTTCTAAAAACTGTATATCTATATAAACTCTTTTAACTTTACCCATAAATTCTATCATTTATTATTATATGAATGTAAAATATTACAATTGCTAAAACTTTCCAAAAAAAGTTTCAACTTTCTTAATGTCTATTTCTTCTTGAAATGATTTATCTAAAATCCTTTTGTAACTAGTACTCTGTGATTTATGTGTCAACTTGACTTGGCCACAGTGTCCAGATATCTTGTTAAACATTATTCCAGGTATATCTATGAGAATGTTTCTGGTTGAGATGAACATTTGAATCAGTAGACTGAGGTAAACAGATACCTCTTCCCAGTGTGGGTGGGCTTCATTCAATCCACTGAAAGCCTAGATAAAACAAAAAGGGTGAATAAGAAAGAATTCACTTTCTCTTCCTGTCTTCAAGCTTCAACTTTAGTCTTTTCCTGCCTTCAGACTAGGACTTGCACCAGAATTTGCACCATGATTCCTCCTGGTTCTCAGTCCTTTGGTCTTGGACTAGAACTATACCACCAGCTCTCCTGGGTCTCCAGCTTGTCAATGGCAGAGTTTGGATTATTGGCCTCCATAATCACATGAGCCAATTCCTTATAGTAAATCTCTCTCAGATAGAGGGTTGGATGGATGGATGGATACATAGATAAATAGAATTGAGATAGGTAAATAGATAGATAAGAGATTAGATTAGATAGATATATAGATAAAAGATAGATATAGATATAGATAGATATATAGATTGATGGATAGATCAGTAGATAGATACATTCATATATAAATATATACATACATAGATATAGATAGATATCCTATTGGTTCTATTTCTCTGGAAGGCTCGAACCAATACATACTCCTTCTTCTAGATGGAAGTGGTCAGAGGGCCTGAACTATTTCTGCAACACTATATGATTGAAAGAACGTAGTCTGTGGCATCAAGGAGATATGTGCATGGACACACTCATAAGCCCAGTGTCTTTGAACAAGTTATCCAAACTCTCAGAGCCACACTTTCCTTATGGTAACCTAATCTCCTAAGACCTTACCAACTGAGGAAAGAGGCTGGTTTACAGTAGGATTTCCATTAATGCTAGTACCTTTCTCATTTCTCCTCCTTTCCCCGCCAAAGCTTCTTGTAACCCCTGTGAGTGCTCACCCCTCAGTGAGCTGTTTCACAATGCTGGTGGCCGCCAGGGAGGGCAGCAGCCCATGGTGGGCACTGCTGATGTGTAAGCATTCAGACAGCAAACCACAATTTCTACACATAGTGCTGCTAAATGCCCTTAGGGAGTTCACTAACCCTAAAAGACTCCCAAGACAATTTGAGGTCATAAAAACATGAAACATTAGAGCTATATTTCAGAAAATAATTTCTAAATGTTTTTAACTCCACAGAAACAATCCACCCTTGCTGCACACCCTCCTCCCCCCAGCAATGCCAGCTGACCCACAGCAGCTGGGGTCTGCCATCATGAACCATCCAGTGGCCCGGCCTACAGCAGGGTGAAGTGCTGGGGCCAGAGCCACTGGCAATGGCCCTCCTTGCATCATCCCTGCCACGGAATCAGTCACTTGTTTCTTTCCTCCTCTCTGGGAGGTTCTATCCTTTCTCTTGGAAGCCTTTTCCAGACAGCAGAACAAGAGCCCCTATCCATGAAGTGCCCTTTCCACAGCGTTGCTGGCTTAAATCCTGGCTCTTATGGCTCTGACCAAATGTAAGTATGTATGACCCAATGAGCAGACTGGTTATTTTTGGAAGGGCACTGCTGTTTACTTTGGAGAAAACTCACCATGCTAAGAGTGACAAATACTTTTCCTTTTGCTCACAGATAATTTCTCTGGGGGCAATTTGGCAATAGCCAAATTTTTAGATGATTTTTTTAAGTACCAGCATTGAACCATAAATGAGAACTGTGTTGGTATATTCCTGTATTCCCAAGTGGGGTTGAGAAGTGGGTCAGCTTGGAGGAAGGAAAGGAAGTTGCCAGCACCATTTAGAGACACTGAGTTGTCCTTCTTCACATTTAACAATGCAGGAAATGCAGAATCAATGAAGACATAGACAGTTAAGGCCCTCCTGATGGGGGCATCACTAGTCTGAGTTCCTATTATTTCCTGCTTGTGTGCTTTGAAGGCTAACCTTCCCATGGAGACATGACCAAAAATGGCCTTCCTCCAAAAGGATTGTCCATGCATTTCAATGTGTCACTATGTTCTAGTGTCTCAACATTCTGTCTGCTTTTTAATCAAAATGAAAGCTGTTTAATGGGTACAAAGTTTCAGTTTGGGAAAATGAAAAAGTTCTGGAAATATTTGCATAAAAATGTAAATGTATTTAATGCTACTGAACTGTACACTTAAAATGGTTAAAATAAAATTTTATGTTATGCGCATTTTACTGTGAAAGAAACAGAGAGGGAGGGAGGGAGAACAGGAAGAAGGGAGGGAGGGAGCAGGGAGGGGAAGGAGGGGAATGAAGGGGAAAGGAAGGGAAAAGAGGGGAAGGAGAGGAGAGGAGAGGGGAGGAGAGGAGAGGAGAGGAGGGGAGAAGGGAGGGAGAAAGGAAGAAAGAAAGGAGAGAAGGAGGGAAGGAAGGACACTGCATTATCAGATTTGTCAGATTATGGCTTGTTTTTATGCCGTTGATATAGAACTCAAAATATTTTAGTATCAGAAAAAGATTTAAATGACAATCTTTCAGATCCCCACTGTGGTATCTTTGCCACATTGTGCTACACAATAGTCTAATTTACAATCAAGTGTTTTTCTCTGCCATATATACATCCATGGAAATCAGCCTATCTATGGATTTATCTCTATCTTGTTCCCATATATAGAAACACTCACACAACTACAGTGGACACTGTGAAATAAGAAAAAGAATCATCCATGGAGATGAAAGACCTAAGGAAATAAGTATACACATGAAGGAATGGAAGTAGTGTTTTCCAGACAAATGTAAGTAACTAAGCCAAATAATAAATGCTTTGCTCTTGGAGATGGTAGACATACTGCTCTCAGGTGCTTTAGCACTTGTACGTCATTCAAACTTCTCAGGAGGCTGCTTAAACTTATTATTTGCTGCTCAAAATCCTCCAGAAACTATTAGCTTATATTAAATGTAAAGCCACTAAATTCTTTCCTAATGACAGAGTCATTCAGAGTGGCTAGTTTGAAAGACGTACAGCTAACTTTACACCAGGGACGTTTTATGGAGAAACTTGACCTAGGCGCTGCCTTCTTTAAGTGCCCCTCTCAATCACCCCAACAGGAGTTGTCTTGGGGCCGTTGGGAAAGAAAATCACACCAGTGAAAGGCAATGCTGTGCATTTTCTCTTGGCTCTGGAACTCTTAATAGCACGCTCAGAACTCACTGTCTTGCTTTGAATTGTGGTCGCTTGAGACTGTCAATCACTACAAACAACAATGGTCATATATCACATTTATAAACCACCTCTCATCCCCAAATGCTTGGCAGTCACAGAGAAATTATATCGACCACTTTTCCTTCATGCGGCTTACGAAATTCTTGAAGAAATGCTTGCTTCCTAACAGAATAGCACCAAGTGCACAGTCAATGTAGGCATCATTTTTACCTACCGAATGGATTACACTTTTACAGGCAATTTTACTCATGCATTCCCATCTGAACTGCACAAATAATAAGAGCAGAGCAAGTCACACCTATTTGAAAGATTAAAAAACTAAGGTCCTGAGGATTATAACCCAAATCTCTATCTCTTAACTCAATGTGTGCTCAGATACATGCATTGAAAGGTGCCAAGGAGGCTTTATTAACCTGCAATTTCTCAAAAACATTTCATCTTTCCTGGGAAACTCTTAATTCAGCCTCTTACACAAGAAGCCATTCAACTTTTAGGTTCTATATACAGTGAGAGGAGAAGCAGAAGGAGGAGGGTTTTGCTCTTTGATCCAGGGGCAGAGGCTCACTTCCACTCGCTCCTCTGTGAGAGGAGAGGGGAAACTGAAGATGTTTTGCCAAACCACTTCCTTTAGGGAAAATAGTAACAATCACTGATGTTTAGTGAGCAATTGGTATGTACCAAGCACTGAACTAACATACTTCATGTGCATTAACTCATTTCATCCTCACAACCATCTTATGTGATGGATACAATCAGATGGGTACTATTGGGAAAAGAAAACAGGAGTCACAGAGAGGTGAGGTAGCCCACATTGCTTGAACTTGACTAAGCCAGAATTCTGACATGGATGACAGGGCTGCAGAGCACGTGTTAGCCACTACTGTACCCATGTCTCTATCTAGACAGCTGTTTCATAAGCAGTCAAAATCTCTCACACATGTAATTATTAGAGTACTTTCTACTCATCCTCCCCAGTCTATCCTCATTCTTTGTACAGCAAGAAAGAAGGATAAGTGTCACACACACACACACACACACACACACACACACCCCATCAGAGTTTCCAGCCCCTGAAGGATAAACAAAGATGCTTTATGCATTCTAGGTGTGTGCCTGCATTCATATGAATCTCTGTAAGGAACTTAAAGTATAAAGACCTGGTATACATATCATCATGCAGATTATTCTACCTTATAGAACACTTCAGCTCTGTTCTAGTCATAGCAGAGGTAGACACAGGCAGAGCTGAGGCAAATTTTGGAATGCTTATTTTTCATGAAACCAGAGTCCCCCCCATCCTTTCTTTGCCAGCCAACACCAACTCATTGTTTGGGTCTTAATTCAAAAGTCTCTTCCTCTAGATAAGCTTCTGGATTCCCAAAGCCAAGTCAGCCCCACCAGTCACAAGGAGACAGAATAGAAGAGTTATCTTTATAACAAAGGTAGTGAGAAGTATGTAGGGGAGTTGGTCCAATGTGAGAAATCACAGAAGACTAGAACCTATGCATCTTTGATCACTGGTGCTTGGCAGTCTCTAGCATTATAAATACTAGCCTGTCACATCTATAGTGTATGCATCTACAGTGATAGCGAAGTTTGGTAGGTTTCTTTATCCTTTGTGTCAACTTTTGGTCAAAAGAGTGACGGGTAGAGATTGTGTAATTTCAGCCAGCTCACTAGGTCCTCTAGGATTCAAATAGAACTGGCTCAGCCTCCTTCCCACATCCTGTGGGAAGTATTAAGGCCCTACTCAATATTTCTGCAAACTCCATGGGAGTAACAGTCCCATCCATGGTCACCTTTTTTTCCAACTTCCTGTCCTGCTGACCTTTCCAACTCATTCACAGCTCACCTCTAGTGACTGCTTCCTTCTCTCTGCCCTGTGGGAGCCAAAACCTGGCCACAGGTTTCACCTGTGATTTCACCCAAAGCCACTCACAGAAGTCAGGGGATATACAGGAAAATTTTACTCAAAATTAAAGAATAGGGGAATGGGGTTGACACAACACAGCACACAGCATATGATTTCAGATGAAGGGTTAGGCATCCCTTTTCTATATACCTTCCCCAGTGAACTTCTCATTGGCTGATTTTCCCCCTATTGTCCCTGGTCTCCCAACCCAGTGGAAACACTTTCTTTCAACATCTCCTCATCTTGTCTTTGTGTATTCTTCTTCTTGTTGTTGTTGCTCTGCACCTAGCACATTACTGTTCTTTTCTAATCCCATTAAGTTCCACCATCTCTTTGTCATTTATTGGCCCTTATAAACCATACCTGCATCCACATAAACAAACATGCCCATTTCAATATTTTCCAAAGCAAGTTCAGTTCTCTCCAAAAGAGGAATTTTGCAGTCCGTTCTTAAAGTCACAATTTTCCCCAACCTTTCCCAGTAGAATTTATAATCATCCTGGTATCAAGAGAAAGGGAGATGAGTAAGGTGGGGAAGGGTGGATATAGGGTGACATATGGCTGGCAATTCGGCTGTGGACCAACAGTAGCCTAAATGGATAGATGGCAAGACCGAACAGGGACAAAGCCAACTTCAGCTGATTCTTAAAATACCAAAAGCACTTACTGTGTAATGATCAAGGGCAAGAGCTAAGCCTAAGAGAACAAAGATTCAGCTCACCTCCTTGTCCAGGGAGAGGCACACAGGAAACACAGCCTGAGATACCAGCATCTCATATGATCACTGGGGAAGCAAGGCTGACAAAATATCAGGGCTGTCAGAGCTATGGTTTCACCCTTTTGCTCTGGCCTTTTCTGTTGTACATTCTAAAAATGTACAGAGATCTCAAGATTCTAGCCTCTGCACTCTTATTTACCTCCATTTTCTATCCCTGCCCTATGAGCAATCAGTCCACACTCTACCAAACTCTCAATATGCTAGCCTTGTTGATTGCCTAATGTACAGCCATCTGAAATCCACCTTTTCCTTCCCCATTTTATTCAGGCATCTGCCCCTCCCACAGTGACTTCATCTCCTGTCCTAGGGTACATCTTGGCCTATCTTAACCAATGCAATAGTTCCACCCACCCGCCCTCCAGAGGGATTAGTAGAAGAGGAAGGTCTGCAGAGGGAGCATCTTTGAGTCATTTCCTTCTCCTCAGGTGGCACCTCCATCTACACAGGTGCCTGGACTCTGCAGCCATCTGCAGCTGGCCAGAGGATGGAGGGACAGGCAGGAGCAAGAACTTGGGTTCCCTGTGACATCAGGGAGCTGCTGTTCTGTGAAATAACAAATTATTGGGTTATCCAAGCAATCTGTATGTGGGGAGGCGGCTTTATGTTATCTATGATTGAAAGCAACTTGACTAACACACCCAGAACATAAGAATTGTTTCTGCAATGTATTAGATGATGGCAGGTTGTTAAACACATACAGCGTGCCACTGGCCTGAGCATGAGCAGATACCTTCTTCACATGGATGTGCCCAGACTTTGCATATTAAGGCATACAGGGTAGCAGATTCTTGTTCTTAAAACTTCACATAAACTGTAGCTTTGTTTTGAACATCAGAATATGCTTCTCTGTTATCAGAAGACTGAGGATATATACTAGGACCTTCACCTTTTCTAAGAGTGGGTAAAAAAATCTCTAGATGGCTGGTGAAAAGTTGGTTCATGAATAGATGGGTAGCAGGGAAGTGAAGATGATGCCAACTATGTGTGTGTCTGTGTGTATGTGTTATGTATGAAAACTGGCTAGAAACCAAAGCTAACAAACTTTGGCTCCAACTAACAGATCTGACATAAATGGCATGATTGCTGGAAGTTCATTAGTGTTCTCTTACTGAATGGGGTTTGGCACTGGGCTTGTTTTCCATTGGCATGAGAGAGTTAAGAAAGAAATTGCCAATGAATTTTTAGCCAACCAGATTATAATCAGCATGCTCCACCTGAACTTGGTGCCTACACAGCCATTTCAATTAACACCTGGAAGTCTCTAGTACTTGGTGGGAAGCAGATGAAAAGATTCAAAGTTGGGAAAAAATGTGTTAAGGGGCTGGACCTTGAGCTCACAGAGACTCAGACTGTAGCTGGGGGAGATGAGGCAAACCCATGTGTAATGAGATTAGAAGCATGTGCCCTGGGGCATATATTACACTGACAAATATAGACCCTATATATGTTATATATTCTCCCAACCCAAGGTGAAGGCATGAAAACTTTCCAGACATCTGGGCTGTGGCCTGGGTCCCAGGGAATTCTGCCCTGTGGCCACCGTCAGGTCCCCTCTCCACTCTTCTTTCCTTTCTGTTTCTGTCTCTTTACCTCCCAGGGGCACACATTTATTTGGCACAAATATTTCTTGTCAACCCCAAATACCATCTGCTGTCTCCCAACTCCACATTAAAACCCATTCCCAGAAGAAGTATCTATTGTCAGCCATTTCTTCATCATCCATCTCAGCCCAGCCATATCAGATCAAAAGAGCTGTTTATCTAATATACTTGTGCTGCAGAAACCATGACTCTGATGTATCTCATCTCCTGGAGTCTAAGATACTGTACATCAGCATGGCTGAGTTTTGCTTCCTCTGCCTAGCTGTGGAGTTGACACACTGTGAGGAATTCTCTGGTTACTTTGTGGATACAATCAATTGGCTCCAGACAAAACCAAGTACTCCTCTGAGTCTGATTTTTGAAAATTATGAGTTTGTTGTCTTTTTTCTGAGTGGTTAGGGTTGGCACCAAGGGGGATGGGATGGAGATAGTTATTAAGGATGTGTTTCACTCAAAAAATAGTAGACATTTAAAAAGAGAAAAAACAGAGTAAGAGATATGATTTGGACCATTTCTGTTCAGAAAAATTCCTTGGTAAGAGGCTATCAGAAAGAGCAATCTTCAGACATCATGATCACAGGGACATTAAATAATGACCCAGGGAGATGGTGGGTGGATCTGCTGATAAATGCTGAAAAACATCACCTGGGTTTGCATTTATCCCAAAACAGTAATGGAGGGTGACAACTGGATGGTTCTGAGAAGGTCTTTATATACCTCCACTGCCATACACTCCTTCTCAAGTATCTTTTAGAAACATGAATTCATCCATACAGCCCTTGAGATTGAAGTTATTTAATCAGGATTTAAGAAAAAAATCGAAGCAGCACATAATGTTATTCACCCCAGATCTTAGAGGGAAATACCATATTATGATGGAAAAACCATAACCTCCAAACTGGCCATTTATTACACAAAAATAAAATCTCAATAACTTCCAAAGTAGTAATCATACAAGTATATTTTTGTCATAATATAAATATATACCAAAAAATTTAAAAGGTAAAATCATCATGACTCTCATGAAACTATAAAATGAGTACATAAGAGATTTTATTTTTATACATCATTAACCATTGAGAGAACCAATGAGGCATTAATTACAATGAGTTCAAAACAATTCAATAACACACACACACACACACACACACACACAAGCACTCTTAGAGATGTTGAAATGAATTTACAAATAAATGCCATTTCCACAGGACAATAATTAATTGCATCTCCACTAGACACAATCATTACATTTCTATGGGTGAGAATCATATACATTAGCTTGAAACTTCTTCAACTTAAAGAGTTCTAAAATAGCACAAAGACAGGGAAGTGAGAGATAATCTAGAACAGTGTGCTACAAAGGATACCCAGTAATTTCTGCCCATTTCAGACTTTTCAAAAATGTTCATGTATGTGTGTGTATGTAATTTTTCATTGGATTTATGTATCATATAGATGGAAATGACTTACTGTTAGAATAAGAAACAACTAAGCAATAATACTTTTACTAATTTTGGTTTTATACATGGTAAAAAACATCATATTCATCTAAATAAGTAGACGGTAAGTGAAGGCTTTGTTGAAGCAATGGCATTCAATTCTTTGAATTTCTTCTGAGTTCTATGTCATAATGATCAATAATCAAAATTATTTTTAATGATCCATCAACTGATAATTAGACCTTCCTTTGACTTCATTGAGAGCAAAGGATTAGCAATTATCTGATTTGCTACCATCATTAGAGTCATTCACATTCTCAATACAAATATTTTGAACTGTTTCTTCATTGCCCATGATGAATTTTATATCCTTGAGCAATGCATCATAACAGTCTGAGTAAGAAGTATGGCTTTTGCAAAGTGGGGAAGGGAGAGGAGGAAAAAAAGAACAGGCATTACTCACTCACAGTGTTATATTTCTCTTGGTACTTCCCAGTATCTGGCACATAGTAGAATTTTTTTTAATTAATAAAAAAATTAGTGAATACATGGTGTCAAGGCAGATTTACTATAAAACTAACAAAGCTCAAACTTCAGAACCCTTTATTGCATGGGCCCCTTCCAAAGGCTTGGATGGACACCTCAGGAAGGCATCCAAATGCCCATGTTCCTTGAGTGGGCCCCTAACAATGTGTTTACATGTTCATATGTAATAAAATTACAAGAGAAGGATACTTCAACCACAATGAATTAATGTCTTTTCCATTCTTATTTACTATAAATCACATTTTCCCCTCCATAGGGTGAATTGGAGTGACTGAAGGCCACTTGTGATTCAGTTAAGGGATAGTTGGGTTGGGGATATACTTAGTTTGGATTTAATGAGATACATTTATGTGATTTCCAGGCACTCTTCCATACTTTTATTGCTAATTATCCTGATGTAGTATGGTTTCTAAGAATATCCCCATTGTACACTGCTCACTCAGCATCAAGAGTTGAAGATACAGGGCAGGAGATAAAAATACAACCTACAGCATCTGGCTGTGGGCAGTGAAGAAGAAACAAATTTTGGTGTGTATAGAAATAGAAGCTACCCCATGGAAAATTCCTCCAATCATCATCATATAAAATTATATGCACAGGATCATAAATACCTCTGCCAAAGCAAAAATTCACTATGCTTTCTTTTTCTGTTTTTGGTGGAAGTGGAATATTTGATAAAATTTGAATGCATTTTTTTTTGCATTTGAAAGATTAAACATTTTAATAAAATAAATGAGAATTATAAAATCTTGATTTGGATGTATGTGAAAGTATCTTCTTTTGGAGAGTTTAAACTTATTAAAGAACTAAGAAAAGTTTACATTAAATTCAATAGAATATAAACAAAAGTGATAAAGACATGCAATGAAATCAATAAGAATTATTTCAGTATTTTAACCAAAAAAAGAGTTTAGATTATTCAAAAAAACAGTAATTCATCAAAAGGAAGAGAAATTCTGAGTAAAACTTATGAATAAGATTGGATTATAGGAAACTCTAATCAATGAAGATGTAAGAATGATATGTAACACATTAGAATAAGATTTAAATGTCTTCTTGATTTGAAACAAAATAGCTATATTGAAGAAGCATAAAACTCACAGGTTGCTTTCACTGGCTATTGATGAAACTAATGAATGTATATCATCAGTTTCAAGAGTATGATTAGTCAGTGTAGAAGGATGTCTGAAATATCCTGAAATATCACAGTTCATATATGAGAAAAGTTTTCCCCAATTTTGAGAAAAATCCTAAACTTTACCGAATACGACCAACAGTGAGTGGAAAATTAAAATAAATTTTTCTAAATCTTTAATAACAAAAATTAAAATTTAATCAACCATGCTCAAAGAAAGTGTGAATTATCTTTCTGTTCTCTCAGGTACTAAAAAAAACTGTCTTTTGAAGAGGTCATCAAAGAGGATATAGCTAAACAGGTAGGAAAAAAGTGTGTTAGAGGTGTGTTGGATGTTTATTAGGAATACATACTATTCTCCTAGATTTTGTGAGGTCTGAGGTATGTTCCAGAATTTTTACAGTTATAATATGTTTGGAAAGATTTCAGTCATATAACTTCCAAAATTTCTTTTGCATGTTCTCTCTCCTCTTCTGCTAATGTTAAACCTGATTATCCTCTCTTACCAACCCTTTTGTATTGTTTCATTCTGTGTCTCACCATGCTTTATTCGGAATATTTTCTTCTGATCTAACTGCCAGTTTACTAAATCTCTTCTTGGTTATGACTAATCTATTAATTCCATTCATGAGTTCTTGATTTTGGTGATTGAATTTTTCAGTTTTGGAATTTGCTTTTGATTTTTGTGGCCTGATATGTTTTCTGCCAAAATTCTTAATATTGTCTCTCACCTCCTTGAACATATTAAGAATAGGTATGGCAAAGTGTGTATTTCTATTGAATTTTATATCTAATTTTTATTTTTCTATTTCCATTAAATTTAGTTTTCCATTTCTATTAAAATTTTTAATTCTGCTATCTGAAGTTTCTGGGGCTCTGTTGCTATTGTTAGTTTTTTCAGCAGATGTTTGTACGTGCTGTCTTGTCTCCTAAGAAGCCTGGTTATTTTCTATTGTATGCTAGATACAGTAACCCAAAATTATTTGTAGAAATAATTTGTGGCTCAGGTTCTTTTCCCTGAAGGCACTTAAATGTGCCTGTGGGAATAGCTGTGAGTCTGAATGATGGCATTGAGTGCGTCATAGTGTCAAAGGACAGCCCTGAAATGCAGGGCTGCCAAGGTGTGTGTGTGTGTGTGTCCATAACACAGCCCTTTTGAGGCCCCCAATCAAAGTGAGTGCAGGGAAGGGGTACACTTAGTTTGGGTCTAGTGTTGAAGAGGTTGATGATCCGTTATTTCAAGGAACATTTATATTGTTACTGCATCCTGATCTGGACACGGCTTCCAGGAATGTTCAGAGCCCATTCTGCTGACATGCCCAGTGTGGTGACCTGAAGGTACTGGGTCAAAAGTCTTCTGACAATCCAAACATGTTCTATAGTGCCTGGCACTGGAATACATGGGGAGGGAAAAGAAACCAAGTTTGAAAAATATGGAGTCAGAAGCCAGCCTTTGGAAAGGTTTTTCAAATCTTACAGCTTACATACGAATGAAAGTTGATAAAAGTTATTCAAAACTTGACATCACTAAAATTTAAATGATGATATCAATAATAAGCTGCAAAACTGAAAGAAAAATTTCTAAACTACCCATAAGAAACAATTTTTTATCACGTGCTAGAAAAAAAAGACTGAAATATATCACTGCTCCCTCTATAAAAATGATATTACAAAATTGGTGTCATAGGAAATGGTAGTAATCCAACTGAAATTGTAAGGAAATAGGAAATATAGAGGTGGGTTGGAAATTTAAAGTAATAAAGATATCTTCCTGGATTTTATGCTGTTTGTGTTATTTAGCAAGTTTTGAAAATTTGTAAACTATTGTGATTTATTTTATTTCTAAATGATAACATTTCCCATTTAATTTTGTATTTATCCTTTTTGAAAGAAGACTCTCAAATTGCTTAGGCTTCAGGCCCCTCTTGGTCTGGGTTTGTACCTATGTGTGTATTATAAAAAGCTTCTTTCTGCAGTTGTTTGAGAAGAGATTCTTGGTTCTCATCATGTCACTTACATTTTGTGGGTTTCTGTTTAGTCATCTGGAAAATGAAGGAATTAGCCTGAAACTTCTAAGGTCTACTGTCACTTTACATACAGTGGCCCTGTGATGCTGTGAATTAAGGTAAGAGCTTTAGTGACACTTCTCTCACCCTGGTGTCCTCATTTGACAGACAAAGAAAAAAAGTGACCCAGACCACCTCAGAACTCAAAGCACACAGACCACCTCAGAACTCCCGAAAAGAGCAGCAGAGGGGCGCCTGGGTAGCTCAGTCAGTTAAGTGTCCGACTTTGGCTCAGGTCATGATCTCACGGTTGATAGGGTTCGAGCCTCTCATAGGGCTCTGTGCAGACAGCTCAGAGCCTGGAGCCAGCTTCAGGTTCTGTGTCTCCTTCTCTCTCTGCCCCTCCCCCACTCACACTCTGTCTCTCTCTCTCTCTCTCCCAAAAAATAAACATTAAAAAAAAAAGAGTAGCAGAGAAGAACAAGAGGGTAAGAACAAACCCACAGCAACCAATGTGTACACATGCCAGGTAAGATCCCGAGACACCTGGGCAGGACCTGCCGGGGAAGTGGCCAAGTCCAGCTTTGCAAATTTCAACCCAACACCATCTCCTGGGTATAAAATGGTTAGTGCTGAAGAAAACAGAAGAGAGAATTTATTTGGAAAGAGCTTTGAAAGTCCTGCTGCGTTTTCTTTTCCCATACCAGAAGTTTGGCATTATTATTTTTGCATTAAAGTAAATCTTTTAATTATTAAAATTAAAAGGTTTGACTAGAAGTGACCAAAAGTGAATTTTTTTTAACATAGTGTGATTAGAAAAATCACAGAATTTATCCCAGATTTTCTCCGGGGTAAATGAGAAGCCAACATAACTGGTTTGCAAGGGCAGTCATGAAAAAGCATCAAATTATTATATGGTTGTCATTAAGTTCTGCTCTTTTAACTTAATGCTTTAAAAACATTAGATACAGAGATGTTATATAAACTATACTGTGCTTTATAAATTTTAACTTGGGTTACATTTGGAGATAAAAAGGTCATTAGATCCTTAGATTTCATAGATAAGTATAATTTAGAAACATTTTGAGAGCTTGATATCAGACTGCCAAATCCTTATTTGGCCAAGTAAAAACATTTTTTAAAATCCCACCATCTACCATCATGAACATTTCATAAGGGGAAGAAAAACTTTATACTAAGAAAGTATGAAAAGATATAATGATATATTATTGGAACAAAAAACAATACTTGCAATCTATTAAGTTAACTATGAATATTTACCTCATAATTGTTTTTCCCACAGATAAGTAAATATTCTGTAACATACATGGGTCTGGAAGCTGTGAATTAAATGTTTGTGGAGGCATTGCTTTGACTGTGGCATTTGAGAAACCAGAAAAAAAACAACATGATGGTCCTCTCAGTATGTCAAACCTGCGTAAATTGACATGACCCACAAACTGAAGCACATATCCTGTCAAACCTCTCTGATTTTCTCACGTGGTAAATCAAAACATGAAATATTAACATTGCCCTCTTAAAAGCCTCCTTCCTGGAATTACCCGTAAACTCTAAAAACTAACTGGGTGTGAGGTGGAGGCAGGAGGGGAGGACTCCTCTTGAAACAGCCGCTGGACAGAAAACCAAGCAATCACACTGCAATTGCTTCCACTGCCACATGGTGGTGCTGTTGAAGCTTGGTCTCGCACAACCTGATTCCACCTTGAGGTGAAAATCCCTCTTCAAGGGAGAATAGGCCCCTTCCTCAGTGTTACTTGCTCAAAAGTATTCTATATTTAAGCCCCAGAGTTGCAGCTCTTAGAGATATATTCTTTCAATTCACGTAGACAGTCCTTCCAGAATACCAGCCACCCCAGTCCTAGTTCTAACCTACAGCAGCTCACAGATAGAGATCAGGCATCCCCTTTCTCCATAGTGGCCAACATAGAAGGGGGGGGCAGATTTTCCTTTAATACCCTCCCAACACAGATCCTCTCTGACACTCAGATGTCCTTGTTGAAGAACCTCTGGGACCTTGGGGCCCTCACCTCCCATCACACAGAGCAATCTCATTGATGGCAAGGTGGTTCTCCACTGAGACATCTACTACAGAAAGGCTGGCAAAAGAAAGAACTCAGATTTAATCTCTATTCAGGCAACACTCTGTGCCAAACATGCCCCTTACACGTTGCCACAGAACCTCAGCACAAAACTGAAGAACTGTGAGTCAGCCACTTGGCCATGAACCTCCACAGAACACAAAAGGTATAAGGGATGCAGGGGTGCAGCCTGCACCGATGGCCAATGGTGACGGCAAGGGAATAGGGACATAAGGGACCAGCCTCACCTCTGCTCAGTACCACCTGCAAGAGTCATCCTAACGTCAGTCACTTGGGGGCAGGCTGGAACTTCTGATACTTGCAACAGCCCAATTTCCCTCTCCATCCACCCCATCCTCTCCCTCCCACAAAGGGGTTACTCTTTTTTAAAAATTTTTTTAATGTTTATTAATTAATTTATTTATTTTTTGAGAGAGAGACAGAGTGTGAGTGGGGGAGGGGCAGAGAGAGAGGGAGACACAGAATCAGAACCAGGCTCCAGGCTCTGAGCTGCCAGCACAGAACCCTCCATGAGGCTCGAACCCACAAACCGTGAGATAGTAAACTGAGCTGAAGTTGGATGCTTAACCAACTGAGTCACCCACGTGCCCCCAAAGGGGTTACTCTTGAGAGGATGCCCCAATAAACTCTCTGCATGCTAATCTCAAGGTCTAATTCCAGGGATGCCAAACTGTGACACTGGCCCATCCTCCAGAAGTTCTAGTCCTGCCAGTTGGATTCCTCAAGATCACAACAAATGACGTGAATAACTAACTTATGACAGTGAGCAGCGATTGCCAAGGAATGTGTGAATATGCAAAGGGGGGTAAATGGCCCCAGCAGCTGATTCAGTGTCCTGTCCAAACTTCAACAATTGGCAGGACAGCCGGGATAGCATTGCTATAGACAGCAAACTCACCTATGCTGTTATTCTCTTGGGATTTAACATTTACTAAAGAGAGAGATCTGGTTGTACCATTTAGTGTCTTTGAGTATGGAATATCTCCACTCTGTACCCCTTGATCATAGTCCCTTTGTAGTTGCATGGAACAGGAGTGGTGGTTCACTCTGAAGACAGGTCTGGTTTCCCATCCCTGATAAGCTTGCTCCCCGAGCCACAACCACTCAACAAGGAAAAGGTCAGTGGGGGCACTTTCTCAAAAGGTGGCCATATACTGGGCAACACTAGGGACTTCAGACTTCTCTTTTATCCCATCCAGCAACCCTGTGCAAGCAGCATAGCATGGTGGTTTAGAGCAGCGGATTTCACTGTGGTCCCTGGACCAGCAGCATCAGTTGCCCCTGGAAAATTCTCCTAGAAATGCAAGTTCTCCAGCTCTGCCCAGACCTACTGAATCAGTAACGCTGGTGGGGTCCCACAATCGGCATCTTCACAAGCCCTATAGGAGACTCTGATGCATGCCAACATTGAAGAACCACTGGTTTGGAGCAGAATTTGGTAAACTTTCCTTAGACAGGGTCAGATAATATTTTATCTTGTGGACTATGTGGTCTCTCTCATGGCTGCTCGGTTTTGCAATTGTAGAGCAAAGGCAGCCATGGGCAGTACATAATTGAATGAGTGTAGCTGTGTTCTGATAAAACTATATTTGTGAATACTGGAAAGTGAATTTTGTGTAATTTTCATGTGTTGTGAAATAATATTCTCTCAATTTTTGTCAACAATCTAAAAATTTAAAAACCATTTCTAGCCCACTGGTGTAGAGTTTGAATTTGAATTAGAGTCTCCTCTAATTAGACCTCCTCCTGGGTCTCCCCTAAGCAGTCGATAGCTTTGGGCAAATCACTTTGTCCCTGTGCCTCAGCATCCTCAAATGTGAAATGGGGCAACGGTGGAACATGTCTCCTACAGCTGTTGTTAGCATTGAAGGGCTAACACATGGAAAGCACATGGCATGGCCCTGGAGAGATGGTTTCAATTGTTTTTATATCTGTGCAGAACTTCCTTCTTACTGGCAGATGTCCCTTTCCTGAGAGGCTCAACCCTCTGGCAGGGCGTCTTTTCCCAAAGCATCCCTGAGGCTCCCAACATGTTTCCCATGCTTCCCTACAGCACTGCACACAAGAAGGGGTTACTCTGCTGCTCTTGCTCATAAAGAGAAGACTCCTGGGGTTCTGGCAGTGAAAGAGTCAGTAGTCATGGGAACAGACTCACTTTTCAGGCCTCAGTTCCATTTCTGGGCCAGCACTCTGCTCTGTAGGCTCTGGTTCTTCCATGGTGTCCTCAGCGATACATGATAGCTCCAATTTAACAGTTTACCAAGTCAGTCAGCCCTTTCTTCATAGCTTGGCCTGGAATGTGCCAAAAACAATGTTTTAAGCACTGTTAGGGTGGGGTGCTTTTGTGTGTGAGGGAGAGCATTGCAAGTGGAAAAGAGACAGGAGCAGGAAATGGCAATTACTGTGCTAGAGAGCCAATATGCCGTCCTTGAACAACACCCTAGGAGGGAAGACAAGGCAGTAAGAACAGAAACAGTGTGAGGGTGGCCTAAGCTGGGAATCTTGGATGATTCAGACATGGAGCCAGGGCTAGGTCCCAGGCACATGAAAAACCAGTAATGCTGCTGGGTTGGGACTCAGGGCACTGGTGACCCTCACACTTTGTTCATCGTGTTCCAGGCTTTCCTTCTTCCACAGTGGTGTCCCTCCTGATCCTTCCTCTTCTCTCATGTCACATGAGAAGTTCATCCTCTCCACTCCATCCTCAGGCTTCTCTCTGCATCCAGTTAAATGCTCTTGGAGCAGTGGAACTACATCGCTTGCTTCCACCAAATAGCTTAACATGTGTGGTTGTCCACGATATAAAGTAATGAAACATGCTACTGGGGAAAATGTGGAGTGTTTGCCTCCAAAAATTAAGAGTAAGAGACAAAGAAGAACAAAATGGTCTTTCTATGTCAGCACTTTCCTGTTTCCCTGAATAGAAAGTGAGAGTCTAATGCAAAATGCAAATTTCAAATGTACATATTTTATCTAGTATCATTGTATTTATTTATCATAGGAATTCCAAGAGGTAATTAATCTTCCCCTTATTCAGAGATGAATCAAGGAGACTCAATGAGGCTAACTAGCTCTCCCACGGCCTCACAACCAGGCAATGGAAGATAAAATAATTTATTTTGCAAATGACTCAGTGAGAAATGGCTCCAAAATGATCTGATGAGACAGAAAATGAGGAAAGATCCCCTGAAATAAGGAAGCTCCCAAACACTGCCAGAAAGCGACTACAATGTGGGTCATGTGTAAATGGTCACTTCTGTATGACTGTTTTTTTTTAAACAAAGTTAGTTTTTACTTATTAAGACAAGCTTTCCAGAATAAGTCTCTCCCTATCTTTCAGTTATCACTTGTTAAGATCCCTGCTGGCATTTTCTTCCATGGAGATAACTATTCAGTTGAAATTTCTGACCACTTCATCATGTGAGTGCCTAAGATGGTTCCTTCAAATCCAGTCCTCAGGCGCTCTAAGCTAACACGTTATTTTTTCCCCTCTATTCCTCTTCCAGTCCAGCACAGTCTCAGTTGTCACTCTAGGTTGATTCCAACTCCTGCTTAGGCCAGGATCAAGCCAAGTTTTTCCCAGTGCCAGCTAGACACAATAGACATGAGGGGGTCCCAGCAGGCAGTGTCCAAGGCATATCATCTTGGTGAGATTCTTTGAAAGTTGTCCAAAGTTCTCTCTTAGTCTGGAGGATGTTAAAGTGAGTATGTAGTCAAATATGGAAACCTTAAGTAAAAGTTGATGAAGAAACCAAACTTGGAGCAATTGGCAAACATTTCCTGAACACTAGTGCCAGACACAGACCATGAGCCAGAGAAACATGGCGGTCAATCTTGGGTGAAGTAAGTTTACTGTTACCGCTTCGCTCAGCTGAAGCCAATAGTGGGAGAATCCTGTCTGACATTTAACTGTCACCAATTATCCAAATTTAACCTTCTTTCTGTACTCTGTATTCTGTCTTTCAAACTCGACAATCTGATTTCAATTTTATCCCTAATTCAAGGAAATTTCTACATTAAAGCTGTATTTCTCCTTGCCTGTTCTCCTTCCCTTCAGCATGGGACAGTGTTCATCTATATACTGATGAGCCTCAAGATGTGAACATACAAAAAGGTCTGCATGAGCTAATGCTTCTGACCCTCCTGAATGAATACAAGTAGAAATCACACCCCCTCCCACACAAGCACTTTTCATGTTATAAATGCTGTGAGAAGTACTTCCTCATAGAAGGGATGCCCAGCATGGCAGGTCTCAGATTTGCTTCTCCTCCTCTCCTGACCCCATTATTCTCTGCTGACTCCACCCCACAAATTCTCCTCATATATTTTGCTTCAAAGTTTGTCCAAAAGGTTGTGAGTGAAATCTTTGCTTCAGCATTTTCCTCACAGCTCAGGAAGGGAGAAAGAGACAGATGGAGGACACTCGCCCTCTGGCCCTGCCTGGGGCCTCAGCCGGGCGTCCTGCTGGCTGGCAGAGGAATGATAGATGGCGCCCCTTCCCCGTGTGCGTAGGGGAGGCTGTCTTTGCCTGATTCCGTCCAGTTAGCAAAACAGGGGGAGCTGCCAAGACAAACAGCCGAGGTATGAAAGTTAACAGCTAACGATCACTGCGGTGTGAAACGGACCCATGAAACGAGACATCAAGGATGCTGCTTGGAATAGCTTGAATGTCGAACATTCTTTCCCAGAGAAAGGATGGACAGTGGCACAACAGCAGTGTGGGAGACCCAGGCCAGGCAGGCACACCCGCGTCCCGGGGCGTGTAGGGGGGGTGATGGGACTTCTGATGCCACGGCCTCAGGCATCATGTTGGAAGGGCAGGAGGCAGTGTCCACTTCTTACCCATCCTGTGCCAAAACCCCCAGCCACCTCCCCACCCCCATTCAAAAAATAGCGTGGCTATTAATACGTCATATCAAAAGAGCCCTTGTAGTTTATAATCATTTTCATCTGGCTTAGGGAAAAGCAGCCATAAAACGTCTGTTGGGTGACTGCGTGGGCCGGCGAGGCAGGTTTACATTAGCTAGTGCTCAGAACGTGGTAGCAAATGACAGACGAGGCAGAGGATGGTTTATGGTCCTTAATGCCTGTGCTGACACGGAGGATTGGGACAAGATTTATACTAGGCTCGGGCCATCACCGAACACTGAAAACCAGTCATTACAAGCCGGATGACAACTGGAATGCAGCAATCACTTGGAGGAATATTTATTTGGTTTTTAAGTTTTTGGATGAATCTGGTTTTCAGAAAGTGAAGGCCCGCTAGGAAGTCAGACTATGCCATTATTACACCCAAACCATTATGCATTTGCTAGCCAATTATGTAATCCTATATGGAAAACATAACCAGAAAGTGGGATAAGCTCAAGACACGGAGGCTCATTATTACAGGCCTCACCACCATAACTTCATTTGTGGTTACCACACACCCTAAATATTATTAATGGACTAAAAGAATCCAATACTTGTAAAGTCTGGTCAGTATCATTAAGCCCGTGGTCCACTGTGACAGTGAATTTGATGGAGTGGCAATACATATTAGGGTACTTTTCTTCTGACTCATTGTACTGAACTGATACTGATAAAGTAGCAAAAATAGAGCTAGACATTTTTATTAAGCCCATTGTCAGCCTAAAGATTTCAATTAAGTTTCTATAAACACATCTTCTTTTTACACTAAAATCATCCCAAATGTTAACATTTCTGCTCTCAAGCAAGTCATGCCTTGGAATTAACGACGTTTACTCATGACATTCTTAATGGTTCTAGCTTCTTTCAGATAAGTAAAGGAAGTTGGGCGCAAATGACTGATATACCACTATTTCTACAAAGTATGGCATGACACTTCCTGTATAATCTTGAATTCATTACATCCCACTTAACCATCTTGTTTTTCTTTCCTATCCAGAACTCTAAGCAAGCATCTTTCTCTGATAATTTTTCTCCTCAGAAAAATCCATAATTTTCTGAGTACACAAAAAACAAGAAACCTTGTCTGATTTATGGCCCACTCACCCTCATGGTAGGTGTCATATACCACCTCACACGTCACTCGGCCTCTCTTGTCAGCTGAGGGTGCCTAAGCCTGATGCCTGCACAAGCAGTGTCCATGGTGTGAAAATTCATTGAACGATTTGCTTACGTGGGCACATTTCTAGGTATATGTCATATTCCAACAAAACAATTCATGTTTTAAATGTACATAAACCATGACCATAGAAGTGTTCTCCCTGTCTCCTCTACATTTTCAAGTCTAAGATAAGTAAGAAACAAATAAATGTAAAGCCCTCCAGTGTGCGCCATGAATCTGGAGCTTTGGGGTGGACCATGTCAGGTTTGAGAGAAAGCAGCATGTAGGTTTCAGGGAAAAGGCAGAGATTGGAATCCCCATCTTCTGACACTTAACGTGCCATTTCCAGTGTGTGTCCTGGATTTCAGGCATCACTTCTTCACCCACCCCCAGCTCACTCTCACCTTCTACCTTGCAGGTTTCAGATTTGGTTACATTTGTGTTGATCAAACTTCAAGACCAGAGGTTTCAAGAAAGAAATAAAAAAAACCCCACAACTTTACCATTGTGTTTTTCTTTTAGCATAATACTGTGCAAGGAATTCATTCTGATTCTTAAATTATTTACACACCCTTTTTTTGACCATGTCAGTAATCAAAACATTTCTTTTTCTTTAATGTTTATTTTTGAGAGAAAGAAAGTGTGAGTGAGGTAGAGGCAGAAAGAGAGGGGGACAGGGGATCCTAAGCCAGCTCTGTGCTGACACTAGCGAGCCCGATGTGGGACTCAAACTTACAAACTGTGAGATCATGACCTGAGCTGAAGTCGGATGCTCAACCGACTGAGACACCCAGGTGCTCCAATAATCAAAACATTTCTAAGATGCTATTTAAAGCTAACGAATTTGGCAAACACAAATTCATTTTGTTCTCCACTCAAAGCTGTGAGCTTCCAAAGCCGGTGGCGGCGGGGGGAGGGCGGGATGTGGCCAAGAGTTGCAGCACCCAGCTGCTGTCTGTCCATAGTCTCCATTGCAGCACACTCAGAGCCTGCCTCAGATATTCTCTGTGTATCCCTCCAGACCCCATCCTCATTTGTCTCCATGTTGTGATGGAGAGACCTCACCAGGGAGCCCCATTATCCTCTGACTCCCAGGTGGGTTTGGAGGGTGAGGCCAAGCCTTTGTTCCCCCAGCAACCTTCCTGAGGAGTTGCTTCTGGTGTGCTAAGTCTCTTGAACTAAAATTACAGCTCTTCTCAGGTGGCGCTCTGCACAGGACTCTATACCCACTAACTGTCCTTGCTCCTTCTGGCTGAGGGATGCTAATAGTCCTAGCTCTTACTGTTACTTGTACCTGTAGCCTGATTTCAACATTGTAAATAGTCCCTTCATTTAAATCTTCATTAAAGTATTATAATCAAAGAGCCATACATTTCCTATAAAGACCCCGACTTGATATGGGATCTAAAGGGAGACTGTGGTCAAGCATAAAATGGAGCCACCACTATATGTTGGATTGTCAGAAGCTGTTTATGACTACAGAAAAGAAAGAATGTGTGCTGCCTTCCAGTGAGGCCCACTGGAGTCTATACATCTGAAGGATTTTTCTGGGAAGTTCTTGTCAAAGTCTTTGGTGGTCTATCTCACTGTTCTTGGCGGTCTATACTCTATTGCTGAGCATTGCTGGCCTCCTGACTGGAGGACTGGAAATAGAAGGGCTGGCACATGATGACCCACAATGTATACTGTTGAATATGCACCACTCACAGGCAAACCACTTGATGAATTTTCAAAAAGGGAAAACACCAGTATCAAGAGCGCCCAGATTGAGAAACAGGTGTCACCAGCACCCTCCAGGCTTCCTCACGCTCCTGGTCACCCCACTTGCAATGAAAGCCTTTATACTGACTGTTAACACCAGAGTTCCAGCTTTTCTGTTTTTGAACTATGTGCAAATAGGATCTTGTAGCATGTTTTTCTCTGTCTAGCTTTTTTTTTTGCTTTACATTATGTTTATGAGGTTCATCCATGTTGTTGCATATGTCATTCTCATTGCCAAATAGGTTTTCATTCTACAAACACATCACAATTTACTTATCCATTCTATTCTAGAAGGATATTTGGGTTGTTTCACTATGGGTATGAAAACTAGTGCTGCTATGAACATACTTATACATGTTTTTGTTGAACGCATTGCATGCATTTGTGTTCAGGGTCTGAATGCTATGATTTGTACTAGCTTCTCACCACCCTTTGAACCTATGTCCCCTCCTAATTAGTGCTATTCGGAACAAATGGGAAAAAGGGAAACTGAAGTTTGAGGACAGAAAGGGAGATAAAGCATACAGCAAAGCTGTGGTATAGATTTCCAAGAGTGAATTTGATATTGAGTCAAAGAGCCAGGGGCAGTTAATCTGCACCTTAAAACTGTCCTGTTCCAAACATGCATAGCTTTGTGTGCCATGGGGGTGGGAGATGGGGAGGTTCTCCATATCAAGTAGACCCAGAAGAAAATTCCTCTTACTTTGCATTATCTTACACAAAGAAAATAAAGTCACAGGCATCTTGTTGAAATTGATGGAGGGGGGATCCTGAAAAGTCTCTACCCAGCAAGGAATGATAAGTGGCAAACAACCACAAAGTTCCCACGACTACCAAACTCAGATGCATTAAATGCTACTAATAATCTCTCTAACTGGTGTTTTAGCTCTATTTTTTTTCATTTTAATAAGGACATCTTAATAAGGGCAATTAACAACACTCTTAATGTCCTAATTCCCTGCGGTGTCCTACGGTGACCATACAAATGCCCTCAACCTGACTGGGCAACACGGTCTTACTTTCTCACAGTTCTGGAGGCTGGAAGTCTGAAACCCAGGTGTCAGGAGACTTGGTTTTTCCTGGGAACTCTGAGGGAGGATCTGTTCCATGTCTCCCCTCTTAGTCTCCAGAGTTCCTGGCAATCCTTGGCAGTCCTTGGCTTCTGGACGCATCGCTGGAAGCTCTGCCTCCATCCTCACATGGCCTTCTGCCTGGGCATGTCTGTGTCCAAATGTGCCCTTCTTATAAAAAACACCAGTCACACTGGATTTAGGGCCCACCCTTCTCTGGTCTGACCTCATCTTTACTTGATTACATCTGCAGAGACCCTATTTCTAAATAAGGTCCCATTCACAGGTTCTAAGTGGACATACATTTTGAGGGAACACTTTTTAATCCAGTACACCCCTACATGATTTTTTCCTGTTAACCTTAAGTATGATTTTTCTTCCCACAGAGATGTTCAAGAGCATAATTCTTGCACTTGTGGAGGGAACCCAGATATATATAATGAGCCTTGAGTTGGAGCAAGAATGTGAGTCGGGAGGAGAGAAGAGCCTCTTGACCTTTCTATGATACATGCAGCTCTTTTGTCATAACTGAGGAGACAGAAGACTAGGGGGAGGAGGCTCTGAAGACAGCTTCTGGCAATGTTGGCCAAAGTTTTCCTGCACAGCAAACTAACTTATAAACCAGGAGTGAGGAATGTCCAGAAAAGGGGGAAAAGCAACCACTCACAACCACGAAGGAACAGGGATTTCCTAAGTTTTACAAGAAACATAGAAAATGTTAATTGATTAATGTTTGCTAATGGCCTAGTTCCAGACAGCCCAGAGCACCCACCTTCCAGGAGAGTAGAGCTCCTGTGAAGATCGATTGAAATTGTGTACGACTTTTGCCTTTAATCTGTGATGCCAAGTTTCTGTCTGTCGTGCATTTCCTCTATAAATTGCTCTTTGTTGTTGAAGTGTGTACAGCATGGCCTTACATGACACAATTGCAGAGCAGCCTATGGATGCGAAGTGGGGGAAGGCTGTCCTTTTCCATAGCATGCTGCTCCCAGTGGTGCTAAGCAGGAACCAGCCAGGCCAGGGTGGCTGTTGGGAAAGTTCTGGAGAGCTGGGAAGAGGTCTGGCTACCATGACTACTCTACCACTTTCTCTTCTCCTCCTCTGACCTCCCTGTCAGCATGACCTAGAACACCTGAACTGGCAAAGCTGAGTGACAACTATGTTACTCTTCTGGTCAACCAGGAAGCAAGTGGATTTGCAATTTTCAGGTGACTGCTGAATAATAACCAAAAAAGAGAGCATTGGGAGTCTCAATCTATCACATACATTCTTATTCCATAAAAAGGCAATTCAGATCATTCAGCCCAAAATAAATGCATTATCATGTGTGTTCAGAAATGCCTAAATTCACTCTATAATTTTGAATTATCTATTTTTAGCATTTAGTTCATGACTAAAGAAGCTGAAGAAACACTGCAGGCAACTAGCTGGATGGCATAACGGCTACAGCTAATGGTAACATTCACAGCCCAGCTCAGTTCAGGGCAGGGTATATTTTCACAAAATGGTTCCTTTGAAAGCAGAAACTGAAAGTGGTGGTTAGGTTAGGTGGAATGTTTGAGTTGAATTTGGCTGCTCCTTAGAAACTCATATAATGGGGACCTTTGGGGCAGAAGCTTCTAAGACAATTGCACAAGTAAAAGAACTGAAGTATTTTCTGCTTCAAAAACATCTTTCACTAAGGGTTGCCCTACACCACACTGAAACTGTTGAGCTCTGCTGACTTCCGTTCTAACTTTTTAACAGACTAATCTCTTCACGTTGGGATTTCTCAGCTGGTGATGGGCACATGCTGAGTGTAGGCTGAAGTTCAGAAAAGGAACATCACAGGAGGAGACGTGAGAAAGAAACTAACCAGGAAATTCAGATTGTGCTTACAATACCATCCATCTGTCATTGATTTTGTAGTAGAGTTGCAACTCACCCACAGTTAACTTCTAAAATCAGTACTCAAGAGAGAAACAGAGTGTCACCTTGAACGATCCCGAGAAAGTCCCACACTGGGCATCTCTTTGGACACCTCCTTCCTTGTTGGAAGTGTTGGCTGTTTTTTTGAACACCAGACAGAGTTATTGACCTAGGTTTGGAGGGCATTTGTCTTTAAGCCCTAGAATCACACTCAGCTCCTGCGATGTTGATACCATGAGAGACACATGTGGTCTGTCACAACTGACAGCACAGGCACCCAGAACTGCCCACTGCGGCTCACTCTGGGGTACGCATTCATCGGTGGGTGTAACTGACCAGTGTTCAGTATTTTTTCTTTTGGCTGAACTCATGAAGTTGAATTCATGGAAGTGCAAAGTAATTTTGATACTCTATTTCTTTTTTAAAAAATTATTATTTTTTTCTAAGACAGAGAGAAACAGAGCACGAGCAGGGGAGGAGCAGAGGGAGAGAGAGAGAGAGAGAGAGAGAGAGAGAGAGAGAGAAACAGATAGAGAATCCCAAGCAGGATCCATGCCCAGCACAAAGCCCAACCTGGGGCTGGATCCTACAACCATGAGATCATGACTTGAGCCAAAATCAAGAGTTGGACGCTCAACTGAGCCACCCAGGAGCTCAATACTCTATTTCAAACAAGCATTCACTTGTGAATAGTGATGCAGAAAAGCATATGTGCTACCTGTACCCACATATGCTGGATCTGTGGATTTCATCAAAAACGAATAAACAGATCTATTTATGGTTATTGGTTTAATAAGCTTCTTAGTGGCAGACACACGTCTAGAATTAAAACTAATGAACCTATATAAATCATTGATTTTGTGAGGCTTTAAATCTATGGGCTATAAACTATAAACTTTTTAAGATATATTTTATGAAATATTATGTTACTGCAAGTTGAAGACAAGCAAGAACTAAATAAATAAGTGTCATCACCTTAAAATAATGTAATGAAGCAAGTATTAGGGAGAGAAGGAGTGAGAGAGGGAGAGGTAGATATTAATTTTTGATACTGGATACTAGGCTATATAATAAGCTCAAATGTAATTTACTTTTAACAAAGATTATTTTCATAAACCAAATAAATAATAATAAATTATGACTAATGGAAGAAGTAGAGCAAAGTTTTCTAGCAAATAAAAACAAAATTAAAAGAATAGAAGGCATAATGATAACTACATTTATTTTAAAATACTACCATCTTAAAGCAAAATATTATTTTTTAATGTTTATTTATTTTTGACAGAGAGAGAGAGACAAAGTGCAAGGGGGCAAGGAGCAGAGAGAGAGGGAGACACAGAATCTGAAGCAGGCTCAGGGCTCTGAGCTGTCAGCACAGAGTCTGACTTGGTGCTCAAACCCACAAACCTTGAGATCATGACCTGAGCTGAAGTCGGACACTCAACCGACTGAGCCACCCAGGCTCCCTTAAAGTAAAATATTATTAAATTAAGTATGATTTTAAACAAATTTCTCATGGAAGAAGTTGGAAAGATTTTAAACAAATTCCTCATGGAAACAGTTGTAAAACGTCATGATCTTTATAGAATTCTCTGCCCTCAAATAGCCATGGGAGAACGAAACACTTGGATGGACATTTTCTTAACTAGTTTTAGCAAATCTCATTTCCCCTCTCCCAGCCAAATTCTTCCTTCACTGCTTTGTCTCCTGGAGTTGACACAAAATAAATCTTATTAAGATTGACAAAATTTGTCTCAAAATCCAATCAAAAAAGCTTGTGAGATCCAGCTGACTGATATGGATAGAAAAAAAACCAAATAATTAAAAACTATTCCTTGAATCTATAATATTGGAGTTTTGTTCTGGAGAGAGAAGAAAATGAATTTCGAGTTCTAGGGAAATAACTGGAGTAAGCTGGTCCCATGGCCTCATCTACCCCCAGGGGCCTCCCACTGCAAGAAGACAAGAGGCCTCCTCTTAGGACTAACCCATCCATGTCCAGCATGGCCAGAACAGGAGTCAGGTGTGGGCATTTGGGCTGGGGCTGGCCTTGAAGCTGGATGCATAAACATCTGTGGTTACTGTACCATTTGTCCAAAAACAAGGAAATAAAATGCATTTCCCCACGAATCAAACATTTCAGAGCAAATCTGATTTGTCATAGGAAGATTGGTACAAGAATTCTTAGCTTGTCAGAGATGCCCAACCAGCTTTTTGGGATTCATCATAAAGTCAAAAACCCCTCTAAAATCACCATAACCCCATCTCGCACACATGTGTACATACACACACACACACACACACACACACATACACATTCATCCATGAACACACATGTGTACACATACACTCACACACACATGGGCTTCTAGGCACATAAATTGCTCTGCTTTCTGTCCATTGTATGGATGTGGCACTGTATATGCAGCTCACACATCCCATGGCATTTATTCCTGCCAAGGTACTCAGTTCATGGTTGAAGCATGGTGCTCATGAAATACAAAGGACTAGTTTCTGGCTAGAGGCAAACATGATGAAAGCATCTCCCACATAGCACTTCTTCCATTTCTGTTCTGGGACTTTCCTAGGGATGTCCACCAACTCAACAGAGTGGAATGTGGTGTGTGTGTGTGTGTGTGTGTGTGTGTGTGTGTGTGTGTCTAAGAGTTATGTGGACAGATGCCCACAAGAGTCTGGGTCAAGACCACCAGTCTTTTTTGCCTTCTGAACGAAGCCAGAATTTGAATTCAGGTCTCCAGAGGGGGGAGCTTGCCAAGCCATCTACTGTCATAATTGGTGCTACATCCACTACAAGCAGAAGTTCTGGGAACAAGGAAAAAAAAAGCTTGGAAAAGAGAACTGGCCTTCGACATTCCCCACAATCCAAACCAGCATGGCCCTGAAACCCCAAAATAGTTCCCTTGAGGGACACTTGTTTATTCGTCTGTTTGCATCCCTTGGTTTCCTACTTTTACCCAAAACCAGAGAAAGGGACAAAAGATACTAAAAGCAATGGTACATTCTTGCCATATTTCTCATCCATTCAGAACTAAGAAGCATCAAAAATCTTGTGGGAAAGCCACTTCTCAGGAGATTTCTAACTCAGTTTCTCAACTATAGTGGTCTGGAGTTTGTTCCTAAGTTTTAGATAAGTTCCTAATTCTTGGTTGCTTGGCTCCTCAAATTTCAAATCCTCAGGTTCACATCAATCATTCCAAGAAATAAGCAAAATATTTTACATAACAAAATTTGTTGGTTTTTAACATATCTTTGGTCTGGATTTATAATATTTCTATGTCTTTGAGGAAAAACACATATCTTCTGACAAAGTCCTCCCTCTCGTAATCTGAAGCCGGCTTTCACTAACACCGCAGACCCCAACACTGAGCTACTAAACCAAGTGTGCTCTAAACAAAATGTACAAGGAAACCACAGAAATGAAGACAATTAGGGTAAATAAGATCCAGTGATCAAATATAGCTAATTTGTATCCATAATATTTGGGAGTTACACAGTCTGCTTTAATTTGAAAGATATCTTCCAGACCACACTGGTTTTTTTCCAAGGGGACTGCCTTTTGCTTTTAATTATTGAACCTTAAGAATTCTTGCTATAATTTGGGGTTAGCTTGTAATTCTTGAAGAAGAAAAAAAATCCAGCCCATAAATCCTTCTGTATTCCATCACTTCCAATAATAGGCTTCTGTGACCTAATTCACCATCAATTAACTGCATTTTTCAGAGGGAGCGGGTGAAGCAGGAGAGGAATTGAAAAAACTAAGCTCACGGCAATCATGGCCTCAAATAGCAGTAGAGTGAATGGACACTCCTTGGCAAAGAGCCTTGGCTAAATAGAATGTATAAGAAATGTCTCAAAAATAGAATATGTAGTAAGGAAAAAAATGAACTCTAAATAGCAAGACTTCAACCTACTGTTTTAAGAGATTTTGAGCATTCCCATGGTAAATAGTAGTTAGGAGTTCACTAGCATTGCTCACATTTTAAGCAATGTATTCTGAGGCTCCATCTTATTATCAGTAGTGATCCTTGTGATAGGAGGTGGGCCATTGCCCTGGTCGCAACCAGGTGTTTAGTGGTGCACAGGGGATCCCGACAACAAGTTGCCTTCATTCTCCAACTTGGGCCTGTAGCAGTGATGACAAGACTTTCTCTCCCCATTACATTAAAGGAAGGGGTTACAGCCTAAACCTTCCCACGTAACTGTATATCGTTTTATACATTTGTACAATCTGTCAACACATACCATCTATGAACCAGTGACAGGCTATATTAACCATGCCTTTTACTGTCTTTATTCTGATACTTTAACATCTTGGGTCTTTACTGACTCTGGAAGGGCTGTCCCTCTCAGGGTTAGCCAGTTCCTAGAGATAGTAAAGACATGAGCCATGCATTGCAAGCCAACCAATACAGAGCTCCCACACTCCTCTGTGGGGCTCTCACACTCTGGTCACTGTACACCCACCTAATCACTCCAGGGCCAGATATCAGACAACTAGGGACAGTCCCTATGTCCCAGAGCCCACTGAAAATTTTCAACCTTGTCAATCCTGAGCCTGCTTACCCTGTCTCATTCATTCCTTCCCTCAGAAACCACAATACAATCTCTTACCACATACCCTTCTGACTGCCCCTGACGCTTTCCTGTGTAGCCCTGGGTGGTGTGGTGTGACTCCTCCCCTTGGGGACTGTGAGCAACAAACTTTATTTTCAATGGCAGCAGCCATCTAATCTGTTGACTTTGCCATACTTGAATGATAATAAAACCTATATTTTAATTTTGTTTTTACTTTAGAGAGAAAGCATGTCAGCAGGGAAAAGAGGCAGAGGGAGAGAGAGAAAGAGAAAGAAAGAATATCTCAAGCAGGCTCCATGCTCAGCGCAGAGCTCAATGTAGGGCTCTATCCCATGACCCTGGAATCATGACCTGAACTAAAATCAAGAGTCAGTCACTCAACCAACTGAACCACCCAGGTGTCCCATAAAGCCTATACTTTAAAATAGCATTTCCAGCTGGAGACATCAAAGACTCAGAAATTCCTTCTTAAGAACAGGTTCATTTTTTAGCAAACCAACCATGGAAAAAAATAACAAGGACCAATAGCGTTCCTAATTTTAAAAAATGAAATAATTTCTATCAAAGTGGGAATTAAAAAAAAATATATATATATATATATATATATTTGCAGAAGCATGCTATGGAAAAATGGGAACTTAAATTGTAGGACTGTTAATAAGAACAACTTTTCTGTGAGGCTATTTGGCAAAAGTATTTAAAGCCTTAGAAATGTGCATACACTTTGACCCATAAATTCTATTTTGAGGACTATATCCTAGGGAAAAAACTAAAGATTTAGCAAAATGATTTTCCTAGAAGCATTGTTCATAACTGTAAAGAGTACAGTGGGGGTGGGGAAGGGGCGGGTGAATCCACAACCAAATATCCAGGAACAGATGACTGGTTAACTAATAGCACATTCCACCATTCTATCATTTAAAATGACGGTGTAGGTTATCATATATTCACATAGAAAAATGTTCACAACATGATTTTAGGTAAAAAAGAAAAGATTACACAGTGGTGTGTATCAACTGATGAAAAAGGTAAATAACTATATCTAAATACAGAATACCCCAATTAAAGACATGAAGAATTTATCACCTATGTCTCACAAGTAGAAAAACAGATATTAAGCAATATTTGTTCTGAGTGTTGTCAAATCACAAATCACCCATGTGTTACAGAGAGAAATGTCAGTGCTATGGTATTGGAGCACCAGGGACATATTGAAAGACTGGAAGAGTATGCTCAAGGTGAAAATAATGGTTATTCCTGGATGATGACATCATGGGTGCTTTTACATTCTCTTCATTTTGCTTTTTGTATATCTAATGTGTCTACAATGAAGTTATCTCATTTGTATTAAGAAAGAAATATGCTTTTTAAACACTTTTAAAACAACCTTTTTTAAGGTATGGACAGAAGGGTCAACTTAAAAGAGGTATTAACATAACTCACTCAGCAGAATAAACTGTACCATTTTTAGGACTATTAGGATTTCTATGGGTCACTTGGGTATAAACTAGACCACAAGGACTGACAACCTGATTTTCTGACTGACTATATTTTGTAGACCAAAGAACAGGGCATATAGTTTGGCAAATGGATCCCAGAGCATGGCAATCATGTGGTTGCTGAACTCATCTAGCCTTTGAAAACAGCAAAGAACCACAAGTCCAAGGCTTGAAGGAAAATCAAGTCAAAAAAACACCTAAACAAATAAGAAAAAATAAATAAGCGATTTGCATTAAATCACCACTCAAATCACTTTGACTCAGCAACATTATGGGAGATCTCATCTGTGCCAGGCAGGGGCTGGGTGCTAAAGGCAGAGAAATGAATGGGACACAGATTCTGTCTCTCCAATGCAAGGCAATTTAGCATCTTCTCACACAGTGAGCTGCTGTTCCCAAAATCACCTGGGAGACGTCCAGACACAAGGTCAGAGTGGGCAATTACAAAGGTCCTGGAGGTGTGAATGCAGAAAGGTGTAGGCAAAACAGCCATGGAGCCAAATTCTACTGACTGCTTATGTAAGTTAACTACCCTGAGCTCCAGTTTCCATATATGCAAAATGGGGATAATAATAAATGCTTCATGGAGATGCTGTGAAAAATCACACCTATGAGGTAACCAGGTGAGTTCCTATCTTTCTATTTCTATGAACACCCCACTGAACAAATGGTTAGCACCTGTTCAAACAGTCCAATGCTCTTCTTAGCTGACTCAACCTTTTCACCATATAACTTAAAGTTGCTGTTTTAATCAATAGTTGTTCTAAGAGCACCTAGAGGATATCCAGCATTAGTATCTGTGCAGAGTTCTAGACAGTCTTCATTTGATCACCTGAATTTCCTAAGAATTATCCTGCAATGATTTTCTAAAGTAGAGTTGCTTGAGCTGACTGAAAGAAAATATTGTGATGTTTTTTTCATATGTCTTCACCTATTTTCTATCACATTTCTCCTTTGCACATTTAAAGAATTTTTAATTGTCTTGCAAACATGATTTATCTTGTAGCTCTATAGACATTGGCCATCCATTTAAGTTACTGCCCAAGAGTGGGATTTGCAAGGACTTTATAGGGGAAACACTATAAAAGTGGGAGAGCAAGATAAGTTAGGGGGCACCATGAGAGTGTGATGTAAGGCTAACCCTGAGGAAAGAGGAAGCAGAAGTTGGTGGCAGTGTCCTCGACTGCTCCTCAATCTGAGGATGTTTCCACAAAGTCATCAGAGAGTCCTCCAGACAATGCTGCCCATCAGAGCAGTCCTGGGTCTCCCAGGGACAGACCTGCCTCAGTATCCCTGCTGCTTAGTCATTGGCTGGGAACAGCCTGTGGAAGCATGGGTTCAGAGGAAAGATGGATGGTTTTCAGAGCCAGAACTGGGCTCTGGCCTGTTACACACCCGAAGCTGAGGCACTTCTCATGGCCACCACACCTACATTGAGGGAAACTAATTCTGCAAGTGTTCATTAATCTGAAACTTTGTCCTCATATGTCACTAGAGTATCCAGAGATAACACAAGATTTTAACATTACTTTATCATGGCACTTCATACTTTTCAATGTATGTCTTGCTTTACTCTTCGACTAATTTCAGCAAATATTGGCTGGGATCCTGGCTCTGCACTTGCCAGCCCAAAAAGCGAATGAAATGCAGTGTAGAGTGGGTCTGGCCAGCACAGTGGGGTGCACAAGGCTATCTATGAAGGGGAGAAATGGTCAAAAGAAGCAAATGGAGAGGGGAAAACCGAGTCTTCAGAGTGTAGACAAAATTAAACTAGGGCATGTTCATGGATGCCAAAGGAAAGAGAACATTGAAGGAAAGGGGTCAACCTGGAAGATAGAGAAGACCTAAGAACCTTAAGTTGTAGTAGCCAGGAAAAACACATAATATTTCCATAATATTGATGATACTTGGAGACATTTTGTCTTTAAGCCATGCAAGATCAGGACCAGCACTCAGTTCTGGGGTTCATCTTGTGAATTTTCCATTGAGGTATTCTTATGTGACTCTTACCCTTCATCCAGCCATTGCTGTTATTGTCACAGCAACTCTGTGCTCTTCTGGGATCCCCACACATCTCTTTCATTCAGATTCCTCACGATGAGAGAGTGGCTACTGAGGCTAAATACATGCTCTCACTAGGGGAGATGAGGCACAAGGTGGGTCTTGTGCTCAGCAGAATCCTGTCTGAGTCTCCACTGGTCAACCACGGAGCTTCAGGGGAAAGTAACAATATAAGGAATAGGCTTTACTAGAAAACATTATTTAGCCAAGGGTAAAAAAGAGAAGAGAAAGCACAGGTACCCATGAACTTCAAAACATCTCACAGAGACATGTGCCAGAACCAGGGCGCAGCCAGACTTGCTATGGGGTCTAGTGGAGGAACCTCTCCACAGTATGGGCCTCCCATTCTTTGGGTCCATTATGGCAAAGGATTCCTGTCAATGGGGAAACATTGTCAGTCAGTGCCAGACATTCTGGGTTTGGGGTGTCAACTATTGACAGAATTAAACACCTGTTGCAGAACATCAGCCACCCAGAACCTGGAGACTTTAGGGGTCTGAAGGAAATTTAAGTCTCCCCTGTAAGGGGAAAAATCTCAAGCCCCAAGGGCAAATCCTCCTGCAGAAAAATAGGGGTCCCTTGGTACCAGAATTTATCAATCAGATGACACAAAGTTAGCCTCATGAGCACTTTAAAACCAATATGCTCATTGCACCCCAGATCTGTAACCAAAATAACTATATTATACAAGTGGTATGTGGCATTAAAAATAAGATCAGGACAAATGTGATGGCTGTTCAAAAATGGAAAGAGAGCTTCAGCAAGTGAGATTATGAGGTAAGCCTTATAAAAGAGAATTTTATCAGGGGCCAAAGGGGTAAGTAAAGTTTGGGCATGTAAGGTGGTGGACAGGGGCAACTGAGATGTAAATCAGAACTAAATTACAGAGAGGAGCATCTTATCAGAACACAGGTGGCTTTCAACACCCTGTTAACTGAAACACTGGGAACCATATTCCATATCTCCTTAAAAATTTATTTCAAAACAGAGTAAAATGGTGGTTATGAAGAATGGTGGGGGGATAAAACTGGGGTGTTTAAGGGTACAAACTTAAAACAAATAGTAAATATGCCATGAATATCTAATGCATAGTGTAATGAATATAGGCTCTAATATTATATTATGATTCTGTAATGTGACAAATATCACTACATCTGCGCTTATGTTACAATACATAAATGTATCAAAGTAAAACCCTGTATACCTAATATTTACACAATGTTGCCTGTCAAATTTATTTAATAAAAACAATTCATAATGGAATTCAGGAATATCATTTTGATCGGGCAGATTATAATACCAGCAATTTAGACTCAGTGAGTGTTGGAGTGTGCTTCACTTTTCTCATAGTTTGGTCTGTTGTTCCATTAGGATCCAACACAATTTTTTTGTTTTTTATTTTTCTAGACTTAAAATTTTGCTACCGAGGGTAGAAATCCCCACAATGGAATTCTTTCTTCTTCCCAAATATGCAATTCTTTTCAGTTCAATTCAGATGTTGGGATTCTGAATGTTTCTTGACATTTTGGGGCAAACTACCTAGTCTGGAGGTATTGCAGGATAAAGAACTTCTGGAACAAAACATGAGTCTCTAAATCCTGACTAGGAATGTCTAACAAGAGCACTTTTGCATCAAGGAGATGCAAAACACACAGGGGAGGCCCAACACTCAGTTCCCTCTTTTGGCTCTAGTGCGTTTCCACATTTGTCATTCAAGCTGTGACGTATTTCCAAATGACCCCAATATGTTTTTCTCTCTTTTATATTGTTTGTCTTGAGGTAGACTGGGTGTTAAAGATAAGCCAGGTTTGGAACCGGGTTGGAACCAAGTGTGACTAATCACCAGTCACTCGTGCAAGGAATACTTTCACCCCTCCTGTATGCCAGAGCACATCCGTCCCCTCATTCTCTACACTTCAGGTCAAGTTCTGCTCTCCCTGACCCTATTCACCTCCAAGAAAATGCCTCCAACGTATAGTAAATTCAATTGGAGCCATAACACTTCTTTTCAAGTCCATGATGTACTACTGCACAGCCAGAGCTGATTGGTGTAAATAATCATGCTAACTGCTGGTTCTTCTGTCTGGCCCTTACTTCCAGGTAAAAACAAGTTCTAGTCCAAACTCTGCAACTAGCTCACACTGGGACTTTTTGTAAGTCAACAAATTCTGGGTGTATGTTTCCTTATCCATAACAAAAGGAAGTGGACAAATATGGGCCATTGTCATCCTTCCCCACATCCATATCCATGGCAGACATTATTAATCAATCATGACACTGAGTTCCAACATGAACTCAGAATCCTTCTAAACCCAGGACTCCAAGCAGCTGCTACCAGCCAACTGGTGTTGGCTTTTGAAATAAAAATGATTTGCCATCTTGGGATTAAGCTTTCTTACAGATTTATCAGTCTATTATTGCATTAAATGAATGTAACAGCAGTATAGCATTAAGAACAATGGGATAGACCGCCCAATTCTAATACAAATCCACTTTTTTTGTAGTTGACATTAAATAAAGCCTCATCCAACTTTTTAAACCAACGCATGTCTTCACTTGAAGTAAAATATTTCTAAATTCAATGATGAAACGATGTTCATTGGATAGGACAACAGAGTTTCTTTGGTATACTTTGAACCCATTCCCAGTTAAGACCTAGCTTTTTAAAAAAATTTCATAGGTCAGATTACCAATATCCTGTTATATTATCTGAGTTATTTTTTTCTGCACAATTGTACATTTTATAGAATTTAGAGCAATCAAGTAAGGACAAATGACTAAAGACAAATCTTTCTTCAGTGAAATGAATTAAGTAGTTCTGGTAGCCCATGCATCAGAAACTATCAAACCTAATGATAGGAACTTGAGGCTGAGGATCTGGGAACCTTAGGAAGATAATGCCCTAATCATGCTTCTGGAATACCACAGTCTTTGTCAGTTTACATACATCTCCTCCATATGCTTGTGAGCTCCTCAAGAACAGAAACCCTGCTCTATTTATCTCTAAATCTCAAAAGCCTGGGACATCAACCAACCAGTTGTGGATGAATGGCTTTTGAGTGAATCTTCTCATTTCTCAGGCCTTCAAGGAGCAGGCCTGAAAATACATGGGGGTTTTAGAAGGCAGCCTGTGATCTCTCTGCACACATGCATATTACTGTTAGGTGGTGGAAGGGCCCCAAGAATCCTTTCTTTCTTGGAACACTGTTCTTGGAAAAGTGGGCAGGAACACTGCTTCCAGGCTTGACTACACTTTCTATCAGGCTGATCCAATTTGCAGCCTCTCCAGCAGGAACTCAATGTCCAGAGGTGAGAAGGGGCTTCTTTGAAGAATCAATAGCAGATGCTGAGAATGTCCCAGTCTTTGGCCCTCGGGCAAAACACATAAACTCGAAATGACAAAAAACCCCCTAGAAAGTTCATTAGAACATCTGGGCACCTTATCAGGGATTTATCAAGCTTTCCAGAGTTGATCCAAGTCTTGTTTTAATAAAAATTTCCTGCCCATAAACAATTTATGCCAAGGATTTTTCCTTTTCTTCTCCTCCTTCTTCTTCTGCTTCTCTTTCTTCTTCTTTCCTTCCTTCTCTGGCTTTTATCGTTGCAAAAAGTTAATTCTGATAGTGAACAAGCTTCATATTTCCAGGGCTGCTACATATACTGTTATTATCAAACATTTGTGCTTGGGTTAACCACTCTCTGTCAAAACAAAATAAGTGTAGTGGACATCCATCATCACAGCTTGAACTGGGGAATTACACAAGGTTGAATTACCCTTTACTTTTGCAACTGGGTCCTTGGCCAAGACAACATAACCTTTCAATTCTAATTTGTATAAATAAGAAAGATCTGTATATGTTTTACTGATTTTTAAACTGGTAATTTTACACCAGTCACGTATTTCAATTAACTAATTGTTATTCCTCTGTACTTGTGCCTTGAGATGACTTAACCCAAGAAGTTGCAATCATAAAATTAAAATAAAGAACAATATTCCAACAGAGTACTGCCCATCTATACAAATCAACAGCCTTTGTTCATAGCCTTGGGGGAAAATAATGTTCTTTGAACAATCAAAATGATATTACCATAACATTATCATAAACTCCTCCTTTATTTCTCTGCTCTGCTCTGATTTAGTTGTTATGTTTTCATTTGAGATTCTTTCATTTACATGAATAAATTAACTGACAATGGAAGTCAATGAGACAAAGAGAGGGAGTACAGTTGCAGGCGCAGAAAGGGACAACCATGGCACCTCAGAACCTAGAAATTCTCAAGAGTCTAAAGATGGAAACTCAAGAGCCCCTGCAGTTCTGAAGACATGAAAGATGTCAGGGCCTGGAAAGAGCAGCTAAAACCCAAAGACCTAAAAAGCCAGCTGATTGAGTAAATAAAAATGTGCACTGAATTTAAAAGATAAGAAGAGGAGCAAAGCTCAGTAGACAACTAAACTTTTAAGGGCGTTTAGGGTGATAAAGAAATATCTGCTGAAGAAAAATGGTTAGTTTCAATCTAATCCACCTTCAAGCCTGCAACAGATTCAGGGTTAAAGGACCCACATATGAATTAACAGATAGACATAGATATATTGTAGATTTGTTTTAAATTGTATTTGAAATAACTATGAAGTATGGTTTTAATACTTTAAAAAAATGTTGAAAATCATAAGGAATGGGATTTTTCATTTCAATTTCTGTCTGAGCACCACTCACACTTGATTTGAAGAAGAACGTGGTATGCTCCTCAGCTACGACCATGTGACCAAACTGTATTTCCCTCATCTAAAAATTGAGCACCTCGCGTCCTGATGAGGTAAGATAATACACCAGCAGACCCTCTGGGTGCCTCTAAGTTCTCAGGCTTGGCAGCCTTCATCCTCTACAACCTACAGGAGACAGGGAAGCTACACCTTAGGTGGTTACTGACCAGGATGTGCAGTGGGATCCATGTAGATCTTGATTACACAGCTGTAGATTTAACATCTCATCCACATGCAACAGAACAGTATTGGCTTCCATCTGGAGATGACTTGCTTTAGAAATAAGGCATTTGGATCAGACCAGAACATCTAAATTCAGGGTTTTCTACTAGCTCCCAATGTTCTTCTTTAGTACCTCATTACTGATGCACACACAAGCTCTCATATACATTTATGTCATTCACCTTGAGGTCTTCCCATGAGATCTAAATACCCAAAGGGCAGGGTATGAATATGGCACAGACCATGCACTTCTGAGTTGCTCCCAAGTAACCATATGGCAGTATATTGTGGTGGTTGAGATGAGGCATTTAAAAGACTTTGTTTCTCCTTTGAGTCATAGTACTGGAGAGGACATTTCCAGTTAGTCAAATGAAGTATAGAGGCTACATTTGAGGGGAATTTGTATTTTCTACTCCTTAGGTTTTCCTAGTAGGAATGGAATTTCCACACACTTCACTAGCAGGAAAAATATGGGAAGACTCTCTCACTCTCTTCTCACTCTCTCACTCTCTTCTCCCTAAACAATGGGTATATTATGGGGATATTTGTATAACTGGCTCATTTGAGAGGACATAAGGACAAGCCAACTTCTGCCTCTTCTGGGTTCTCCAGCTGCAGATCAGGTTGGTGATGTCCCGCTCTGTAGTCTCTATCCAGGGGCAGGTGGAGAGCATGTTTGAGGCTGGTGGGGATGTTTGGTCATTTCAAGTGTTATTTATTTTAAAATTCCTGTGGCTACTGGTCCAAAAATGCACTTTCCAATAGAGATGATGATTTTTCATCTCTATGTGACTCCTATGTTTTATCTTATAATTACATCTAATCTCTGGTGATGGATGAGGGGACTGGACCATAAAAAAGCAAAACAGAGTGAGGTAGAAGATTTAAAAACATGCCCCAGGAATGACATGCTCACAGGTCTGGCAAAAGGGGAAAGACCAAAGAATGCCCAAGTCCTCCTCCCTGATGTCCCTCTAGCCCAAGGAAGAAATGGAGGTTAATGGAGAAAGCTTTCTGTTTTTTTGTTTTTGTTTTTGTTTTTTGGTTGCTTAATGCCTCTCAGTCTCTCTTACGGTGCCTTATGCTCACATCCCTGTCTCCAACCCATGTGTATCTATCTAGTGTTTGCCAAGCTGTCTGATATACTGTCTTCATTTTTTTTCTCTTATTTATTTTTATACTTGTTTTTGTATTTCATAAATAGTATTTAAATATATTCTCATTATGAAAATTCAAATGCTACGAAGTGGATGTCCTGTCTGAATTTCCCCCATCCTCCTAATCCCAACATTCTTCTTTGAGAACCACTACTGTCAAACATTCCTGAAGACCAATTTTAGAAGCTCCTTCTATAGTGAGGCTCACCTCTCCAGAACACTCCACCTGCTGCTTCCTGCAGAAGACCAAACATGGTTTATTTAAAACCCGGTGTAGCTACACCTCAGGGTTTGAGCTTCCAGATATCTTTATACTTACAAAAGCACTGGCTGATTCAACCTCCAATTTAACAGAGAAATATGTTAACTATTGTGATGCAATTAACAAAATTGAGGCAATGAGAAACTTTATAAGACAGTTTGGAGAAAGTTTCTTCAACAAATACATTTCCAGAGGAGAAAAAGAAAAGAGAGATGGGGTGGGGAAATCCATAGATTAAAGAAACATCTTGACAAAATGCAATGTTTTAAACTTGTTTGGATCTATGATTCAGACAAACTAATAGAATAATTAAAAGACATTGATGAAACAATTAGAAATGTGAACAAGGACTATCAGGTGATAATAAGGATCACTGTTAATATTGTTGACATGTGATAGCAGATTTATATCTTTATATTTATGAGTTCTTATCTTTTAGAGATATCATCTGAAACCTTTATGAATGAAATTATATGAAGCCTGGATTTACTTCAAAATGGTTCTGGGCAAGGGAGAGTGTGTAGGGGTGAAATGGAAAGAAGACTGGTCACACTTTGTAATTATTGAAGCTGGGTGATGGGTACCTGCAGGTTTTCTTTTGCATGTGCTTAGAATTTTCCATTAAAAAAATTTTTTTAAGGCGGAAAACCTTGGCCAAGTTTCATTGGCACAGTCCTGAGGGAACAAATCTTTTCTTGCCATCCTCCAAACCTATTGAGTTGGGTGTAGTTGATGGAGAAGCCTGGTGGCAGGTGTGGGCACAAACCAGGCTGAGAAAGGGCTCAGGGAGTTGGAGTGGCCCTGACCCTGTTAATGAAACTTGACTACTCTCTGCAGAATGCCAAGTTCAGTCTTGGACTCAGATGGAAAACATGAACGGCCTCCTTTGCAATGACCCCAGCTTTGAGGTTCCTGTCATTTTATTGCAGGACTAGGTTCCCACACCCTGACTTAATCTGAAACATTCATGCACATCTCTTCCCCATTATGAAGAAGTGGAGAGATGAAGGTTTTAAAAGCAGCATTTCTCTGTGATTGCATGGGTAGTGTTTTTGCCCTGGAATGTGGGCAGCCTGACACATGTGATGCTGAGAGCAGATGCTACTAAGCAGGGCTTAGGACTTTGCCCAGGAGTGAGGACATGATTGGAATATTTACTTTGAAAAGTAGCCTCCATAAATGGGAAATGATTAATTCACCATGAGGAATGTTTTATTCTACAGGGTGATACCCTCAGGAAAGAAAGGGCCTCCTTGAGAAAACCAGATTGAGGAGATCTCTGTTGGTCCCTTCCCCTGCGACACTGGCTTGACTATGTGCCTTCCTAGAGCAAAGAGACAGCACAGAGAGAGGGCAGGAAGAAGGAATAAAATCCCCTTTACCTGCCTTGAAACAGTTATAGTCATCAAAAGACATTATTAAGAAGGTGAAAAGACAGCCTACAGAATGAGAGAAAATATTTGGAAATCACCCATCTGACAAGGGTGTAATATCAAGAATATATAAAGCACTCCTGCAACTTAACATCAAAAAGACAGTTCAACTTGAAAATGGGAAAAAGACTTGAACAGACATTTCTCCAAAGAATATAAACAAATGATCAAAAAGCACATGAAAAGATGGTTGACTTATCTCATCAGTCATTAGGGAAATACAAACCCAAACGACAATGAGATACCACTTCACACCCATCAGGATGGCTTTAATCATAATTTCTTTTTAAAAAAGACAGAAAATAAGTATTGGCAATGATTTGGAGGAATTAAAGCTCTCTTACACTGCTGGTAGAAATGTAAAATAGTTATGGAAGACATTTTGGTGGTTCCTTAAAAAACTAACCATAAATTGCCATATGGCCCAGCAATTCCACCATTAGTAATATACCCAAAAGAACTGAAAGCAGAGACTCAAACAAATACTTATACATCATTGTTCATAGCAATGTTCTTCACAAGAACCCCCAAGTGCAAACAACCCAGATGTCCATAGACACATGAGTGGATAAGCAAAATGTGACATATATATATAACAGAATATTATTAGGCCACAAAAAGGAATGAAATTCTGACACTCCCTACAACATGAATAAACTTTAAAAACATTAAGCAAAGTGAACAAGCCAGACATAAAAGAACAAATATTGTATGATCCCACTTACATGAAATATCTAAAGTAGGCAAATTCATAGACACAGAAATAAATTAGAAGTTACCAGGGCCTGGGAGAGGGGGAATGGGGAGTTATCGCTTTAATAACTTCAGTGTAAGTTCCCGTTTTTCAGTAGTTTTTCTGCTTGTGGTGATGAAAAGGTTTGGAAATAGATATGGTGATGGTTGCATAACATTGTGAATGTAATCAATGCTGTTTGAATTGTACACTTGAAAATGATTAAAATGGAAAATTTCATGTTATATCTACTTCACTACAATTTTTAAAAATTAATAATATACTAAAAATTGTACACTTAAATGGGTGAATTTTATCTAAGTAAAAGTGTAATAAATTGTACACTTAAATGGGTGAATTTTATCTAAGTAAAAGTGTAAAAAAAGAAGTCACACACACACACACACACACACACACATACCCTAAAAAATGTTGCAACTCCTCTCCCATGCCTACATCCACCAAAGATGTGGCTGCTGGAGAAAACAAAGCCACTAGTGCTCAGTGTTAAAGTGATATGAACTCAGCTTCAAGGGTCCTATCTTCAGTTGCCCTCAGAGCTACATAGGCACCTCCTCACAATCCGTGTCAGCTAGAGCTGACCTGTGCCCCTTACTGCTGATGCTGGCAGAGCCTGACCATAGGTACAACCTTGTGTCTTCCTGGCTTCCAGCATTTGAGGAATGCTTCCATTCAGCAGCTCTGCCAAGGACACAAACCAGCATGTAGAAAATTCAGTTTGTGACCCGCCTAGTAAACTTGGACAAGTAAGCCATTCACTTGTCCTTAAACAAGATCCAACAACTAAGGGGGACAGCAGACACCACCACCAAAAAGCAACTTTGGAGAAGGGTAAAGCCCTGGTCCTCTTCAGGCAATGCAGGCTGAGCAGGGAACAAACCAGAAGCCCCCCTGTGAAAGAGACTGCCACTTTATCCTGATGAAGCAGGGCCATGCCACATCCAAAACTCTAGCCACTTCATCCCCTGCCTTCTCTCCCTCTTCCAGTCCATGCTCCAGCCACAGCACCCAGGCTGCTTCTCTCTGAACTGGCGCTGAGCCTCCTATGCCTCAGGACTGGTCAAGAGTTTTCCAGCCTAGAATCATCCTCTGCCTCCTTCTCCCCTGGGTCTCAGTCCACTGTTACCTCATTTCCGAACCCTTTCAAGACCCTCCAAATCTGGGTTGGTCAGCCTTCTCTTTGTGCTTCCACTTGTAACAAGAACTTGTGCCATCCATGCTGGCCTCTCTTTGAACTAGGAAGTACGTGAGGGCACGGCTATGTGTTTATCTTTGTAACCCCATTGCTTGGCATGGTGGGTGGTACATAATGAGCTCTCATGTATTTACTGAATGAACAATTGAATGGCACAGAATTGTCACAGCATTGGACAACCCAGGGGATGGCACTCAAATTGAAGTGGGGGAGGGGTAGTTGCAGTTCCATAGAATATAACATAAGTGGGCTCTGGAGCTGGGCAACAGGGAGAGCTTGAATGACTACCACCCCATATTCCTGTAAAATTAACATTTCCCCAAGGAGGCTCACAACCCCCAGCACAGGTGTGTTTCTTCCCAATTTTCAAAGAAAATTACTTGTCCAAGCCCCCCAGAAATGACTCTTCATAAGTAGCCACTGGTAAGTCTTGGTCATGCTGGCTCCTGCATCCTACTTTGGAGACTACACACTGGATCTTGGGCTCTGAGAGTCTCAGATAGGACTCCCTCTTTCACTTTGTGTGTGTCGAGAGGCCAAGGGCTGTGGGCAGTCAATGACAGCAATGCTGACATGGAGAGCTTTTCATTCCCACTTCACTATAATTGCACTAGCCTCTTTACATTTTGTAATTTGCAATTGCAGTCAAAACCACAAAAATAAACCCCACTTTCTAATTTTCCATTTTCTGGATGTTATATTTTTATGTGGAAAGCAATATCAGTTGTTGTGTTCCCATTTCCCCCCTGAAATATCTAGATGTCACTTTAATAGTATATGAAGTACATATCAAAGATTCTCCCACATCAAAGAAGCTTAACAATAGTGATTGTCAACACGAATTTCTACTCCCTATTTCTACTCAAACCTGAATTTTCCCCTAAGATTTCCAAATGCATCTTGGAGTCTTTGGCCAACTCCCATTTGTGTCCCTTCATGCTAATATGGAAACTACAATCAACTGAACATTTATTGTTTTCTTTTTAGTAAATGAGTATGTGTTGGAGATTTTTTTACTGCATCATAAAACCAACATAAAATGAATTTGCTCCAGTGCTTCCTCACTCTTTAAAACTACCATGCCTCCCCCTGCTTGTGCTAGTCTTTCATTGGCATCTTGCCCAGACCTTAACTAGGTTATCAGCTGGGTGATGGCAGGCAGCCTTGAGTCTCAGGGCTTTGGCCGACCCTGGGTGTCCTGTTGTCTGCCCATTTGGGAGTCCTTGCGGGACAGGCAGACTGTGATCAGTTTGCACCCCCAAGGGGGCTTGGCCACTGTGGATATCGCTTTTATAGACTCTAGTTGTTTCTGACCCTATGTTTTTTATTACATTCCTTTGCAATTCTAGCAGCTGTTTTTGTCAAGAGTCTTAATAAAGTTTGAACTGCTAAACGAACTTTATGGAAATTGGTCACAGAAGTCTGTGCGGCACCTTTGAGAAAACCAGAGGCTAAAGTGCCCTACAGCTATGCTTCATAGTAACAATAGTGACAAAATAAACCCAACAGTATGGGTGAAAAAGGATGGTTTTGCAACTCATTACTAACTAGGTTTCCAGACTAGATTTCTGAGATTATCTTCCATACATAATTAGTTTCTTTACCTCTATCTACCATAATTTATTTAAAATGTTTGCGGCATGGCTGAAATTATGAAGATGCCTAAAATACCTTTACCTTTTAAGAAAGTCAACTCAAGTTTCTGTTTTGTGTCTCAGGGGTTTACTTTTTTTCATGTTCTTCAATTTTATATAACCTAAGACTCAAAAGAACTAAATTTACATATTTAGTAGAGTTCTCTGGTCTATGAAAGAAAAACAAAATATCTGAGATACTATTAGCTTACATCTCTTATTTAGTATTTATTTATACTAAAACATTGTTCCATTTTATTAAGCATATTAATTTGGCCATGAAGTTACTTGGATTCAACAGTACCCATATGAGCCAGTAAAGAACTCTCAACTTGTTCTAGATCTGCCTTGAGTATAATGGTTTACCTTCCACTTCACATACCAGTGTTATGGAAGAATAATTCACCAACAGACCAAAACTAACCATTCATCTGTTTTGGGCTCAACTTCATGCATTTCCACGAATAAAGCAGACTCTGAAAGCATAACACCAAGTGTCTCAGTAGCCTTTGCCAGGCATCTGAGTACCCACCTCCCATGTTCCTGTACAACCATCAGTCCTTTCTTTCACATCTCTTTGGAAATTAATTTTGCCCCCCAAACCAAGAAGTTTAAAATCAGATTAAGTTATTAGCAATACAGCAACACTATAGCTAGTTGAAATAAAACATTTATACAGAGATGACTCGGCAACTTTAGGCAGGTCACCTTGGATTTAGAAAGTATAAAACAAGAAAGTGAACTATATTACCTTGAAATGTCCCCATACCTCTAACACTGGAACATCTAAGACAAGGTGAGCATTCTAGGCTGAGATGAGAGATGGGCCAAAGTGGTAGTCATGTTGGGTAGAAGGCATTACTAACAGGGTGCTTTCACTGTAGAACAAACAGATACTTCCACCCTTCCAGATGGGCTGCAACGAGAAGCACTTGACATTAAGGTGCTGGATCTGTCCTTCGGCTCCAAAGCAAACTGAAACTCACAGAGCCTCTGGTTATAGGGTCAGCCCACAAATCCAGCTTCCTCTTTAGTCTTTTTGAGAACTGCACCTGATTTTAATTTTCTTTTGTCTGTCAGAATCTATTCCAATGCAAAGGAGAGGGAAAATATAATCATGGTAAAGGGCCTCACAGGCTTTGCAAAGATGTCACAGTGAAATATGAAATACTGTAGATGATTTAGAGTTCTATTCTTATTTATAACCTAGAGTGAATGGACAATTTTTTATACCATTCTGGCTATTAAAAAACAAAAAAACAAACAGCCCAATGCCAATAACTTACTTATGTTCTGATATCCTAATATCTGTGTTGTAAACAGTGGCAAACTGCCTCTGATTAGAATGATCTCCTTCAGCTGGCCTGGTCTTCCTTTCATCACAAAAGCACACATTTCCCTTTAATGACCAGTAGAGGGCGCTGTTGTATTTGATGTGTTTCCACACACTCAGGAAATTTTTCCTTTCTGAGGGAAAAGGGCTCTTTCCCATAGTAATATGAACATGATGTACGATAATGAAAACAATAACTACACCAACATATTTTCCCCAGAAGTTGGGGATTTTTTTTCAGAGTGTGAATGTAGGGCTTCAATTATAAGATACTAAGATAAATGAATTGACTTTAGAAAAGGGTGTGAGGTATTGAAACATATTTTCAAGATGAACATGGGCTTCCCAGACCTTGTAATTCGACGATTTTGACTACTGTATATTAGGAGTTTCATTACATGTCATTGTTCAGCAGTATGAAGATAATATAATGACAACAAAATAGAGTGAACAGCAAGATTAACATCTGGCCACAATCAGCCTGGTGTCATAGAATATACTCCCTGAGTTTCACAGGGCATGAGCCTGGCAAGAATGATAGAAAGACACACTGTTAAACCGAGTTGTGACAGCTGAATATTATTTTCAACCACTACACTTAAGATCTGTGTAAGGCGCTTCTCCATTTCCTTTCCTGAAGCCTGAACACCAAAGACACTTTTTTATTTCCCACAGTAAACTTCTGCTACATAGCAAAATTTTTTGTGTAGTTTCTCACTAATCATATAATTCTCTGTGTCACGTAAGTAACTTAATAAATCAATTTAAGAAACATAAGCATGCTTATAGCATGCTCAAAAGCCTCTAGAACTACAAGCAAGGAAACCTGACTTTTCGTTCAAGCACGTTTTCATGAACTCCTAGAAGGGTTGCCAGATAAAACACAGGACAGCCAGTTAAATTTGAATTTCAAATAAACAACAAATAATTTTTTTTGGTATAAGTATATCCCATGCTATATTTGGGATCTACTTACACTAAAAAAATTATTCATTTATCTGAAATTCAAATTCCTATAGTTTTATTTGCTAAATCTGACAACCCCTACCCTTAGGTAACCAGGGCACCTAAATTGAGACTGACTGTCCTGTACAGTCTCTATGGAACTTCAAATTTAAAATCCTATTTGTCTGTAGTGCGTGAAAATATGAATTTAAAAACACTTAAAAACATGCCAGCTCTACAGCTTTTGGAGAAGATGGGACACAGGTTTTCTTTCCTCTCCTAACCTAGTCTGCTGCCAAAAACCAGATGGAGATAATTTGGCTTGATTTAATACTCTGTTTGACAGAAAACTCAGCTTAGGGAATAATGTTTTTGTGAAGCCAGGCTGACAGCTAACAACAGGATTCCACCCAAGACACACCTAATGAGACTCAAAGATTTAACTGCTCTTCGGCCAAACCCAGGTATAAACCTGAGGGTCAGAACAACCAGCCCACCCCAGTGGAATCCCAGACTTGGCACCTGTTACTCATTAATTTAGCTTCCATCTTGGTCATCTGAGCAGAATAGCACACTCTAGCTGCCTCCTGTTTTTTTCCAGAAACAAAAGTAAGCAGGTATTGTGGAATACTTAGCAAACAGGGCTACCTGCATTGGAAAGGGATAATGAGCCAGGCCATCCCCAGGAGCCCAGTGAATTAGGCATTTAAGGATGCTCCCTAAGGCTTTCAGACATTGGGAAGCAAACAAGAGGCAATTTAAAATGCATTACAATTCCCAAGCTGCTGGCTATCACTACTCCCTTAGAAACCCAACGTAATGCCAGAGAATGAGTAGCTGAGTGAGGGGAATAAAGCCTACCTCGCTGCAATTACTCAGCAGCACAAGTGAAGCATAAATTGAAGAGATCAAAACCATTATGTAATGATGATTGTTGAATTCCCTGAAATATCACTAAACTGTTGATTAAGCCAAAGGAAGTTTATCTGAGCTCAGTGCAGTGAGAGAATGCCATCTTGACAGATCTTAGCACTGTCTCAGAAGGCAAGGTCTGAGAGAAACCTTCATAGGGCTCTATGAAGCCCTCGACTTGAGCCTCGACTTGAGCCCTCGGAGACCAAGAATTCAAACTGCCAGGGATTAGATGGCTTTGTGACATACAAGTTTGGGATCAGTTGACACAGTGCAATGAGTGCCTTGAAGTGAGTCTTGATAAGTAAATTGTTGCTTTAATAAGCAAGCCCTTTGTCCAGGTGAGCAGACTACTGATAAATTGATCATAGTAATTTCTTGAAGTAAACATTAAAGTTAATTTTTGATTTACAGCCTTATCTCCCCCTGGGTAAGTTTCCCTGGAACAAACAACTAAATCATATTGATATGGGTGGTCTCGGATCTCTCCTCCCATGGCAACCTTTAGTTTCAGGTGAGCCCTGATATATAATTACTGTGTAATGAGCACCTACTAAATGCCAAGTACTTTCTACAGGTTTTTTCATATAAACATAGATGTTAGTATCCCCATTTATTGATAAGGAAACAAGTCTAAAAGGTATTAAGTAATTTGCAAAATCCTTCTGGATCAATCATTTTCTGAAGGAAAGTACAGCAAAGCATTTCTTATCTGACATAAACAGAAACTGAGGCAAGTTTAAAGGTTTTGGCCAAAGTCTGCAGCCCTTTGGAATGTCTCTTGGATCCTGATCAAAGTGTGAAGTTTGTTTCCTACAACCTCTTTCTAGAATCTTTTCTTCCTTTCTGATGCCCCTTTGGATTAAGAAAAACACAGTCCCTACCCGAGAGAAGTTCACAGTCTGATTTATTATTTTAACAAGCCAGCTCAGTGTCTATTCTACCTACTGGTAAGATGAATACCGTGACTCCTTAAAACCCAGCACCTCATGCTCAGCTTTGTGCTCAGAACAACATTTCCGTTCACTTCATGTGAGGCATGAGAAACGATCACGTTACTTTCCTAAGGAATGAAATGGGCTGAGGACTGTAGCAACTTTTCTTTCCAGTATAATCCATCAAAAGCATGGTCTAAATCATGATAACACTAAGTCCCAAATTTTCAAAGTAGGACATGAAATTATATCTCAGTGACTTCCTTGACCCAAAAGAAAAATGCAAAGCTGGACTTACTTGGTTTATCTTCTTCTTAATCATGACGGAGAAGTGTATTTAAAACACCGAGCAGAATGCCATTTTTCAACTTTTCCTCACAATGTTAGATGTCTCTTGAACTACAGTATTTATTTAAATCATCAACTCCAGTGACCTTGCTCCCTATATTTATTATGCTTTGGATGAAATAATATTGTAGGAGTTCCTATTTTTTAAATTCCATGCTACCATAAAATATACACTGGATCTATCAGTATTTTATCAATCCTTTCAGGACTTTGAAATCATAAATGGGTTAGCTTTCAAACCTTCCCTTTCTGAGAAAAATAAGATAAACTCTTTTTCATTTACCTTGGAAAGTGCTAGTTTCTTTGTTTTAAAGATACAGCTCAGATTCATGTTTCTTTTTAATAGAATTTTCTGTTTTCCTTATGCCTCGCCTGGACAATCCTCTCAAAAACAGAACTGCTTTTGGACAAATGTTGATACCACAGATTAAAAGGGGATATAATTCCCTAACCATGAAAGGGAATATTATCCTTAATTCTTAATAATAACAGCAGAAATAAAACCAAGAACCTTTAACAACATATTTCACTATGATATTTTAAAAATAAAGATGACAACTTCATTTTTAACTGACAACAAATTATACATCTATTACTGTGTTAGGCCAAATATTGCCTAAAATAAGTGGGGTAGGATTTGCCTTTCTTTCTTTTTAAAAACAATTATATTGACTTTATTCATTTCAGTGGGGGTAAACTTTATTTACACAGCTAATATACCAGTGTGAGCATAGGTGTGATATATATTTGTAAACCACTAACAACACTGAAGCTAGTTAAAATAAAAACAGTTCTATTTTGCCCATCAATGTTGGAAAATAATTACAATAGCTGATATACTTTCTACCCTTTCTAGCCTAGAGGATCTATTTAGGACTAAATCGAGTCATAGATTTTGAGCTATTATTTGTGCTACAAATAGCAAGTTATCAAAACCTCTTAGAACAAATTTCTTTCCATTGTCACCCTTCTAAGGAGCCTTTGTAGACATTTTTTCCTAATCAATACCTGTGAAATTTTCATACCATGGACGTAGTGCTTATGGACTAAATGTATATGTTTGTGACTTATACACAAAAAGAGGAATATTTTTTTCAGTCTCTCCCTACCCCAACCAAAGAACCAATTTTCACTCCTTTGATGGAAATATTACTCCTGCTGATTTTGAATTTTTTTAAAAGATTTTATTTTTCTAAGTAATCTCTTCACCCAACGTGCAGCTCGAACTCATAACCTGAAGATCAAGAGTCACATGCTCTACCGACTGAGACTGCCAGGCACCCCTTGAATTTTTTGGTAGAGAAAGATACCATACCCAAATTCCCACTTGGAATAGGTTTGTTCTACTTGTCTTGAATCAGAGCCTGAAGAATGGGCCTAAAGTAGACTAAGTCCAAAATCATTTTTTGGGCGTGGGTGGGGAGAGAGAAATCTTCAATTTTAAGCTGATTATTTTTCCTGAAAAAAATAGTTTTTATCTAATAATGGGGAGACTCTCACTGACTGAAAGCAATGTTGACCTTGGTACTCAGCTGTAAATATAACCACTTCACCCATTCGCTCATTATCATTCATTAATTCACTTACTGACTTGTTTGCCCAGCAAGCTTGATCTTAGCAGTTAAAAAGACAAAGATGAATTCTATTTTGAGCTTGAATTTATTCATCTCATTGATGCAACCACAAATTTTACAAGTAGTAATAAAAAATGTAAATAAATCTACATATTCTGAAACACCTGGAATGTCTAAAGAAAGTGGATTACTAATTTGTAAAGAAGAAACAATGATTAGGAATCACAGCCCAATTACACTCTGTGTGTATAGACAATTCCATTCTTTTGAATAAGCATACAGAACACAAGCCAACAGCCTAATTTTGGCAATCCACAAGTGTGTTAATAAATCTGCCTTAAAACCAATTTGCCAAAGTTTGAATTATAACTTTAAAGTGCCCATAATGGGGATGGAGAGATGGTGTCTTGTGGTGGTCAGCTCCTGCTTTGAATTTAATTATTTCCACCATTTTAAGTTTAAATATTGGTTTCCTAAAGAGGGATAGGCATATTTTTAGATTTTTTTTTAAATCAGTCACCTCCTTCATTCCTTTTTCTCTCTAGCCAGCCTTAAACCTCAGACACCATTTGTTTAAGAGTTCACTTTAACATCCATGATGTAGTGGGAGTCCTTGCAGCTTTGGCAAGCATACGGTTCACTGAAAAGCAACTTTGCACTAGCACACCATTTATTTCTGAAATGCTGGCAAAATTGAAAGAGGCTCTAACTCCACAAGGGATAACATTTTTCTTCAGGAAAATTGTCAACACAGGTAAAACAGCTGTGTGCAAATTAAGAGAAATTAGCTATTGAGTCAAATTCCTGTAGTTCAGGGATGATATTCATTGACATAAACATATTCTAAAGTAATAAAAAGTAGTGTTTCCCAAATGAGATCCAGGGACACCGATGATAGTGTATCTGTGATCTATAGTCCATCTGAGAATGAAGGGGGAAAATCACATCATTTCTAACTATTTGGCTCTTCCCACTCTTGTTAACGTGGGTATGGGGCTCTAGCAATTAAACGGTGGGAGGAAGGTCAACACAGATAGATGGAGATTTGAGGCCACCAAATAGGGAACTGATGTCTAACATTTTTCCAGAGGTTTGCATTGCCAAGCTTACAAGATAGTCCCCATCTTTTCTGTGATTTAATAGCTGCAAAGAGTATGGATATTGTGAGAGACAATTTTGAGGGCATATGTGTAAGTATTGTTAAATCTGGGGAAAAGCAATGGGAAAAGCCTCTTTCAGCTAACTAAGGAAAAAAAGTACAGCCTTTCCAAGATTTTTACCAGCAAGTCCAGATTTTAAACTTGGCTACTGTCTATGAAGAAAAAAAAAGTAAAAAGGGTTTGCTTTATGCCAGCAGATATGGGGTATAGAAAGAAGGCACAGACAACAAAAATATTAAAAGCCTAGAATTAAAGAGAATGTAAAAGTATAGATAACAATATAGCAAGAGAGAGATTAGAATGTAGTCAGAACAATAGGAGCATCATAGGGGTAAACTGTTTAGACTGGCATTTCCCAAAGTATATCCCCTGGACCACAAGTCAACTATGGGTAGAAATGCATATTCATCTCTCACTTGGTTTACAATACCAATTTCTTTTTTTTTAAGTTTATTTATTTTTGAGAGAGAGAGCATAGGGGAGAGGCAGAAAGAGAGAGAATCCTAAGCAGGCTCCATGCTTAGCATGGAGCCCAATGTGGAGCTCAATCCCATGACTGTGAGATCATGATTTGAGCCAAAATCAAGAGACAGATGCTCAACCAACTGAGCCACCCAAGTGCCCCTACGACATCTATTTCTTTTTTTAAATTTATTTATTTTTGAGAGAAAGAGGGGCAGAAAGAGAAGGAGACAGATAATCTCAAGCAGGCCCTGTGCTATCAGCCCAGAACCCAACATGGGCCTCAAACTCATGAACCAGGAGATCATGACCCAAGCCAGAATCAAGAGTTGGGACACTTAACTGACTAAGCCGCCCAGGCACCCCCTACAATACCTATTTCTATAAGAAATTCTCAGCACTATTTACTGAAACAAACTGTTCATGGTAGATGTCAATTGTGTTGTGGGATGGTTTGTGCCAACTAATGAGAGCTCATTGTTCATTTTCAGGAATTTGCAAATGGATTTTTAAAAACAGCCATTATTTAAAAAAACAAATTATATGCATTTACAATTAAATAAGTTATCTTTAAAACAAAGATAACAAACCCATTTGGTGATTTTTAAAATTTCAGTTATATGTTTCCACTCTAGCTTTCCATTTCAAGTATGTTCACAATTGCTTTTGGAGCATTTTGATAAGAGTTTTTCTGATATCTCTGTCATGTAATTACAACATCTGTGTCATCTCATTAGAGTCTGTGAGTCTGTTGATTGCCTTTTGCCACAAAAGTTGAAATTTTTCAAATTCTTTTTATGCCAAGCAATTTTGACATTTTGACTATTTTAAGACTCTGGGTCTGGTTTAAATATGTGGAAACTTGACATTTGTGTTTTAGCAGACAGTCAACCTGCATAGGTTCAGGCTGCAAGTTCCAACCCGCCATCTTTGGTTTGTGGTTTCAAGGTCTGTTCAATTTTTGAAGCCTTTGCAGTGTTATTTGGATCTATCCTGCATACAGTGACTAGTCTGGAACCTGGATGGTGGCCTATCTGTTAATTCAGTTCTCAAAAGTCCTTTCTGTGCTGATTAAAATCAGATTCATCCATGTGTAACTTTGAGGTGAGCCTAGGATTTCACAAGTAACTTTGCAAGGTTGCTTTCCCAAACTCCTCTCTCTTTGTGCCCTGTGAGTACTTCCTGGTTTCCCAGGGCCTCCCTCTTTGTCTTCCACCTAGAAAGCTGGGACTGTAGTTACCCTTCCATAGCTATACCCACATCCTGCATCAAAGAGTAAGAGAACTGGAGGGGAGAGGTCGTAAGCTTGCTGCCAGTTCAGTGTACTTTGAATTCTGGTCTTCTGCAACCCACCTTCTATTAGCTACTTTCCAGAGTCCCAGAATAGCTGCTCCACACATCCTGTCCAGGTTACACAGCTACATTCAATGGGAGACACGGGGAGGAGTGAGTATTCTCCATTTTATCATGAACCCCCGTGCATTTTCTGCCAACCCACCTGCATTCTGCCCCCCTCCCCCCATGGAGAGAATCTTCTTCCATCTATTCTCCTGTTTTTCTTCAGGAGAAATATCCCTGTTTTCCTTCATGGTTCCTTATAATTTATCATTTCTGGACTCCTTTTCATCTCACTCACTTTCCTCTGGATTTTCCCAAATTTGTTAATATCGCTTTTAAGATGTAGTGCCCATATATTGAAACCATTACCTCTGTCGATCTGGGTACTATAAATATAATCATGCAGTTTCAAGTGTGTTAGCTTTTTCAGTAACTGCATTTCATTATTGGTTCAGACTAATTTTTTTTTAAGTCCCAGGCCTTTTGCATATGCATAATGTCAGGTCTTTACTACTCTACTGCTGTTGCTTTTTTTCACCCAAATGTGGGAATTTAAGACTTTAATGTTATATTTTACCTTATTGGGTCTAGGCATCATTCTTGCCTATTGAAGTAATTTGGAATCCTGATACTATTATATATCGATTATTTTATTAGTTATTTCTCCTAGCATTGTGGAAAAAGAACAGAAGTGGCTTTTATTATGTTCTGAGAAGTCTGGTAAAGTGGAAAGATTTTCAGAAGCTAAAGTCCATTTCTGCATTATGCCCAAAACATCTCACTAGTTTTGTCAGAACATATTGAATCCCCAATTAAATGGAGCTCCAATTTTTTTCCATTGGGGTTCCTCTTCCCCATGTCATATGGGGGTTATCTCTAGACACCTATTTCAAAGTGTTCCGTGTTTCAGTAGGTTCTATAGACTGGGGCAGGTGGACACCCTGCAGCAGTTGGAAGCAGTTGGCCCACCTACTCTGGAAGAGTTTGAATTGGAAAGATAGCTATGGGACAGCTTTTCCACACATAATATAGGAAATGATCTCATAGTTGGGAGTTTGAGCCCTCTGTCCAGCTCTGTGCTGATAGCTCAGAGCCTGGAGCCTACTGTGTCTCCCTTTCTCTCTGTCCCTCCCCTGCTTGTGCTGTGTCTCTCTCTGTCTCTCAATAAATAAATAAATAAATATTAAAAAAAAAAAAGGAAACAGAGTTGACCTAGTACTGAAAGAAAAGAAGAAAACAGAAGGGGTGGGAAGAAGAAATAATAAAGGGAGACAAAGAGAAGGGGGAAAGAGGAAAGAAAAGGAAGTAAAACTGGATCCCAAAAGGAGAAAACTTTTGGTTCAATGGTGCTCATCCTTGCTCATCTCATCCTGTGCTCTTCGTGGGTCTACACTCTGCTATGCTTACCCTGATAGAGGTTACAATAAGAACACACACACACACACACACACACACACACACACACACATGGTGATAAGCAGTGTCTTATCAGGTTGAGACATCTTCAGAGCTCCAAAAATGCCATTGTCAGAGATGGTGAACTGAGCAGAATGATGTCCTTTCCAGACTAAACGTTTGGGGTCTAGAAGAAAGAAATATGGATCAACAAACCAGAGTCCAACAAAAGAGAAAAGTGAATCCTGGAGAGAATTGAGGAAAGCATTTTTTATGGAAAATTTCAAATGTGTTCTAAAACAGAATAATGTAATATACGTCCATATGCCCAACATGTAGCTTCAATAATGATTAGCTCACGACCCAGCTGGTTTCATCTAGACCTTCACCCATATCCCTCCACCACCTCACCGTATTGGGTTGTTTTGAACCGAATCCCAGACCTCATACCATTTCCTTAATAATACTTCAATATGAAGGCTTTTAAACTAGGACAACTTCTGCACAGAGAAGGGGCATATAAATTCCAAGGGAAAGTAAAACCTGAAAACAAACAAAAGTAAAGCCACTAAAGAAAAATTTGAGAAGCCAAGTGGGGAAAGGGAAAAAGGAATTCATTCTTAAAAACTATTCTTAAATTTTGATAACATTTTACTTTTCAAATAAGACATAAAATTCTATTACCACTCCTTTTTTTCTAATCAAACACTACAGCAGAAATCGGACACTTAGTAGAGAAGCAAGACTTGTACTGGGGAAAAAGATCTGTCCACTCCATACAATTAAACATGAAAGAAACATATTTGAGCTGCGTTGGTCCGTGGTGACAACACTTTTTAAAATATATGGACCGTGACCATATTTTTAAAGTTTATATTTACTTTGCTTCGTTCCATGAGAGGTAAACTGGGATATTCAGTTATAAAACAGCATTTTATTGCTTCTGGATAATTCCCCAAGAGAGAAAAATAGGGTTTCTTCCCTCACCCCCACCAAAAAAAAAGGTGATATTTAATGAAACATCTAGACTTTTCCCCTTAAGGTTAGGCATGACTTTTCAGAATATTTTTATAAGCATCTGATTTCTTCCACCTGAATTTAGCTGATGAATCAGAGTCCAGGTATGAGTTTGGAAAAAGGAGAAGAAATACTTGTGACTCTAAAAACGGGATTTACTCTTCAGTACATGGAATTCCTGTCAGATGAAAGACCTGTCTCTAGGAAGGACCATGGGCTGCCGAAAAATGATGCCCACTCAGAAACCATAGACAAGGGCTCAGCAAGTAAGATTTCACTCAAATTGCCAGCTACTTGAAAGAAAAAAAGTATGGATGGTTTCTAGATCACACTCAGACTCCATAAAGAGTTTGTGGGCTTCCAATAGTTGTTAACCCAACTAGTCTTAGAGAAGGATAAAACAAACCAGAAACAAAGGTATGAAAGGTTTCTTCAAATAAACAAAGATTTCCAAGGAAAACAGGAAAAGGCCCATTGAGGATTTCACCAAAGGTGAAACTTTTCTCAGTGAGTTCTCAACGCAGTGACCCCTGAGCACCCATTGCGCTCTTGGCTGTCACATCACCTTCACAGAGTGTGGCTGATAAAAGTTGTAACTGTGAGTACCTGCATCGCAAGTGTGCACCTCATTCAAAGTGCAGCCTTTTCTCCCCCTTCTCCCCTTTTATTTCCTGTGATGGTGTTATTTGCTGCCTCGTTTTTATACCTCTGGTTTCCATTAAATAAAAGTCAGGAGCAGAAGACTGTAAATCTCTTCATGTTCTACGTGGCTGTAGGGCAGCCAGTCTTCAGCCCCTACCTAAGGGCCTCTCCTGCCAAAGCCCACTATTCCAGCCCCGGGGGACCGGGGCCCACCAGGAAGGGGAGGGAAAGGAGGCTTTCTTGCCTAGAGCCCGTTAACCCGAGTGTACTTTCTCTTTCTCGGGTTTGTTTTCTCAGCTGGTGGCACATGCGCTACTCCAGCACCACTAGGTCTAGTGGAAAACAGCTTCCTCCAAAATCTAACGGTCCATTTTAAAGAAGTGGTTTGGAGCTTAGAAGAAGGGAGCTCAGTTTTAGCTCCATGCCCAGCTTTCTCTGTTTTTCTTAGTACATGGAAATATGAGCTGTGTAAACAGTTCATATTTCACATTCCACCTGTAGCAAAATCGGCCAAAGCAGACAAGGGAGGCTCTTTAGACCTGTCTCCACCTCAGTTATTAGTGTCTTCCCATCATTCTCTTTGTTCCCTATCACCCCGCTTTCACCAAACACACACGCAAATGCTCACCATGGTCCATATCCCAAGGGAAAATGTCTTTTCCCAAAATATTTCATCCTTACAGCGTTCTATGACTCACCAACTTCTCCACCGGGAGGCTCCAGCTCCACATAGCAATTGGAATGCTTTTACCCATCAGCACCTAAGCGAGGGTTTTATTTGCCCTTCTTCTCTCTAACCAAACATCAGTGAAAGTTGGACCTCAAAAACCTAGCTAGCAGCTTTCAGCTGGGAGCTAAATAGGACAGTTCCCTGAGAAGTCACCCATCTCCTTTCTACAGGTGTCCTACAGCTGCCCTTTTTCCTTTTATCTCAGCCCAAAAATGGTCCTAGAGCTTTGATTGGCAAAGAGCCCCCTACCTGTCACATGGTAGACAAGCATCAAGTCCCTTTCATTGACTAGAGAGAGATCAACGTGGAGGGGAAATAAATGAACAGAGATGACACACATTGCAGCATTTGCAAAGCCCTTCATCACGGAAGGGACAGACAAGCTGGTTCCACCTGGCTTCAAAGTCTCCAAGCTGTAACTTATTCTTACCCAGAGGTAAATGCTCAGTGGTCTGCAGGGATGTCTAGTAGTGAGGTCAACTCTGGCCCATTAACCAGCAGCCCTGGCCTCAGGCTAAGCCCAGAGGAAAGGTAGCTGGTGTCAGCAATGCTGCATTCTAATTCCAGGTGGCCTGTTTCTGGCTGGAAATGGGAGAGGAGGAAAGGGAAGCTTCTTTGTGCTTTGCCTTCTCAAGGTGCAATGAGACATTGCAGGGAAAGACATAAGAAGAGGAGAGAATGAAGGGAGAAAGGGAAAGACAGGGAGAAAGGACAGGAAGACTTCCCTGGGGACAATTACTGGTCTCACATGTAGCCGTAACACCAGCTTCTAATTTTGAGTTGTCAAGATTCATCTCCCAGAAAAATCAGAGCCGAAAAGAACGTGCAGTCTTCTTGAAAGAGACCCCACAGTATCTCCAGATGTTTTGGTTTATTCTGTGGGGAGGGGAAAAGGCCTAGGTTGAGAGAATCAAATATGTTCATTCCCTGAAAGAAGGAAGGTCACCAAATGGGAACAGTTTATTCGCCTTTGGAAGTATTACATTTCAGCAGAAGGAGCCAGGAATAAGATATCATTTGTTAACTTTGCTAATCCATTAAGTATACATTGGACAACTGAGCTATTATTTGGAACTCTGTGCTATGTGTCCTCTAACAAGGAAACAATGTCCTGCTGAGTTTAGGTGTGGTGTGTGCTAAGACTACATAAAACTTTCAGCAGCTTTATATGAATTGATTTTTATTTTAAGGAACAGCACATATTGAATCAGTAGGAGAGAGAGAAACCACTGCCTTCCATCTCCTCATCATGAAATACATTACTAGTAAATTACTGGATGCTTTAAATGGTTTATGGTGATTTTTATCAAATCAACTCCAGGACATAGGATTTGTATTTTTGTGTATGTGTGTGTGTGTGGGGGGGGGGCGTTCTCCTAAATGAAATATCCCAGAATCATAGAAACATTTTGAATTAAAAGGAGTGTTTGTGTCCCAGATTCTCATTCTACTGATAGAAAGTTGAGGCCTAGGGAGAGGTCAGTGAATGCATGAATACATAAGTTAATTTGGTGACAGAACCAGGAGTAGAAAAATGGATGATACTAAGACCAAGCACCAACCAATGAGAACACAGAGCTAGTGTGGTCATCCAGTGCACACTGGTTAAATACTAGTTACCCAGCCATTCCAGTGCTCTGTCCATTGTCTGTGATTCATCTTGGCTTTGGGTTTAGGGCAGTAGCTCTTTCTGTCCTCCACGCAGCCCTTTAATTTATAGTCTCAGCAACGTTTGAAGGGTGAGCAGCAGAGGGATGGAAGCCAGAGTCCCATGCCAGTTACTGTGGAATAAGAAAGATGCATGAGATGCAGTTCCTGGAAATCTGACCCCTTGATATCATTGTTCTGCATGACTTACAGATGATTCACACAGACCGGCTAGAACTGGCTGGTTGCATCACCCTTCCTTATTCTCATGACACAGGACAGGGCATGGCAGGTAAAGACAGAGGGTGAATTGAAAATAAAGATTAAAAGACTCCTTTTCTGTCATTCCTGTTCCCCTGACAATAACCTGTCCTAGGAAATGTGCGACAGGAGAAACAAGCTGACAGGTGGAGTGAATCAGAGGCTAAACCACAATCAAGAAAGAAGCATTGGCCCAGGGGATCACAGTGTTGTTGCCAACTTAGAACCCTGCCCTGAGCCTGTAGTGTCACCAACTTCTCCTCACAGACAAGTATTCTTTTTTTTATTGTCCTGGCCAGCTTTTATTTCTTCTGGTAACAGCACCTCCATTTTCCTATGAGGTTCCACCCTATCCCAGGCTAACACCCAACTCCTGAGGTAGGTACAAGGCTCAGGCCTGGATCATTGGGGCATTCATCCCACCTTTGTGGCCTCAGTGGTCAGCTCTGGGATGAGCTCATGAGTCAAGTCAGGCCAAAGAGACTTTGTCTGAGGAATTTTATTGGAGAGACACAGAGAAAAGCATTCTATTTCTGCCAGAATTGCTAACCATTAAGGTGATGTAACTGCAGAGAGCTTTCAGTGGCCCACCTGAGAGCTAAGCCAATAAGTATGAAAGCAGATCTGAGAGCCAGAGAGCAGAGGGAAAGGGAGAGATAAAATCTAAATGACACCATCGGAGCTCCTGGATTCAGTTATGTCCAAGGTCAAATCCAAGGCTTTTCAATGCATTCTCTTTTTCCTTAAGTCAGTAGTTGCAGTTTTGCCACTTGATGAAGCAAATGCAGGACCCATAATACCAGCATTCACACAGAGCTGTGGGAAAGAACAGGCACATTATGAACCAGCTACAAGTCCTGTCAAAAGAGTAAGGAGTGTTAGGCCTCATCACCTTCCACTAACCATTAAACAAGGTGGGCTTCTTGGAGGTAAAAATACACCAGCATTGTATTTTGAAGTGAGAGTGAACTATGCTTTGGTGGCGGTATATGTAAAGTATGATGGAAGTATAGAGAGAGACAATCTAACTGAGTCTGGGAGAAAAGAGAAGACCGCACTCAAGGGCCATTTGCTAGATGAGGGAAAATAAAAGGAGAAGTAGGCTGAGAAGGAGAGGGAGATGAAGAGCTTGGTTTTAGAAATACTAAATTTTAAACAGTCCTCAGGACAGCTGAGTGGTGGTGTCCAGTTGACGTTTCATATGTGATTCTTAAAGCAAGGATGGAAATGTAGGTTAGAGAAACCAAATTTGGAGTCAACACCACGGGTGGGGTGGTAGGTAAACCATGATCACATATGAATGAGATTACCCAGAGACAGGGATGAGAAGAGGAACATGACCATGGACAGACCTTGCAGGATGGTGACATTTAAAAGACAAGACTAAGGAAAGGGAGCCAGGAAGGAAAAGAATAGCCAAGAAGGAGAAAGAAAATCAATAGGAAATGTTGTCCCCAAAGCTAAGCAAGAAAATGTTTCTGAAAATGAAAACAATTGGCAGAACCAAATGCCACAGAAAGGTCCAAAAAATAGGAAAGCTGGGAAATACATCCTTGATTGGCTAATCTGAAGGGCAGTCTCATGGTATGATAGTGACATGATCAACTGTCTGGTGTGCTATCCCTCTCCTGAAATTCCCCTCTGCCTTTTTCCAAGAGAACCAGTGTTCATCTCCCTCTATCTTCTCTCTTTCCCCATGCCTCTATCCATGTCTTTTTCTCACTCCTCTTCCTACACACTTCCCTGGAAGCACTTAGCACATGCATAGAAACTACTCCTTTTTATACTTTTCTCTCTTACTAGGCTATTGGCTCCTTGAGGCCAGGGATTCTGTATATACATCATTTTCATTTAAGCTATTTAATTGAGGTATAATTTTCATATATCAAAATGCAAACATCTTAAATATACAACTCAACCAATTTTTAGAATATTTACATATTGTATACTCCCAGCCAGATCACAATATGCACATTTCTGGTGCCCCAGATGCCTACCCCATTCCCTTTCCCAGTAAACTCCCCCAACACCAAATTAATCACTATTCTGAATTGTCACCATAGATTAATTTTGCCTATTTTGAACTTAATATGAATGGAATTTTGGAGTATGTAGTCTTTGGAGATGTCCACTTGTTCTCAGCACTTTTGCTCACCCAGGTTGTTACATGCAGCTGTAATCTGTTCCTTTAAATTGCTCTATATTGAATGGGTATACCACCATGTATGGATTCACTTTTCTATCACAGGGCTCTGGAATCATTTCCAGATTGTGGCTGTTAATAACAATACTGCTTTGGACATTCTGGCATATATCGTCAGTGGACATAGTACTCATTTTTTGAGGTATTTTCCCAGAAGTGGAAATCCTGGGTCTGTCCTTTGGTCTTTTTTTCTCAGCATTTATCACCTCATCCTCTGTAACAGACAAATAGAGTAGATACCAAATAAGTCAAAAATGCTCTTGGTAATATCATAAACAATTTTTCAACAAATCTCTTGTAAGAAGTTAAATTTAATGCCATTTACTATATTTTTGTGGTATTATCGTCAAATATTTTTATATGTATTTCAAAGAAGTATATCAAAAACTAGAGAACTGGCAAAAAGTTCAATTAGCAGAAGACATAAGCCCCTGTCCTTAAAGAACTCATAATATAAGCTCAAATTAAAAAAAAAACTGTATAATTTCAATAAATAAGGTAAATAGCTTTTGAAATAGATAAGACAGAATATGAAAAATTAGTTTCTGGGGAACTCAGGAAGATCTGCTATTTTGCCAAGGGAAGGAATGAGACACATATTCTAATGTAGGTTGGAAGGAGGTCTCAGTCAATACAACTATATTTGCACAAGAAATATGTTTAGGTAGGAACACAGCCTCAGCAGGTGCTCCAGGAATAACATGGCAAGAAAGGAATTTCACCAACATGGTACCAAATTTGTGGAGTGTTTTGCAAGTACTTGCCTCAGTTTTTACCAGTTAGAAGGAGTAAATACCATGGGAAAGCTAACAAGTCATGAGAAATGGACTTTTATCACAGGAGAACCATGCCCGGACAATGCCAGGAGATTGCCTGCCACCTCTTTCTCTTCCTATTCTCCTTGATGGGCAGAATCTGACCACAAATTTGGCCTGAGTTTGCATGAAAAGAAGTGAAGTATTACCTTAAGTAAAAGATAAAAGGAAATGTAAGATAATGTGACTTCTGGTTTGGACTCAAGCCTTTGTCTTCTATCCATCTCATTCCATCCTCCCAGCCCCCTGCCCAACCCACTGCTCTAAGGCATGACTCAAGTGCAAATATGAAGTCAATAGAATTTGTTGGTGTTTTTCTAGGTCTCCTTCCATCCCCTTGTAAATCTTTCCAAGAGGAGGAAAAAATGACCTCCTGTCTATCCAGCTTAAACTATCAATACAAAGTGATTAAATAAATAATTTAGGCAGAGGGTGATGATGAGGGTGAATTCAAGGTCATTACTCTTCTGTGGCTGGCAGATATTGATAAGAAATACCAGGAAAAGTTGAAAAAGGAATGAACACAAAGAAAGGATAGGCCTTTTCTGGCTGGGTCTGCCTCAGCTCCATTCGTTCAATTGTCAGGTTGAATGATACATTCAATGATACATTGAATGATACACAATGATACATTCATTTGCTCTGTGGACTCACCCGTTAATAATATATGAGGGTTTGAGTAGAAAAGAGCCTGAAAATGAAAACTTTATGGGAAACAATAACATTGTTTTCACCTGTGGCACAGGGCTCTGTGGTACTGGCAGTATTGGGACAGGCAAGGGGAGTGAGCAGTCTGCTTGCCTGTGCTGGGGACGCCAGCTTCCTGTGATGCCTGCCCCTGGACAATTCAGAAATGCTAGTCAGTACTTCTGAGGAGACAGGGCTTCTGTGTTTACAACTCCAAGGACACCATTTATGTTGGGTGTCACTAGGAAACAGAACGGGAATGAATGTTGGCACAGTGATTGTATTTCCCTATTGAACATTGGCCATGTGTCATGAAATATCCTGGACACTGATGAATTTTAAATTAGATATTTCATTATCTTGGTAAATCTACTCAAAAGTGTCAGCATCACAAGTTCTATGTTTTGTAGTTTGAATATACAGTTGACCCTTGAACAACACAGATTTGAACTGCATGGGACCACTTATACATGGACTTTTTTCAATAAACATACAAACATATTTTCTTTCTTATAATTTTCTTAACAATATTCTTTTATCTCTAGGTTGCTTTATTGTGAGAGTACAGAATGTAATATTTATAGCATTCAAAATATGTGTTAATCAACCATTTATGTTATCAGTAACTGATACTGGTCAACAGTAGATTATTAGTAGTTAAGTTTGGGGTGAGTCAAAAGTCAGACACCGATTTTCAACTGCCTGAGCGTTTGGTGCCCAAACCCCCATGTTTTTTAAGAGACACACACACACAAAATATAAGCATATCAGGTGAGGGGAGGGAATGGAGGCGACCATAAAAACTATAAGAACCAACCCCAAAGAAAATAATCCATAGAAGAATTGCCACTAATATATCCCTTTTGCCAATGCCACCCTCCTTTCTCTATCCACTGGAAATGGTCAATAAATACACTATGGTTTAGTTCTTGACTAGAAATTCTTAGAAGATGTATATCTAACTAAATCAGAAGTTTCCCAAAGGCAAGCACACAACAGCGTATAAAGTAGACGATCAAGAAATAATTTTGTATTTGACTTGACAGTGCCCCCCCTTTCTTTTTATTATCTTCAGTTAGATATGCCAAAGGTCTGTTTCCTGCAGAATTCACCTATTCTTGAGGAAAACACCATTTCTAATAGCATTAAAAATTTTGATCTCTGATCACCATCTCCTCTTTTTGCTCAATTCCTCTAACCCCAAACTGCAATAATGCTTTCATCTAACTGGTACGCCCAATCTATTGATCAAGTCTCTTTATGGGCCTCACACTCAGGTGAGACCCTTTAAATTTATTTAGTTTAAATTTGGTAGTGAACATGCATATATCCTTAACTCCTTTGCTCTTTTCTGGTTTGCTCAGGCTTCCTTAACAAAAAACACAATCTCAATAATGTCCAACCCTCAAGAAATTTAATTCTACCTCACTTACTTCATACTCTGACTATGACATCCAGCTATCATGCTTTTTGGTATTTACCCAAAGGAGCTGAAAACTTATACCCACACAAAACCTGCACATGGAAGTTTATAGCAGCTTTATTCATAAGTACAAAAACTTGGAAGCAACCAAAGTGTCCTTCAGTAGGTGAATGGATAAATAAGCTGTAGTAGATCCAGACAATGGAATACTTTCAGTGCTAAAATCAAATGAGGTATCAGGTCACAAAAAGACACGGAGAAAAGTGCATATTACTAAGTGAAAGATGCCAATCTGAAAAGGCAACACACTGTATTTTCCATCCACATGACCTTCTGGAAAAAGTAAAACTAAAGAGATTGTAAAAAAATCAGTGGTTGCTAGGGGTTGACCAAGGGAAGGATGAATTAGTGACACCCAGGATTTTTAAAGCAGCAGAACTACTCTGTAGGCTACAATAATGGTGTATACATGCCACTATACATTCATCCAAATCTGTAGAATGTATAATACCAAGAATAAACCATAAAGTAAATTATGAACTCTGGGTTATTGAATGTGACAATGTAGGTGATCAGTTGTAACAAATGTACCACTGTGGTGGTAGATATCGATAATGCGGCAAGCTATCATGTGTGGGAACAGGGGCATAGGAGAAATTGTTTTACCTTTCTGTCAATTTTTCTATAAACCTAAAACTTCTCTTCAAAAGTGTTACAATTTTTAAGACTTTACATTTTTATATATAAATATATTTGTATGTAAATATATAAATATAAATATATATATGTTATGAATATATATGAGCATATAAATTTATAAATATATAAAAATAGATATTTATAATATGTTTATAAATATCTATATTTTAAGACTTTACATTACATCTGAGGATCACCAGAATAAAGAAATCAGACACTCCAGTAGTGAGGATGGGGAATCTGCACTTTTAAGAAGCTCTCCAGGTAATTTATATCCATGCACATATCCATGACAATCACGCTGTAAACCTATTAATGGTTTTCAAGTTTTAAAAAATTTGAAGCTTTTCTCCAAATGCCGACCTTCAACTTCCTATTAGATCAGACAGGTAAACCCAAAGAAACTCAGATTTAAGCAGACAGAGGTGAGTCCTTGAAAACCTTGTCCTCTTGCAGTGACCTCTGACAGAACAGGGCTGGCCTCCATAGTGCTTCATAAAGGATGGGAAGGCCTCAAGTGTGAAGTTGTAACTCAAGGCCTATTTCTTTTAGGAAATTTGTATTAACATTAACTTTTTACTGACTCAACCTATCACTTCTCATTAAATTAGACTCCACTAACATTCAAAATGACTCTTCCTTGAAGATGTTAAAGTATAGAATTTCACCCCCTAAAGCTCAACCTCCCTTCCTTTGGCAGCCCCCACTCTTACCTCCATTCCATCTGAGCAGGACTTCAGTCCCTCCTTCCTTCTCTCTGGAGGCTGACCTCCCGCCATACTGACCTTCTGCTTCACTGACCTGTGCTAATTCCAGCCCTGGACTATCCTGATGATCTCTTGTCTCCATTCTTCTTCCTCAATTTCCTTGGAGTTAAATTCTCCAAATACTGCTTTAAAAAAATGACACACCCACATTGACTTGCTCCACCGCAAATTCATGTTTTTCAAACTTGCCTGGAACTACAGCAGAGAAATCCACTCATTCATCTTGGGTCAGTTCCCCTTCCCTTCCCTTCTCCCAAGAAGGTGATACCCAGCTCTGCCTACAGTCTTCAAAGTGACAACTCCTTTGGGATTCTTAGTAGATAATATTCCCTTCTGACTTGACAGAGAAAACAGATGCAATCTGGCATGCCCTCCCACAATTTCCCTCCACCCTTTTACTAGCCTTATTGATGTACTTATAGTCAATGTTTCAGAAAAGATGTTTTCACTTCTTTTTTTTTAATGTTCATTTATTTATTTTGAGAGAGAGAAAGTTGGGGAAGGGCAGAGAGAGAGGGAGAGACAGAACCCAAGCAGGCTCCGCAATGTCAGCACAGAACCCCACACAGGGCTCAATCTCATGAACCCTGAGATCATGACCTGAGCCAAAATCAAGAGTTGGACACCTAACAGACTGAGGCATCCAGGCACCCCTGTTTTCACTTCTATTTAAGATAATTCTCTCCCATGCCCCTTGTCGATCTCCTCCCTTCTCTTCTGGAATATCCCTCTATTGTACCTTTAATCTCTTTCTTCTGTTTCTATTCCTTAGCCTGAAAAAAAATACACAAAGAAAATACATACAAAAAACACTTTTCCAACTCTGTGCTTCCTCAAGCTACTTAGTATCTCGTTTCTCCAGCTAGACACCTCCAAACTTTATGAAAATACTCTAAATGGCTATCGATACATATTTACCTTCTGTTTACTCCTCACCCAATGTGAACTTTTGTCCCTTGCTCTTGCAAGACAATACTTTCTCAAAAATTAGAAATCTTACTTCCTCATTTAATGCCCAACCCAGCCCAGGGTCTCTCACATAGTGGATTCAATGGATATTTGTTGAAAAACCACCCCCAGTAATTTCCTAATTTCTAGATAAGAATTCCTTTTGTCAGTAGGCATTGTAAACTATTAAACTATTCTCTCCTTGCCACCATAGAGTCTATTTTCCACAAATCAGCTTGAAAGGTCTTTTTAAAACGTGTAACAGATGTGGTGAGCAGACTTTAAAGCAGTGTCCATGACCCCACCTCCTGATATTCATGTTCGTGTTCACCGCCACTGAGTGTGTTTGGAATCTGTGACTCGCTTCTAACCAATAGAATATGGCAAAGATTGAATGTTATGATCCCATTATGTCATAATATGACCCCATCTTGCTAGGAGACTCAATTTGCAGTATTGTTCTCGCTAACTTTGAAGAAGGAAGTCATCATGAATCCTACAGCACAAGGAAATAAATTCTGCCAAAAACTATAAGGGATCTTGGAAGCATGTTCCTCCTCAGCTGAGCCTCTAAATAATAACACAGCCCAGCTGACACTTTGCAGTTACATGAGATCCTGAAGAGAGGACCTAGCTATGCCATGCCCAGAGTCCTGCCCCACAGAAACTGTGAGATGATAAATATATATTGTTTTCAACTGCTAAGTTTGTAGTAATTTGATACGCAGTATAGAAATCTAATATATCTGACCATAACATCCTCATGCTCAAACTCTCAATGGCCTCCTACATTAAGAATAAAACCCAAAGTCCTTACCACGACCTGTAAGATCTTTGTAATCTGGCTCCTACACCTCTCCAGATTTGTCTCCTCCCACTTTTCCCCTTGCAGCCACACCAGTTTCCCTGCTGTCCCTCAAATACATCCATTTCTGCCCCAGGGCCTTTTTACATTGTGTTCCCTGCCTGGAACATCTACCTGCAGATCTTCCCATGATTCACCTTTCAATTCATTCATGACTTGACTTAAAAGTTAGCTCCTCAAGGAAGCCTCCCTCTGGTCCACATCCTCTACTCCAGTCCTTATCAATACCTATTATAGATACACACGTATTTGTTTATTCATTGACAGTTTATTTTACTAGAAACTAAACTCTTAAAAAAAACTAAACTCTCTCGGGACAGGAACATTATTGGTCTCATTTTAGCATAATGCCTAGGATAATGCCTGGCACTGAGTAAGTGAGTAAGCAATTCATAGTGAATTAATGAATAAATTATTCTACCTGACCTATCTGAAGCATTGAGCATTTATTGATTGCCTCCTTGAAACATTCTCCTCTTACTATTCTCTTGGTTCTCTTCATATGTCTTAATAACTGACATTTCTCTTTGCTGACCACTTCTCTTCCAAATACCCATAGAAGTTCTACGTAACTGCAGCTCTTTGGCCATGAATAGGTTCCCGTCCCTTTAGCTGGACTAGGAATTCTCTCCCAGGAGTTTGAAGTACTGCAGTAACAAAAGATGACTTTAACTTTGGGCCAGGATGGTGGTGCCATTTACTGAGATGGGGGTAGGGAGGGATTGGGGGGACAAAATCAAGAATCCTGCTGTGGTCACATTTAGTTGTAGACACCTATATGGTTCACAAGTGGAGCTATCCCCTACACAGTTGGAGCTTATTGAAATGGTAGAAATGATAGATAACGTAGATGATGATGATAGATAGATGATAGATAGATAGATAGATGATAGAGAAATAATTGGTCTACAGATGGCATCTAAAACCACACAACTGGATAAAATCACCTACATAGAAATTACATCTAAAGACACAGAGGACCCAGGATCAAGACCCTGGTGTGCTGCACCATTAGAGCACAGAATAGCACCCAGCAAAGGCTTCAAATGAGTCATCAGTAAAGGAGGAGGAAAACCAGGAAAGTATGATAGCACACAATTTTTTTTAAGTTTTAAAATAGAGGAAATGGGGGCGCCTGGGTGGCTCAGTCGGTTGAGCGACCGACTTCGACTCAGGTCATGATCTCACAGTTCGTGAGTTCGAGCCCCGCGTCGGGCTCTGTGCTGCCAGCTCAGAGCCTGGAGCCTGCTTCTGATTCTGTGTCTCCCTCTCTCTCTGACCCTCCCCCACTCATGCTCTGTCTCTCTCTGCCTCAGAAATATATAAACATTAAAAAAAATTAAAAAAAATAAAATAGAGGAAATGGTTAACTGTGTCAATTTGTTTAATTGTTTAACTGTGATAGTTCAGATTTGGGTACTCGGTAGAAACTATCTTGAAGTAAAGGCAGTGAGCTTTTCCCTACAAGGAAAACAATTGTCAGTCTTGTTGGCAATGATAAAATTTGAGCTAGCTAATAAAATGAAGACGTTTTTAATTTTAAAAAAGAATGTGTATATACCACCATGAGAAGTTTACACATACTTAGACTTTTTGATGAAGTTGGTGGCAATACCAATGAGTGTGATTTTTTTGATATTGTAAATGAAATATCTCAATATTCAGAAAATGTGAAAAACTCTATGAATGTTTTCAAAGTGATCAGTAAATAATGTTACAAAATCATACATGGGTAACAAAGACAGACATATAGGCCAATGGAATGGAATAGAAAGCCCAGAAATAAACACTTGCATAAATGGTCAACTGATCTTTGACAAGGGTACCAAGATCATTGGGTAGGGGAAAGACAGTTTTTTCAACAAATAGTTTCTGGGAAACTTGGATATCTGCATGCAAAAACTGGACCCTTACTTTATATAAAAATTAACTCAAAATTCATGAAAAACCTAAATGTAAGAGCTAAAACTGCTAAGAAGAAAACATAGAGTGAGATATTTATGGATTTGGCAAGGACTTCCTGCATATGATACCAAAGCCCACATGCAACAAAGTAAAAATCGACAAACTGGACTATATCAAAATTAAAGATTTCTGTGCATGACAGGACACAACAAAATAGAATGACAACAGACAAAAATGGAAGAAAATATTTGCAAATCATATATACAATAAGGGTTAATATGAAGGTGAAAAACTCCCACAACTCAAAAACAAAAAATCAAATAATTCAGTCAATAAATGGACAAAGGACATTGTCAAATTTACCAAATTTTTACAAAGTGGACAAAGAAAAAGATATGCAAACAGTCAAAAAGCACATAAAAAAGACGCCCAATGTCACTAATCCTTAGAGAAATGCAAATCAAAACCACAATGTGATATCACCTCACACCTGTTAAGATGGTTACTACAAAAAGAAGAAAAGAAGTGCTGGCAAAGGTGTAGAGAAATTGGAACCCTCGAACTCTGTTGATGGGGTTGTAATATGGTGCAGCCACTGTGGAAAACAGTATGGTACTTCCTCAAAAAATTAAAAATAGAATTAATATATGATCCAGTAATTCCATTTCTGGGTATCCTAAAGAATTGAAAGCAGGATCCCAATTGATATCTGCACACCAATGCACATAGCAGTATTATTCTCAATAGCCAAGGGGTGGAAGCAACTCAAGCCTCTATCAACACATGAATAGATAGAAATGGATAAACGAAACATGGTGTATACACCCAATGGAATATTACTCAGCCCTAAAAAGGAAGGCAATTCTGACATATGCTACAATGTGTGTTACAAATAGTCCAATACTGTATGATTGCACTTACAGGAGTTATCTGGAGTACCTGAATTCATAGAAACGGGTGGAAGAATGATGATTGCTATGGGCTAGGGGGAAGAGGGGAATGGAGAATTATTATTCAATGGGTACAGAATTATTATTCAATGGGTTTTAGTTTTTCAAGACGAAAATTTTGGAGATGGATGGTGGTGATGGTTGTACAACAATGTAGAAGAACTGAACTGTCCACTTAAAAATGATTAAAATGGTAAACTTTATGTTGTGTATATTTTACCACAACCTGAAATAAATAAGTACAAATCATTCATGAGTAAAATATCCATTCAAAAGTACAAAATAAACCAACATATATATTTTTTAATTTTTTTAATGTTTATTTTTGAGAGACAGAGAGACAGAGTGACAATGGGGGAGGGTCAGAGAGAGAGGGAGACACAGAATCCAAAGCAGGCTCCAGGCTCCGAGCTGTCAACACAGAGCCCGATGTGGGGCTCGAACCCAAAAATGGTGAGATCATGGGGTGCCTGGGTGGCTCAGTTGGGCGACCAACTTCAGCTCAGGTCATGATCTCACGGTTCATGGGTTCGAGCCCTGCATCGGGCTCTGTGTTGACAGCTCCGAGCCTGGAGCCTGCTTCAGATTCTATGTCTCCCCCTCTCTCTGCCCCTCCCCTGCTCATTCTCTGTGTCTCTCTTTCTCTCAATAATAAATAAACATCAAGAAAAAATTTTAAAACAAACAAATGGTGAGATCATGACCTGAGCCGAAGTTGGATGCTTAACCGACTAAGCCACTCAAGGCACCCCTAAACCAGCATATTTTAATGTAACATGATACTAAAAGTTTAGTGGTAACATTTTCAGATTCTGGATTACAACTAACTCTTAAAAATTATCATTGAGTTTTATGAAGACACAAGAACATTTATAATTACCCCAAAGGCTATTAAAACATCACTCCGTTTGCAGCTACATATCTATGTAAGCCCAATTTTCTTCATACATTTCAACCAAAACAGCATATTGCAACAGCTTGAAAGCAAAGCATGCAAGACAACTCAACTATCTTCCATTAAGACAGAGAGGAAAGAGATTTGAAAAAACAGAAAACAACACCACTCTGTTCACTAGCTTTTTACTTTGGAAAATACAACCATTTTCCTAAAATTAGGTCATTTATGTCAGCATACATAACCGTTTTTATTTTCATATAAATTAATAAATGTTTTTAGATTTGCTCAGTTTAAATTTCTAACTGTAAATATCTTTAGATATGCCTCACATAAATATAAGCTCTTGGGGATTCTTAAGTGAAAAGGAGTACCAAGACCAAAAAGTTTGAGAACTGCTGCTCTAGACTAATGCAAAACAGAGGATAAGGCATTTAATCCTTTTCTCAGTGCTCTGCCCTTGAAAGATTACAGCTTTAATTAATAGATAGAATTTAGACAATCACATTCTGGAGGCCGGAAGTCTGAAATGAGTATCATTGGGCTGAAATCAAGACGTCAGCAGGCCTGTACTCCCTCCAGAGGGTTTAGGGGAGAATCTGTTTCCTGTCTCTTCCAGCTTCTGGCGGCTGCCTGCATTCCTTCACTGTGGCTTCATCACTCCAGTCTCTGCGTCCATCTTCACATGGTCTTCTCCTCTTCCGCCTGAAATCTCCCATGCCTCTCTGCTATAAGGACACATGTGACTAGATACCATTCTTTTGCTTTATTAGAGCAATCTTATCATGATTATATTTGTTTCATCTTTTGTATGTCCAAATGGTGTCAATGAGAAACAATTTGATTTGCTCACGCTGTACCTTGTGGTTGCTTTTCTAGTTTTGTCTTAATCCAGTGTAAAGCGATGCTAGCAAAAGTATAGGTTCTAGAGCCCAGCTACCTAGGTTTGAATTTCAGCTCCATTGTTTCTAAGTTGTATGTCCTCAGGAAAATGAGTGTTCCTTTGTGCTGCAGTTTTCTCACCTATAAAATAGAGATGATAGTAACACCGACCATTTAGGATTGTTGGGATTAAATGAGCCGATGCTTGTCAAGCTCTTAGGATAGTGCCTAGAACATAGTAAGCATTGTGTTATTATACGAACAACTTTATTAGAAAGAAGTTAGATCTGGCTTAGGAATTAGATCACTGGGATTGGGATCACTACACTGACACGATTGATACTGATGAAGTATCTGTTAAGTCACAAGGCATCGGGACCTGTGCACCCCAACAAAGGCATCACTCTACATTTCCATACCAAAAACCATCCGGATTTTTTCTGAGGTATCCACGGCCAGTGAGTGGTGCTCCTGTCACCCCAAGGACATCCACACACCACAAGGGACCTTCTCTTAGTCTCCAAAGTCGGGAGGCACTGTCAGGTTTTCTTCTTCAGCTTGAGGCATTGCTTCTTTCTGAAAATGAATAGCATATATTTATGGAGGGAAAATGACGGCATGTTTTCTGTGAATAGCTGCATCATTTTTATTCCACTTCCTGTTTCCACCATTTGAAGTATTTATAAAGTTTTCCATTGGATCCTCTTTTGGGACAGACTGCTTGTCTGGAGGGGGAGGCATGGAGGGACACAGCTGAATACTATGGACAGCCAGGCCCAGGAACTATCACCAGCGTCTTAGCCCTGTCCAGGCCACCAGGCGCAAGGAGCAGGGTCTCCAGCAGCATCTGTGCGCCGCGCTCAGTAGGATGGCACGGGCTGCAGAACCGGTACCTGGTTCCCGTGGGCCTGACGACCCGGCCAGCGGGTGGCTGCTCTCGCCTGGAACTCATTTACAGTCGTTACGTGCGTGTGCGAAGAGCAAAGGCAGTTGCCCAGAAAACGGAGGATGGAAAATGACGGTTATCGCAGACTGTGTTAAATAGCTCCGTGGTTTGTGTCCCACAGGAATCCGGAAAGTGGAGGCTCTTGAAAAGCTGTCTCCAGAAAGTCTCTAAAGAGAACCTATTAGCAGCAATCGAGCCCTGAATAAACTGAGTAGTGACGTGACGCCAGAGAAGGAAAGCCTGGAAAGAAGGGGACACAGCGACCACGGGACAGCAGATCTGGGGCGCTGTCTGGGGACTCTGCCACCGGCCCGTCAGGGGCAGGGGCAGACTGTGCCTGGAACAAATGATTCAGTACATTTCCCAGAATGATTTTTCAAGCTGGCTTCTTTGCTGGATCCGAGACCCAACCCGTCTGTTTATAACATGCTAATTTCAGGGCAGAGTGAAAGCCACTGATCCAAAGCTAGCCCAGAACCAAAATAGAATCCACTGCTCCAGGACCGCTTGGAGCCTGCCCCCCCGCAAAGCCCCTACTGGCTGGAAGACATTCCCCACAGCTTGACTCCTCAAAGGAAAATGCCTGCTTTTGTCGAAGTCTCTGTGTGTTACATCATGGGACACAGCGTGGTTCCTTTCTTTGTTGCTGACTTGTAATCTGTCTGACCTTTAAGGAGAAAAAATACCTCCAGACTTGGCTCCCAAGCTTGTCACCACAGAACAAGTGCTGGGAGCGGCCATGCTAAGTTAGGCAACACCAAGGCACTTGTTCATCCTCACGTTGTTTCCTCTTAAAAAATATCTCCATGGTCATGCGTCTCACTGAAACAGCTGGAGGAGATCTGACCTGCCCAGCCAGCTCGGCCAAGGGGAGTCCACGGCATACTCACATGGGGTTGGAGTCAGAATCGCAACGGGCGTGAGGCAGGGGTATACAGGAGCATCGCCCCTGTCAGCTCTCCAAGAGAATCAGGAAATGTTGCAGAAGTCGCCACCAGGATGCATAAACTAGCAAAGACAGCTTTAGAGAGGACTTCCAAGGCCCTTAAGGAACAGGTGTTCTGCACATGCTCAGGTACTCAACTAGAAAGTACATTAAAAGCACACAAATGCTCTTCTTTTAAGATTTTATTCAAATGAGTATTATAACAGTCCCAGCAAAGTATTTAGCCCTATTAAGTAACTAGACCATTTATCATAGTAAAGGAAAGGGAATTGGGGGTTAACATACTTCTAAGCTTTTCATTCAAGGGAGAAAGATGAGGGAAAACACATAATATATCTTAGAAACAGTAATGTCCTGTTATTGTTAAAAACTGCTGGGACCTCATTAGAGCCTATGAAAACATCATCTGTAAGTACTGAAAGGCAATAAATCTTCAATAGGCAAAAAAGAAAGTGGGTAAATGGAGAGAAAGGCAAGAGGAAAGAAAAATGAGAGAAGAAAGAGGAAAATAAAACAGAAGAAAATTACCATCTATCTGTTGGTTTTCTCACCAAGCTATGAGCCAGCAAATTCCATGTTTGCCTGCCAACCAGCTTCCCAGAATGAGTGTGTCAATTCAGTGACTTGATACAGGTTGATAAGGTAGGAAACTACATTAACTATTTTTAAATAATAGTCAACAATTAATAAAATCTGTTTAAGATAGAATTTTTTTTCCTTTTCAGTTTTTATACTGTGAACCTTTCAGTGGCCATAGTTCCTTTCTTGAACATGGAAATTCCTTTTCATAAACTTCATCCTGTAACTGAAGTTGAGCCAGTTTTCAATAATCAAGCAGAAATTAAACAGTAAAGGTTCAAGTTGCTCATTTTGGACTAACTGAAAGTCGTCCCTGTAATCCATTCTTATTGGCACATAGCCAAGGAGCATCTTCCAAGCCAAATGCCTTTACAGGATTCCAGGGGCTGTGTGGCTCATTTATTATCTTATAGAACTGAAAAAATGCTCACAGGTAATAAGTAATAAAGCCCTCTTTGAAAAAAGAAAAGAATTACAAATTCAGCAGTGAGCTATGTGAAAAGTATAGACAGACAGAACTTGAAGAGTATCACAGCAACAAAAATTTGTCAACAGAGAAATCCCTTGATAAATAGAGAGCATACTACATTCTGTATTCAATAAATAATACCTTTTTCTCTATAAAAGAAATTACTTGGCTCTTCAAATGGCCAGTCTGTTTGATGCTGAAAATTCTCCAATATCTCAGTGGCTCTTACCTGTGGAAAGGAAAATATTCTGATCACTGTTTGTGCTTTTTAATTGTCTATTGATTATTGTTTAAACAAAAATGCTCTAAACATTTTACATACTATTTCCATAAACTTAACTACTAAATAAAAACCTAAATTACTAAATATTAAATATGAAGTTATAAATTTAACAAACTTGACTCCTCTGAACACGAACATTTAAATAGATGATTGATATCAAAAATTAAACAGACTCTTCCAAAGATTTCATGGGTATAAGTCTTTTCAATGCTTTGAGCACATAAAAAAGGACACATTGGAGTGCCTGGGTGGCTCAGTTGGTTTAGTGTCCAACTCTTGGTTTTAGCTCAGGTCATGATTTTGCAATTCATGGGTTCCAGCCCTGCCTCGGGCTCTGCGCTGACAGTGCAGAGCCTGCTTGGGATTTTCTCTCTCTCCCTCTCTCTCTGCCCTTTCCTTGCTTGTGCTCTCTCTCTCTCTCTCTCTCTCTGTCTCTCAAAATAAATAAACTTAAAAACAACTTTTTAAAGGGACACATTATTACAATGAATACAAAACAGATCAATGAATTTACATTCAGACTAGTTTACCAAAGATTTAATTCATGGATTTATTTGCCTCTTTAATTTTATTTTTATTTGTATTCTAACCTCCTTTTAGAGTCCAAATTTCACTCAGCAAAAAAAGCTAGGATCACCTTCTTAGAGTACCTGTGATTGCAAACATGAGTTTTGAGACAAAAGACAAAATTTAGGCAGTTTCCAAGGAACTTGTAGGCAAATCACCTGCCCTAGTACCTTATTACAGTTGTTCTTAGTCCATTACTTCAGAAATTCTCTAGATCATTTGCTTTGGAAGTTTGGATGTGTTTTGATTTTTTTGTGACCTTAATCATTTTATTATCAATATCAAAATAGTACTTATTTGACATGTCTTTGGTTGTTTTTTGTGTCACTAAGATATTGTAACATTTATTTTCATCAAACGTTAAAATCCATAATATTGACATAAAGATGCCACCGAAAGCCTATTACCCACTCTTCATCCACCTTTGTGTATGGGATGCTGGGATGGCTCAATTCTGATGGCATCCTTCACACCTTTAGGGTCTCATATTCGCTTGTTTCCTCCATCTTTCTTTACTTATAGACTTGATTAAATAACTGCAGCATAGAAATGAGTGAGCAGAACACTTCTCAGAGAAATTAAAGAATCCAGCTCTCCTTTAGATCAAGTTCCTTTTAAACTTGCCTTTGAGTACATTTGTTTAGATTAAAGATGAGTACTATCTCATTATTATTATGAAGATTTATTGTCATCTGTCTCATTATTTCACACAGCGGTTCTCTAAGTATGGTTCCCAGACTAACAGCACCACCTGGGAACTTGGAAGAAATTCATATTCTCTCGCTCTATCCCAGAACAACTAAGTACGAAACTCTAAGAGCAAGATCCAGCAATCTGTGTTCTCCTAAATACATCAGTGTCCACATGACTCTGATAAATGTGGGAGTTTGCTACAGTACCACCATTGAGAAGTTTATTTAGTCTTTTTATTTCCTTACACCTATAGTCAACATATAGAAGTTTTATTGTGAGATGCTTCCCAAATTTTGAGATTACTAATCTTTGAGGTGAAATTAGCTGGAATGATTACTTACTGGAACAGTTTTGTCATGCTCAGAAATAACTCACTCTAAGAAGTGGATTCTATGGATTCTAGAATCTATGGATTCAAGAAAAAGATCAAGAAACATTCTCAATCAAGTCATAGTACTGGGATGTAATTAAGAAAAACAAATATCTGATTTAATTAAAACTTAGAAGAATAAGTCTCAAAATAGGGAAATTGTGTAGGGAGAGAGGGAAGAGTGTATGTGAAATAATAGAACATATATACATTGGTGTCTGGCCCCAATTTCTGACACAGAGTTTCTAAATCCCTTGAATTTCCTGGATGTCAGGAACATCTTTTGCTCTAGTAAGGAGATATTGGTAGGTTCTTGAATAACTTCACTATGGAAGCTGGCCACCAGAAAGACCCAACCATGACTAAAAGCTTGGAACTTTCACCCCTAACCCTTATTTTTCTAGGAAAGGAAGAGGGACTGAATATTAAGTTAACAATGGATCATGCCTACATAATAAAGCCTCCATAAAAATCCCTAAAGCACAAGGTTCTTAGAGCTTGCAGGCTGCTGAAGATGTGGAGGTACTGGGAGGGTGGTATGCTTGGAGGAGGCACAAACACCCTTACCTTTTCCCCCATGCCTTGCCCTACAAATCTCTTCTCTCTGGGGGTTCCTCTGTATCCTTTATCATATCTTTTTATAGTAAACATAAGTATTTTCCTGAGTTCAGTGAGCCATTCTAGCAAATTATCAGACCCAGTGAAGGGGTCACAGGAACCCCAATCGATAGCCAGTTGGACAGAAATACAGGGGACTTGAGATTGGCACCTGAAGTGCAAGCGGTGGAAGCAGTTCTGTGGGACTGAGCCCTTAACCACTGGTGGGATATGAGTGTCAGAATTAATTTGTGAGACACCCAGCTGGTGTCAGGAATTGCGTGATGTGTGGAAAATCCACACATTGGTGTCAGAGATGAAGTGTGGAGGTAATGTTGTAATGTTGTGAGAGGAGATGAGAAACACAGGAATGTTTTTCCTCATACAGGGAGAAAGAGATTCTATGCAAAAGACTGGGCATTCTGGACCCTAGAAAGACTTAGTGTGTTCTGCACAGAGACCATTCAGTTGTGCCCTTCCTGTCCTGCATCCAAGCTGGTTAGGCTGTTGGAAGAAATTGTGCAATGGCACAGATGAGTCCCACTATAAAGTCATGATTTCCAGCCTTGGTTGGGCCCAGAGTGGATTCTACCATCCTCCTACTTTCCCTTTCTTGCACTTGCCTAAAACTCATCACCCAATGCCTGGGCCTTCATTCACTCTCAAAAAACAACTCTGTCCCCACTTCAAAGAGAAAAGGCATCAGATCAGAAATTCCTCAAATTTCTGCCCTGGAACATACAGATTCAATCTGTAAGCATTCCCATGCTTTTTCTTCCTTCCTTTTAAAATTAGAAGATGACCCTCTTCATCATCAAAGGTTAATAACTTTCACCTGTGCTCTAGATCCTGTCCCCATCCCCCATGACTATCCTCCCTCTCCTTTCCCTTCAATACCTCCTTCTATATTGTTTCATTCCCAACAACATATATGTGCATTCAAACCCCTCTTACCTAAATAACAACAATGACACCGTAAACTCATATTTCCTTCCAACTATTTGACATTTAGTACGAATTTTAGGTAGTTTCTATGTTAAAAGAGCAGATTCACCAGGTTCTGCCAGGAAATATCTTTATTCTCCACTCCTTTTGTTCCAACCTGTTCTGTGGAGTTTGTTCTTGTCCTTGCCTGGGTGGAATATTCGGCAAACACCACAGTTTATCTGCTCATGTTGAATAGTAAAACTAAACAAGAATAGTCACCTTTTGGCAATTGTGGGGGTTTTTTTTGTTCCTGTAGTAATCGTGGGTTTTATTTAAGGCCGCTTCCCTCTCCCAGCTGTGTCTTGAGGCCTTGGGGTGAGGGATCTCTTTTCTCTATTTCCAAGCTTAATGCTTCCACTTCTGCTCCCTCATCAAATAAAATATAAGGGAAAAAGTAAAGGCAGAACCAGAGAAGATCTTATTTGACAGATAGTGCCTTCATCTTCTCACCCTACCACTGGTCTTTGGGTACATTCAAAACTATTATTCTCAGAAAGCATTTGTAGATTCATCAGAGACGTTCTTCATAACTGTGGATCACTCATGGAAAACTTACTTCCTCTGTTTAGCCACTTACAACTTCCCTTTCTGATGATCCAGTCAATGCAGACTCTGTTGGGACCCTACTGGCCCTACTGTCCCTACTGTCAGCTGTCTTATGTAAGTTCCTCTTAAACATGAATCCAGACATTTATTTTCATCAGTATGGTGGACTAGAAACCCTAAATGACTCAGCCTCCCTGTTCAGAAAAGGAAATAAGTGAAGTCTGGATAAATATGAAACAAAAGAAAATAACAATTTAATGAATCAGCATCCTGGCAGTAAAGTGAGGAGTCTATCTTACTATGAAACTTGGAACCATGAGTTTCCAGTTCCAAAGTGAAACACTGAGACTGGAACCATGGAGAGTAAGCAAGATCCAAACCAGCCTTCACCCTGAAACTATGTACTGAACTCTGATGACCTTTCATTTCCACTGGAGAGTTACACAGTGGCATGAGAAACAGGAAATTAAGACTTCAGCACACCCAAGGTGGAGAAATACTACATAAGGTGGGGCCTATAATGTCAACTTAGTATAAAGGTGAATGGGAAACAAACCCAGCACAGAAAGGGAAAGTAAGGGATATGCCTATTTTGAACATGTCTATTATTTAATTCATTACTGTCAATTCCACTCACATGAGTTAGTAAATAATACATACTACTTTTGTCAGTTTAAAAAAAAACACAGATAATTTCACTTAAACTGGTCCCAACTTGGTCATGTCCGCTGGCAACTGATAGAAGAAATCTCATATATTCTCAAAAGGAACTCAACCTCAAAACAAATCTCAAAGAATTCCAACAGAAAATGTTTCAAGAAACAAAAAACACAGAAGGAGACAAGGTACCATGAGTAAGAAGCAGCAGAACACACACACACACACACACACACACACACACACACACATTGTAGTTTGGGTTTTGTGAAACCAGTTGCCAGGTCAAAACTTCAGATACAAAATGTTTATTAGGATCAACAACAGTGAAGAAAAGAGAGAGAAAGCAAGATTACACAGAAGGAGAAGTGGAACTGCTGTGTAGCTCTGACAAAACCTCGTCCAGCCCCAGCAGAGAGCACTGGTAAGAGTATTGTCCATCAGAATCATCCTACACTGGGCCAAAATGGCCAGGCCTTCATACCCTCACTCAGTCTCCAGATACAGGTTACTTTGAGTATGGCATGGCCATTGGTGAGGCAGCTCTCTGCAAATGGAGACTGCCTGCTGAGCCTCATTTCTTCCCACATCTGGGCATCAATTGTTTCCTTGAAGAGGAGTATAGGTAGCACATCTTTGTGATAGATGATAGATAATCAGAATAGGTCAGGTAAAGATTTTAAATCTGGAAATTATCAAACAACATAAAACTGGTATTTTAACATTTTAATAAATGTTTTATTCTTTTAGAGTTTCTAAAACGACCAAGCAAATTTATAAAGTAAAACCTCTAGAAATGAAAGTTATAATAACTAAGCTTAAAATTTCATTAGACATGTTAAAAAGCAAGTTAAGCACACTAAACAAAAAATTACCAAGCTGAAAGTAAGAAATGAAGAAATTATTCTTCATCCCAGAGAAACAAAGGTGGAAGAGAGAATGAAAAGGTGTCACTTACGTGTCATTGGAGTTCAGGAGAAGAAAAGAGAGGAAGAAGAGGCAATATTCAAAAGACGGTGAATGAAAAATTTCCAGATTTGTTGAAAGATCAAACCTCAGATTAAGGAAGACAAATCAATTCCTTGTGGGATAAAAAGATAGACACATCATAAAGCTGTAAAACGGCAGAGACAAAGAGAAGAGTTTAAATGTAAACCAAGGAAAAGAGACAGAAACTTTCATGGGAAGGGGATTATATTGAAGCCTGACATCTTATCAGTAGTAATAAAAGCAAAAAAGAGTGAAAAAATTTATTAATATACTGAAAGAAAATTACTGCCATCGTTAAATTCTTTACCTAGTCAAATTAAGAAAATAATCACTTTTTCGGAAAAAAAACCCAACAGACCCTTATGAACAGAATTTCTTGAAAATACAAAAAGTTCTAGCAATGAAAAGAAATATAAAATATTTAATACTCTTAAGTTAAAAAATTTATTTTCATCAAAAGACACCTTGAAAAGAGTGAAAACACAAAGCAAAGAATGGAAGAAAATACTTGCAACACATTTAACCTACAAACTCTACTATCCAAAAAATATATAATGATCTTACTAGCAATTAATAAAAATAAGACAACCCAATAGGAAAATAGGCAATGAACTTGAAGTGGTATTGCATACAACAGAAAATCCAAATGAGAAATAAACATAAATTTTAAATGCCTAAACTTATTAGTAACCCAGGAAATGCAAACTAAAATCACAATGAGACACCATTATACCATCTTGTCAAAATTTTCAAGTTTGATAATATCAAATTTTGGCTTGGATATGAAGCAAAAATGGGACTATCATACACTGCTGTTGGGAGTGTAAACCAAGAACAGGATGTTATGGAAGAGAAAAATAGAGGATTCTTTTCAAATTGGAAGTTTTCAGATGGCCTTTTTAAAAACCTTTAGCTGAAACTGAAGAATCAAAAGCTGGTTAGACCAAGTAATTCCAGGCAAAAAGAACACTTTGTACAAAGGTCTGAATTGGTAAAGGGCTTGGCATGTTTGAGAAACTGAAAGACAGCCAGCATGGCAAGGGCAGATGGAGCAAAGAACACAGGGCCAGAAAAGCCCAGGATTAGGCTAAGCGGACAGGCAAGACTCCTCCATGTCTTTGCAGGCTACTCTAAGGATTTTGATTGCAATCCTGAGCCATGGAGGCCATGAAAGTAGGCAGAGGACTGATGCTGTAAGAACTGCATTTCTCAAAGATCATGCTGGTCAATACTAGGAAGATGGGTTGAATGCATGTATGTGCAAGAGTTGATACAAGAATGGGACACCTGGGTAGCTTAGTCGGTTAAGCGTCTGACTCTTGGTTTGGCTCAGGTCATGATCTCGTGCTTTATGAGTCCAAGCCCTACATCAGGCTCTGTGCTGACAGCATGGAGCCTGCTTGGGATTCTCTCTCTCTGCCCCTCCCCTGCTCGTTCTCTCTCTCTCTCTCTCAAAATAAATAAACTTAAAAAAAAGAGTGGATACAAGGAAACACTTATCCTTTGGCAATAATCCAAGTGATTAATAATGATAATAATGAGAAGTGGATAGATTGTGAATATTCAGGAAGTAAAATTAATAGACGTTGGTGATGGCCTGGAAATGGTGGTAAGGCGGTGCCACACGCTCAGATAGGAAACCCTGGAAGAAAAAAAGGCTGAGTGTGGGGTAGAGAGAGATTGTTAGTTCTATTTTGCACAAGTTGATTTTGACATACTCATTTTGGAAAGGATGCATTTGATACGTAACTTTGGATCCAGAGGGATACTGGAGCCAGCTCACACATGCTCTGCATCATTCAGTGATACCACGTCAGTAGCTTGATATTGGCCCTGGTTAGAATATTTACACCATGGAAATTGGCAAATACTACAATTCAGGGTGGGTTTCCCTCTCTTTGGAGAATTGGTGGTTAAATATTTTCCAGCACACCACTCTTTGGGTTACAGGGGAATAGTCTGATATAGAGATATAAAATTTGGGAGTCCTCAGAAGGCAGCTGGAGGTTCTCAGCTGTGCTTCATTAAGCAGCAACTCATTCTTCGAACAGAGCTGAAAAGCTTAGCAGGGCATTTGCTCATGCCATGCCCATAAAACTGCCTGTTATTGACACATGAATGGCTGCCAGACCCTTCGGACAGGTTGGGGATAATTTTATAAGAAAAAGAGCGAAAAAGAAATGTTTGTCAAGAAACCCAATTCTCTTCCTGTTTTTGGCCTTGGTAGTGTGGCAAGGAATGTGAAAACAGTGTTACAGATTTATGTGCATGTTCCATTTACTGCCTTTGGAAGCATCTGTACTTGCTTCCTTAGGAGCCTCTGTGGCCGGATGCCGGCTCTGTGCACACACCAGCGCTAGGTGGCAGGGCTTGTGCACACCTAGCTTCCTCTGTCCTTACATCCAGGCATAAGAAAGCATACATGAGTAAAGACCCTGCCGACAGCCTTGTTTCCACCCACAGAACCATGCACTTCCAGGCAGCACATGGAAGCAGAGCTTAAGAAAACACAGTGGCTAAGGTGTCTGACAACTGGAGCAAGACGTGTGGCTAATGCTCCTCAAAAAAGGCTCCCAGGGGCTGCAAAGCAGCAGTTGTGCGTGGTTCTAGGAGCCCCAACCCTGCCCTGTAGGAGGTCTTGGCACACATCCAGAGATAACAGCTAAAATGACGGTGACAGTAGCACCTTCCTCTAGTCTTAAGACTTTATGCTTTTGCAGGCGTTTTCACATAGTTTCTCACGTTTGTTTCTTTGCAACAGCTCTATGGAGTTGAAAGCACAAGTGCCACTATCTTCCTTTGTTTTACATAGTAACTAAGATTCTGAAATTCTGAGTTTCCAGGCCCTTTAAATTAATAGGGACCACTAGCAGCACTGTGCAAGGACTGGGCAAAATCCACTCCAAGTATTCCCCATTTATCTACCATCTGGAGTTTTGTCATTGGCGTCCCTGGGCTCTGGACCTCCCTACATTCCCCACTGTTTCCCTGATTTGAATTCCAGGTAATGGCATATATATTCATACATACAATAGAATATATAAATTCTATATATAATTGTGTCTATTAGTGACCAACTGAAAAATATTTGGTGTAATGGAAACATCATTAGGGTAAATATATAGCCTACCAAGGTAGTGATTACTTTAAAGTACAGTCATTTGAGTTTATAAATAATGGTATTTATATATATAATGAATGTTCATGTGTGTGTGTGTTCATAGGATATACATGTTCAATGTCTTATCCTACAGACTGCTCTCTAAATGCCTACTTTAGGTGAAGGCCCTAAAGGCAGCTGTGGAATTATAAAACACATATTGGCTGTGATAGTCAGCTTCTAGGAGGCTCCTAGGTATTCACCTTCTGTGTGGTTCCCTGCCACACTCAGCAAGGCTGACCTGTAAAACTAATAGGATATTCCAGAAATGACAATAAATGATTCCTAAGGGTAGGCAACAAAAGGCATTGTGGTGTCTGTCTCTCTTTTGGGTCACTCACCCTGAGGGAAACCAACTACCATGTCGTGAAGATACTCAGGCAGCCCTACAGCAGAGCCACCTGGAGAGAAACTGAGGTCTCCTGCCAACAGCCATGTGAGGGAGTTAACTTGGAAACAGACCCTCCAGGTCCAGTCAAGCTTTCAGATCATGCAGCCCCAGCTGACACCTGGACTGTAGCCTCATGGGAGACTCTGAGCCAGAACCATCCAGCTATGATGCTCTTGAATTTTTGTTTCACAGAAACTATGAATTAATAACCTTTTAGTGTTGGCTTAAGCCAGCAAGTTTTGCGATGATTTATCACGTAGCAATAGATAACTAAAACACTAGTTTTAAAGCAGGCAACCCAAATTAAATCCAAGCTGTAGCACTAAGTAGCCTTGGGAAATTCACTTCATCTCTTATTTACAAATTCTTTAAGATTGAAATAACAGTATCTACCTCAAAGCATTGCTTTAAAGAGTAATGTGATCACATAACACAGAAGAGCTTAGTACAAAGTCAGCATTCTTGGGGTACTAATTCATTCTGATTTACTCAGAACTTCCTTGATTTTTGCGCTGAATGTCTGACATCTGGAGAACTCCCTAAAACCCATGCACATTGAAATAGTTGGTCACCTTAGCATTCATTGAAAATTTGTTTAAACATAAAAGGTGTCAGTGGAATATAAGCAAGAAAATCTAGAAGCATTAGGTAGACTAAACCACACCTTATACCTACACATAAAGAGAGATTCCAGCTATAAGATTGCATCACTATAGCTGTGAAACCCAGACATGGTAAAATTGACAAGTTCTTCCTAAGAACTACTAATTCTATAGTGACCCCAGAGATGTCTAGTCTGCTGGGAGCTCTACTGTTTCCATAACTCTAGTCTTACCAGGGAAATTCTAAGTCTTCCCTTACCACTCTTTCTGAAGAATGGAACAAGGCCGAATCCACACCACCAAAAGACTGATCTAGAACATCTCACTGTTGAAGTTTGGAGATCATGACAGGGAAATGCAACTCTACCAATACTAGAAATGGCAGCTCTGAAGTCCAGTGTCAAACCTAACCACAGAGAACCTTACCAGACAGAGTTCAATCCTGCCTTGAGTTGGCCTCCACAGAAGCCCCAGGTATCTCCCAGTCTCCTCAGAGTGTCAGTTCTGCCTGGAGTTCTCACCTCTAAACCCTGTTTGCCCTATGCACATCTCCATTCACCCCGAAAACAACCAGCTGCCTCTCATCCTTCATGTCTATGGTGAGGTATTGCTTCTTAGAAAATTCCCCCAACTCCCAGGGAGCTACTCACGGCACCTGATGCTTACCCTGACATACTGCATTACCAGTTCTATCCATGTGCACCATCCCCACGCCCCATTATGCACTGCGTCTTGTTCACACTTCTCTCTTTAGAGCCCACAGTGCCTGGCACATGGTCAATTAAATGTATCAATGCATGACTAAATGCTTTTCATTTCACTTGGCTCAATTTTGCAAAGACCCACTTATGGGACACAAAGTGAAATGCCCCTTTTGCTTCCCAAGGAGTCATGGATTGCTCCAGCTCATAAGCCAATGAAGAAAGAAGGCAGCAAAGACTGCAGAGTTCATCACTTGTACAGGATATCCAGCGGTGGATGTCTATTGATAACACTTGACAACAGGGAGTGCCTATCCTAAGGCAAGGCCAGGGTTGGTAATAACTCTTGAAGAACATTCTGCTCTCTGTCTACACTGATCACTTAAGAAGTCAAAAATAAAAGTAAAGTGTCTTCAAGGAATTTTCTTTCTTTTCAATATGACACAGACCCAGACTGAACCATTTGACAAACTCCAGTGCTTGGTGGATTCCCTATAATCAGGAGTGTCTGCCCTGAGCTACTGAATTACCTACCCACAAACAACCAAAGGGAAGCCAGGTTAGTCTGGGTAACACACAAAAGAATGATTATCAGGAAGATCTTGAAGTAGCTGACCCTCTGGACAAAGATGGGAAGCGTGAGGTCAATGACGTGAGTGAGCACGTGTGCAGCAATAGGGGCCTGTGGCTTTCTGCCAGAGGCTCCTACTTCATGCATTACATGTCTCATCAGAGAAAATAATGTCTTCTAGAAATCTCAGTCACCTCAACATCTGGTTTAGTGCTCTTTCCAGCAGCCCAAATAAAGTGACTTGCTGATTTCAAAATCAGGTCAAAGTAAATAGAGGGGAAGGATGTTTTGACAAATAGACTTCATTCTGTCTGGTAAACAAGAAAAAAAAAAGTCAAGGCAAAACCTTGTAAAGAGAAGCAGTAATGAGTGAGCAGCCCACAATACTTTTGGGGGTAAGTAAGAGCATTGAAATTCAGTTTCTAAGACAGTTTGTCTGTTATGATGCTAAACAGGGGAAGGAGCAACATCTCATAACCTTGTTTTACTACAAATTTGCTATTATGTGCCTGCTACCTAGAAACCAAGCATTAGGCTGTATGTGGTTCTCCAAGATCAAGACACATAAAGTAGCAGACTGAGCAGCCACAGCTGCCCCTGGTATTAAGGAAAGTGAACTAACATTAATTGAACATCTTTATGCTTTTACATATATTCTTTAATGGAATCCTTGGAACGAAGATGAAAGGATAGTTATCATCCTTGCTTTATAAATTAGATTAAGCAACTTAATCAGGTACATGCAACTAAGTAAACTTCAGAGCCATAATCTGAACCCATGGCTCCAAATCTGCTGTTCCTGTGTTCTAGAATGTACAGTAGCCCCTCCAGGCTAAGACTACTGTAGTGGCATCTTAGATCACTTGCAACACGCAGGAGCTAAGTGACTTCATTTGCTGGTTCAGTGGAGATTTCAGCAGATCCATAGTCAATCATAGCAGGCTACTGATCAGAGCATTCTCAGTAAGTGCAAACCTCAGGCTATGCACTGCTTCACTTTTGCAGTCCTGCCTTCTACCATATTGGGACTTAGTATATTTTCCATAAGATGGAGTATCAAAGTAACTGCATAAAACTCACACTCACTTATGTGTTTTTTTTTTTCAAATTTGAAAATCCAAATTCCCCATCTGCTCACAGAGCCGTGTCTGGAATTAACCAGACAGAGTGATATCCTTACATTATAGAGTGGGTGCAGAGTTAAGGAAGTGAATTGAATTTACAGTGGTTACCATTTTTTGCCAAGAAACTCATCCAGCTGGGGTTGGAAAACCAATCCTCAAATGTTGGGTATTAATTGGACCCTTGGCCAAAGCAATCACTCTATCAGCCAATTAAGGTCCTTGAAGCAAGAGTATACTGTCATCCAGAGCCAACACAGACGGCTTAAGTCCTGGTCACACACCATTTCTTTCCTTCTGCCGCCAAACCCGTGGCTTTGCCCCTTTGTCTCCAGTGACTTGAGTTTCCCTTCTTCAGTCTGCTGGCAAAATTAGGGGGCTTTTACAGCACTCCAGGACCCGCCTACCCTTGAGTATTAAAAAAGAAGCCACAGTTAGTTATTGAAACTTGTGGAAAATTTGTGAATTTTCAGTAAGGGTCCTGGAGGAGTTCGTGTTCTTCTGGAAAGAGACAAAAAGAGTTGGAGAACCAGGAAGAGAGGAAATTCTGGAGGCCAGTGAATGGGTCAAAATAGGATAGAAGACATGCCAGTTTCTCACTGTCTTTCTTTCCAATATGAAAAGGAATACATAGTTGGGACCTATTTCTATTGTTTTCAGCATCATATTTACTACTAATAAACATGTTGCCCATTACTTATAGATAAGACAAATAAACCAGAAGCTCTAGCACCCCCTGGACTTGGACTAGAATCCAGACTCTGTTGCTTTCTAGTTAAGAAACATCAGGCAGGAAACTTGTATTCTCAAACCTCCATGCTGTCAGCCTTAAGTTGCCGAAGGGTTTAAGTGAAAACTATTTCACACACTTAACACAGAGTATGTACTCAATAAATGTTAGTAACTATTGTTATTGTTCTCTGACCATTTTTAAAATCTTTTCTGTCCTTTCCATTTAAAAAAAAAGTGTAAAATTGGACATTAATTTCAGCCCAAAGCTGGATAATTGTTTTCTAACTTAGAGCCATGGCATTCTTCTATTAGGACACATGTAGACCAGGTTAAGCCCTGGGAGATTTTCTGGTAAATTGCATAGTGTGGATGCCCAAACCCATGTATAAGATGCAGTAAGCCTCTTTGGATATTGGGCCAAAAAAATGGAGAACACAGGCAACTGCAATTTTGGCCAAAGAGAGCATGTTCATTTGAAATATTTCAGTCAGTGAGGAAAAACTGAAGGTTTTTTATGGATTGAATTATCTGGAAAAATGTTTCAGGCTCCCAGAGTATCCAGACAGTGAAGTGATTTCCTACAGTATGCAATCTATATGGGAGCCCACAGATGCAATAATAACCAGACTGAAGTGTTAGACTGAACTGGTAAGAGGGTAGGGGAACATTCCCTGCTGGCAGTTATCAGCTCACAGGGCTCACTAGAGCAAGAAGTTGTTGTTTGGCTGACTGGTGATGCCATTAGGCAGTGTTGGAGTGACACTGACTGGTTGGAACAAAGCCAACTGTGATAGTCAACAACACAGAAAGATATCACTTTGAACTTTCTGATATTATTCCTGATAGATATCCAAGATTTGTGGCAGCTGGCTTTGTCCAAGAAAAATGTAGTGGCTACCACAATGACAATTCATGGAGTATCCTTAGAACTCTTTATTTCCAAGCCAAATACAAAGACTGTTATGGAAAAAAAATCATCCCTATTCATTCAGCTATGCTTCAAGACTTCCTGCCTTCTTCATTAAATATCCTTGTTATATTCACAATTCTTGACTTTGTTCCCTTTCCTACATCTGCCCTGACCATGAAACCAATAAGGATGATACAGGCATTTGTCCAGCATGTAGTTTTATTGGTTTCCCTCAATAGAAGTGAAATATGTGGGCCCAAAGGGACTGGGTTAAGACTTTATATTGAGAAAATACATCTGTACTGATAAGTGTCAAGGGTTTAGTGACAAAGCAATTCATTTACCATCAGGTCAAAACCATGTGCCAAAGACTTTGAAGATCTTAACAGGAAAGACTAAAAATTCTCTTCAAGGCAAAGATACCCATGAAAATAGACTGCAAGTTATAAAATGAACCATGGAGGATTTGTAGATGAACAAGCATGCCCCTGGGCTAAGGTACTTCAAGTCCTCCCTGCCACCTGAAGCCTCACTTGTTCCCAGTTCTAAGGCCAGATCAGAGTCCTTCCAATGCCTCCCATGCGCAGGCAGACACTGCCAGTTGAACCCTGTGGCCTTGCCATGTCCCACTAGTAGATACAGTCTTTGTGGCATCTGTGGCCCAATACCCAGATACCCAGGGCAAGATGAACTTTTGCTCCAGGGGACACTAACTCAAAGGACCTAAAACTCACTACCATAACTTTTAAAGACTGCATTATAAAAATGGGTTGCAATTACAAGTTGGAAACTCATGAATTCTTTCAATGGCATAGAAACAACAGTATTACTAAAAATACCTATTGAAATAATAAAAAAAAGATGTTACTCAGTTGCACCCACTGCTGTCAACATTCATGAGTAAGGTGTTTGAAATACAAAATCAATCAGAAGGCCTACTTGATGCTACTCTCCTGAGCACCAAAAGGTCAGGCTAGAGCTCTTAAATCGGTCCTGCTAAGATCACTGGCCTGGGTCCTGGGTGCCACAATGGTGAAGGAGGGCGAAAGAATGATTATCATCTCCATAGCTACCATTACCAAACACTTGTGCTAAGAGCTTTACATCCAGTCACTCATTTATCCCATCACAAACCATATAGAAACGTACTTCCCTGCACATTTACCAGGCTTAAAGAGACCAGGAGTAACTTGCCCCAGTTAAACAGTTAATATGTTGCAGAGGATTTGGGGTCAAAATCAGAGCCAGGACTGTCTGGCATATAGTATTTGGCATATATTATAAAACCCCCATCTAAACTACTATATCAATGCATCTCAAACTTGAGTGTGTATTCAAGTCACCTGGAAAATCTTGTCAAAATGCAGATTTTGATTCTGCAGTTCTGAGTAAATAGGAGATTCTGCATTTCTAACAAGCTCCCAGGTAATGTGGGTGCTGCAGGTCTCGAACATGACTTTGAGAACTGAGGTTCCACATGATACTCCTTCTGGTATGTCTAAAAGGGGAACCCATGAGGGGAAGAGGGAGGGGCACAGGAAAGGAATAAACAGGAAGGGAGCAAGGTTTTCTTCTGAAAAATGTGGTCTCATCCCATTTTATATATATGTATATTATATATATACATATATATATTATATATATAAATATATGTATATATATATAACAAGTATATATATATATAAAATATATAATATATATATAAGTATTCCATGTATTTATATATATATAAGTATTCCATGAAATCTCTTAACTAGGAACTAGATACAGGTCCCATGTATCTATTTCATAGATCTTTTCTGAAAACCTTGCACCCCAATTCTGCATTTTAAGAAATCAGCCTGTGGGAGTAATAACTGATCAGACTGAAACCTGAGGACAAGGTACAGTCACAGTTGAGTAAGCCTGAATGCTTGCAAGAGTCCTGCCACTTGCACTGTGGGAGTGTGAGAGCTGCTTCCCTTCAGAGACACCTCCAAGTCATGCAAGGTCATACAAGGCTGGCCTCTCAGATGGAGATGGTGCCAATGACACTTCTAATGGTACTTCCTTCCTCATAGGAATTTTTGGGGACACTTCATGGAAGATAGTTTTATTTTCACTCAGAGCATCAGGGCATCTGATTCTTGAGAACAAATTCAGGACATGAAGGAACACTCCAGAGACATCTGGCAACATCTGAAACTCCAGCCCTGCACACAGGACCCGAGGTAGCTCAGGAGCACAGTAATGTGTCTGGGTCTCACCAGGGCAAACATTGCCCCTCTGGGCTTCTTTTGTCACATTTGGCTCCCTCTCTCACTTGTGGGCATCCTCTCTCCTCCCCACACCCAGAGAGCAGAATCAGGAAGTGCCCAGTGCAGACCTACGCCCTCATTCTTGGCAAAGTTCATCCTTCCTGAAGAAAACATGTAGTGCTGTGGCCACCCCTAAAGAGTGTGGTGAGGGTTGGGCAACAAACATGATGTGTTTTCAGCCCAACTTTCAAAAGTCTTTGGCTGGAAATTTTAGTGAGTGATTCTTCCATGAAATTGTCATCCATTGATCCATTCATTCAACAAATATCCACTGAGTATCTACTATGCTCTAGGCCCTGGGGCTATAGCAATGAGTGTAGCGCAGTCCATGGGCTTGAAGGACTTGGAATCTAGAGGGAAAGACAGATGTGCAAACAAATAATGATGACACATATCATGCCCCTGAATTACTTCCAGTTCTGTGCGCAAGGCTGGGGGTTCAGATGCTGTAATAGAGGCTTGTTCACAAGTGGGAGGGAACAAGAGGTGGGAAGACCTACATGTGTTGAGCACTTACTATGTGCCAGGAACTTTACAACATTCCTTCATTGCTTCCCAGTCTTTCCACATTATTGTGCATCTGAAAAATGAGAATAGCCCTGTAACACACTCAGGTAAACTTGGAAGGGTACTCCTCCAGGGCTAGGTACCCTCCAGGTCTCTCTATAGACTGCAGGGAACACATCTCAATACCACCCACCCCTTTCTTGGGTGCCTCATTTTGCTGTAGAGGCAGGCAGGAATGCATTCAATGCATCATCAAAACCTCACAGCTCTACAAATGGGGAAAATGAGGATGCACTGAGTTTAAGAAACTTGTTCCAGGTGTCACTGCTCATAAGAGGTGAGACTGAGATTCAAACCTAGGCCCATCTTGTTTCAAATTCATGAGAGTTTCTCTTTGGTATTACATTGCCTCCAGCTCTGCCTTTGCTGGGGGAAACACTTCACTGAGAAGTGGGCCCCAGGAAAGGGATCTTGACAAATGAGCAGTCTTTTCGAAGGGAAGAGAAGAGATTTCCAAGCAGAGGAAATAGCAGGTGCAGACACATAGGGACATGAAATAGGTTTTTCCATCCCAAGTTAAGAGCCGTATAACAGCATTCATTCATAAGTGATGAGAATAAAAGGAAACTGGTTATTACAACCAGTTACTTGTAATCATTTCCCTCCTCATCTTTTAAGGAGAAAGGACACTTTGCTCAGGCAGGTCAGATTTCCAGATTTGTGCTGCTGGCTGAGTGAGGAGATGGAGGGGAGATGTCAGATGCAGAGAATGGGCTTACCTCAGGCACTTGGGAAAGATGAGGTGTGGTGAGGTGAGGTGAGCCAGCACTGGGAGAAAGGGACAGAGACCAAAGGGACAGATACCAGAGACCACAGTGAGAGTGGGAGCATGGAGGGTAACGGAGAGAAAGGGAGAGAAGCCAGAGAGACTTGAGGGAAAAGACGGCTGCAGTCTTGCTGTGTGTTGGGCAATTGAGAGACCTTCAGCCGAAGCCTAACATAACTCCTATGTTTCTGTGAGCTACATGGCCATATCAGGAATGCCCTTGGGGAAACTCGGTACATTTGGCTTGTACAGTTGATCCACAAACATGCTCTAGAGACCCTACTCTGTCCAGCTGCTGTGCTGAGCAGTGAGAATCCAGTTCAGAACAGCCCCACCGTCTGTATGCACGCAGTGAATCGAAACAGACACACACACAAGTCAGCAGATGAACTTAGCATAGATGGAAGGGCCAGCACATGGAATCACCCTTGTCCATCCTGTTACTGCCTTTTGCCTATGACAAATCATACTGCTGTGAATATTCACATACAAGACTTTTGTAAGTGCATGTTTTCATTTCTTATGGGTATGTACATAGGAGTGGAGTTGCTGGGACACAAAGTATCTCTATGATTAAGTTTTTACACATACTCTATATCTTACTTATTAATTTTAATTATACTCTTTCCTGGCTGGCCCAGGAGAACCAAGGACCTGGCTGGTCTAAGTAATTGAAGGGCCTCTAGAATCCCATGAAATGGGTGGGTATGTGTTTATGTGTGTGCTCACATGTGCAGTGTATTTTTGTGCACATGTATGTGTGTGTGCATGGGCATGTGTGTATATGTGTGCTGGAGAAGAATGGTAAGCGCAGGAAAACAAAAGGGAAGGCATGAGAGTAACCGATGGATGAAAGGATAGCTAGGCCTGATCCAGCTCAGTGCACTGAAGGAGGAAAGGCCACGAGTGGGGAATGTTACAGGGGGTGGGTAGCACCTAGTGATGGGCAGTATAAGAAACTCTTGGAGTGCTGGCCTGGAGGACTTGATGTGTCCCCATGTCATTGACTGAAATAAGGAGTAATGGAATAGAAGCAGATTTCATGGGATGGCTTTGGTTTCCTGGTTTTTTTACTCTCTTAACACATATTCAGACTTATTTTTAAGTTGAAAAGACATGCCTGAAAATTATAATCAACAAAAGACACTATCATCAGGGCTACTATAAAGGAATCTACAGTATAGAGTTTCCTTTCCTTTGAGGCTTGAGATCTAATACAGACAGCATTAAAGAACAACCTGAGATGGCATAGACACAAAGTGAAGTTCATTTGTAACATAGGTGTATATATTTTAATACATATGTGTACACATGTAATAAAATGGAGTACAGAAATCAAATACTGCCTCAAATTGAGAATAGTTAGAATGTATGATTTTTTCAGTTAATAGGTAAACTATTTTTAGAGTTCATGGGATAATTAAATACACACACACACACACACACACACACACACACAAAGAAGTAAGAATAAATTGGCAAAAACAGTAATACAATGAGATGGTAAACATTGAGTATATTAAGATAGATGTAGGTAGAAAGACAGACAGACAGATAGTAGATAATTAGTTTCCTATAGCTACCATAACAAATCAACATAACCTATGTGGCTTAAAGTAGCAGAAATATATTCACTCACAGTTCTGGAGGCCAGAAGTCCAAAATCAAATTTTCAACAGGGACAAGCTCCCTCCAGAGGCTCTTCAGGAAAATATGTTCCTTGTCCTTTCCAGATTCTGGGGGCTCCTGGTGTTCTTTGGCTTGTGGCTGCATCACTCCAATCTCTGCTTGCACAATCATATGGCTTCCTTTTCTTCTGTCTGTCTCTCCTCTATGTGTCTCTTCTAAGGACTCTTGTCATTGGATTTAGGATTTACCAGATAATCCAGGATGATCCTCATATCTTGAGATCCTTAACTCAAATGACATCTGCAAAGATGCTTTTTCCAAATAAGTTCACATTCACAGGTTCACAGGGTCTGGGAATTAGGCAGTAGACAATAGGTGGGGCTTCCATTTTCTATTACATTTATTAAATCCCATCTAGTGTCCAGGCTCATTTATTCTCTTAACTTAGTTGCAATAACAGTTATAACTGAAGCAACTATGAGTCTCTAGCATTAGTTTCACCATATCATTTTGGATCACAAGCTCACAAGAGACTACATTTTTTAAAAAGATGATTGTCAAACCAGATGCCAGAAGTTCTCCTGAGACACTCTATAATTCAAACCACAGGCTCCTCAGACTATGTTTTAAGAAGGACAGTCCTATAATAAAAATACTGTGTGGACTTCCTCTTGGCCTCCCAGAGGCTGGTGGCACAAGAGCCCATCACCTGTGAGCAGGCAATGTTCTGGACACTGCTAGGTGAATACAGCCAAGAAATAGTCCCTGTGCCCACAGCCCCAAGACCATCAGTTTCCAGAGACCATAGACTGTCATATAAAGCATGTCTATGGAAAAAAGATTTTTTAAGAGTATCCCATTTCTTTAATCTTTCATTCCTCAGTGCTGAAAGAACTCCATAAAAAAAATAAATAAATAAAGTGTTTTGTTTGGGCCAGTGGAAGAGGAAGACTGGGGTTTATTTCTGTTTAATTTCCAAAATGCAAACAACTAAAAGAAAACTTTTGATTTTCTTTGCATCCCAGATTGGTCAGGGCTGACAGTTGTTGCACGGCTGTCCATGAAAACATCAAAAAGTGACCCAAATGGCATAAGGCAGCATGCCCAGAAAAAAAAGGGAGAAATATAAAAAGGACTAGAAAAGCCAAAGAAAAGAAGTTTTGAGCAAGAAAATATACTTCAAATTTAAATATACAGTAGTTAGGTATAATAAGTATATTTTCTCAGTTTAAACATCTCTTCATTTATAGCATTTTGTTTTCTTCATTTTAGTGACCATTCTGTGACTCAGACTACAAAATAGCTCATAGTGTTTTTTATTGCCATAAATTAGCCATGTTTCCATCATTGTGCCACAATAAAACATAGGGAGTTATCATTATTATTTTTTAAAGAATTAATTTAAGCCATTATATAACATCTCCTTAGCAACATTCACACAGGTGTGAACCCAAACCCTCAGTGACTGTTCTCATGCAGGGGAGCTAGCATCGGCCTCATCTGTTCAGTAGGAAGACCTTCTGCTTCATTTTACTTTTCACTTGACACAAATACCCTTTGGCTTTTCAAACATTCTCTTTGAGATATATATACGATACATATATGCCTCACATAGTTGAAAAAGTAAGGAAATGCTCCAAGTGAAAAATCACCTTTAACTTTCCTGTTGTTGCTGTTTCCTGGACATTTCAAGCAATTTAATGTATGTATTTATATAGATATCTCCAACAATCCATATAAGTATTTCAATATTTATCTTTATTTTTTCCTTTGCATTTGTTGAAAACTTCTTTACTTACAAAAAAAAATCTTGCAACACAGCATTCCCTTGAATAAAAATTCCATTAATAGGCCAGAATTATGTAGGAAGTAAAGTGAGTGAGGACTAGCATTATTCACTTATACTTACAGATTAATACCATATTATTAAATTTTCAGTTCCTATTATTAAAATGACATTTATATCCTGTTCAACTGCCTGGATTAAAAAGAAATCAGCTCTTGAGAAGCATAAATGCCCAAATGCAGAACAAACTATAATGCTTGGAATGAGTTGCTGCTATTACTCAACCAAAATAAAAAGTATAATGTCAATGGTAGAGGTTGCAGAGAACAGCTGGAAAATATTGCCCTCTTGATAGAAGTTACCTTAATTGTGAGATCATTCCCAAGCCAGGATATCATCATTTAAATTTGCTTTTCTGTCCCCTGGGCAATATTTTACTATTCTGTGTCTAACCAATAAAGTTTACCTCAGTTGTTTATTTACAGTTACTGCTGTCAGTTGCCAAGCCAATAAAATACATAGGCTCTATTATTTATCACAAGAAATATGTGTGTTTTATAGACATTTATGGTAAATTTTTGTGCCTTTTATAGGTTCTGTAACCAATACTAAGTCTCTAAACATCTAAGACAGCTTCTGCCCTAAGGGCATCGTTTCCCAGCTGTTACATTAAACATAAGTCACTACCTATTTTGTAAGGTTTTTAAATTAATACATGTTACAACTCTACATTTAATTAGAAACCCATTCACCCAATCAGGCACCTACTAGGTGCCAGGTGCCATGTCAGGTCTGGGGAATAAATAAGATCTTACCAGTACGGGAGGGCTCAATGTTTCCTGATCTTGTAGATAGTGTAGCCTATCAGACACTGAAATATTCACAAAGGAGCAATGAAGATATACCTGTCAGCTTTTACTAAAATCATAATTTTAAACAGAACCTCTTTACCTGGGAGTTCACAAGACAATTACCAAAACAAAAAGAAAATAATAATTATAATAAAATAATAATAATTATAACAACAACAACAACAATAGTATTTGAATAACATCGTGGATAACAGTCCAATCTAAGGAACAGAATCAGGTGATGTCTACAATGGACCAAGAAAATAGGAGGTAGGACAATTAGCAGTCTAACTTGCATGATATGCATACATAGCCAAACATCTCAGAGTGGTTTTCTATGCTGACAGACCCAAACAGCTCTTTCCGGTGCTACTTAGATGCAAATGAATTATATTTATATGCAAATACAGTTGATTCTTATTCATTGCAGTTCACTGAATTAGCCAATACTGAACCAATGCTCCTGGGGGAAATTCAGGGTTGGGTTCCTTTCAAGCCTCTGGTCACATTTTTATTGACAGATCAACACAGGATGTTCTTTTACATGCATTGCTGTTTAAAGACACCTTTAATGTGTAGTGTTGATTTATTACCATTAAACTCATCTTGGACAGCATTATAATTCATGCCTGAATGAAGTGCCTCTAACATATGTATTTTCTCCTTGAGGCACACACATCACAGCCTTCTTGCACTTAGGAAGACTAGATAATATTTCAGCACTCTGCTTGGAAATCACTTTAAATAGCAAAATCACTATTAAAAAGCACAAAAATGCAGAAACTGGGGCACTAAATAGACCATGAAAAGGACACTTGTTTACAGGATGAGAACTGAACCAAGGAGGCAGAGCATCATCTTGTTTAACGTCACCTGGGACCGTGTCCACTGGTTGACTCAAATTTTTTGATGCTCTGTGCATGTCCATGAATGACCACAAAAGCCCTGTAAGTTTTGATTTGGGGATTACAAATATATTTTACCTAGTAGGTGAATTCACAAATATAGAATAGCAAATAATGAGGATTAATTATATATGGGACTGTCAAGACATTTTAAAACTTTTTTAAAAATGTTTTTATTTATTTTTGAGACAGAGGGAGACAGAGCATGAGCAGGGGATGGTCAGAGAGAGGGGGAGACACAGAATCTGAAATGGGCTCCAGGCTTTCAGCGGTCAGCACAGAGCTCCACGTGGGGCTCGAACTCACAGTGTTAGATCATGACCTGAGCTGAAGTCAGACGCTTAACCTACTGAGCCACCCAGGCGCCCCATTTTAAAACTTTTTAATGTGAAAATGTTCAAACATACACAAAAGTAGAGGTAACATTAACATTTACTTCTATCTGAATCTCTTTTCAAAATCACCTCTATGACCTACATATTTCAGAAGATGAAATTTGTGCTTGCCCTCTTCAGATAGCAGAAAGATTAGCACATAGCCTGTCTGGCTGATAAGTCTAGGACCTGGTATTTGCATGGTTGAGTTCTTTGAGAATCAGGAATGAACAGAAACCATGCTGAACATATCATTGCAAACAGGAGTCTTACTGAAGAAATGTTTATGATATAGACGCATGTAAAAAATAAGCCTTTTATTTGGAAAAATAGGCATTAGTGTGTGAAAAGAGAATTTATTCATCAAGGATATGTAAATTACAATTCATATCAATTAGAGTCCTGCATGAGGCCGAAGTTGAAGGCATCTAGCAACTGATAATGAAGCAGCAACTATCCATGTTTGAAAAGCATTTTGATGGGCTCTAGACAACCGAACATACTGAAGAAAACTGATGCAAAAAAGCTAGCCCAAGTAAAGTCCTGATTGGAAATAGTAGATAAATCTGAGTGTGGGTTAGATGGGTGTGAAATTACTACTTTGAGATATTTTATAATTTTAAACAGAAACCTCTTTACCCAGGAGTTCACAATGCCAATTGTCAAAACTAAAAGAAAAGTAAAATAATGATGATAAAAACCAAACTGGTAAGAAAGAAAGAAAAAGAAATTATTTTGGGGCAAAAGAACTTAAGGATTCTTTTTCTCTAAGTTTTACATTCACATATTAAAAAAAAATTTCCCATAAAATGTCACAGCATAGTAAGTATTCCTACCATAAAATTGCAAAGATAATTTCTAAGCAGTTTTGTTTTCGATCTCACATTCCTGAAATGAATACAGAAATTGAAACATCTGCCATATGCATGTGAATTTTAGACCTTGAGCGCATACCTTAGCAGACTTGCAGAGCCTAACACATTCTTAACCAAAGACCACTTGGATTACCTTTCCCTCCTCTGTTCATGCCATTCTCCATAGCAGGAAAATGTATCATGTATCATATCATTTGCCCCAAACCAATTTTTCCAAGTTTCATGGTCATCATCTCCCTATTCCTGGAACAGAACGGTCTTGCAAAGTTTGCCAACAGTAATTCAGACTTGGGCTGCTAGTCACTTCCTAGACAAGGCTGTCTTGACAACCAGTACCTGGTTTCCCGACATTCCACTCTATGTAATGAGATGTTGCTGCCCTGTTGTGTGGATAGATGTTTGAGTAGGATGCAAGAGAGAAAGGTTTATATGCAGCCTCAATTACCTACCCCTGACTAGTCAGGACAGACAGAAGTAATTGGGATAATGGTTTTGTGGGGGGAAAAAACAAAATTTAGGAAGCCAGGAACTAAATAAGAGACTGGCCACATGTTAAAATATGTCTCTTTCTTAAAGCACCAGAATGGGGGAAGGGTGGGGAGGATGTCAGGGAGAAGTAGGCCAGGATCACATTAGGGTGGCTAACATTGTCCTTCATCAGCCCAGTGCTGGCTCATTTCCTGGACCATTCAATCTATCTTCATTTTTCTGGCACTGGACATTTGCCTGCAACAAGGCATTCCCAATATGATCCAAGAATGTCTTTTTATTTATGTTATGATATTCAACACAGCTCTCATTTCTTAATTCACATAAGTAAAGACATCTTAAACTTCTCATTTTAGCATAAAGCAATATTCTGTGCTCTGATCAAAGACAGTAACTCTTGGGTTCTTTATGCCTGGTTAATTTCAATACAATGTACTCCTTCAGAGAATTAGTACTTTTATTTCTAAGAGAAAGAATAGTAGGGAACCAGAGGCAGTAAGCCTATGACTTCAGCAAGGAATCAGATGTCAAATTTAGAATAATCATCTAAAGATTAAATGTCCTTTCTGAAAGGATCAGTAGTAATTAGGTAGTGGCCACTTTACTGATCCAATTGGATTACTTTCCTTAGTGACATTTTTATCTTGGTTTTGGAAACTGCAGTGTCCAAAGAATTATTTCCTTATTCAAAACATTTTAATATCAACTTCTACTTTAATTTAGGGAAATGTTTTCTACCAAAATTAAATAGACATATCTATTTATGTATAATTACTCAATATTTTTGATGCTGAAAAAAATTAGCGAAATTAGGAGCTTTTTCTTACCCAAAGAGAAATATCATCCAGTCACCACCTTTTGACTCTGTGTGTGTGTGTGTGTGTGTGTGTGTACTCTCTTTACTCCATCAGCTATGACTTTAATGATTCCTTAACACAATTCAACCAGTCACAGAGGGAGACATATACATATGTGTAGGATATGTACATCCTCATGTATTTCTGCCATGTAGACAAAATCTGGCTTTATCTATTTGATTTGCTTGTCCTGAAGTTTCACTGGCCACAGGCTGGGTTACATTGCTCAGTCTTTCCACTGACTAAAGCTATTGGGAAAACCATTCATATTGGCTCTGTGTTTGGAGAGAGGAACAGAATACTATAATTTGAGTTCAACAGAGCATGGCCAGAACATATGTACATTACCCAGAGTGCAGGAAGGGCACTTGGCCAGGGGAAGCATATGCATAGAGACAGGGAGTTCTTTCTACTTGCCTGGGCACTTTCCTGGTCCTACCCCTCCCTCCCTTTGACCATAGTTAGTTTTTCCTTGATGGAGCCTGCCTGCTTTACTTCAGCACAGCTAAGAAGCATGAAAGTGTGGCTTCACATGGTCATTCTTCCATTTATTCCTTTATTCAAGTAGCATTCTAAGGGCACACTATGTGCCAGACACAGTAGGCTCAAGGGACATCACAGTGAGTAAGGTAACATTATTACCAATCAAGCCAGTGAGAGGACAGAATTCTCAACAAGACTAGAATTTAATACCTAGACCTTAGATACTGGAAAAGAAAACACAGCTATAAGGAGTTCCCAATTCTGCTCACTCTCTCTGTCATTTGTCCAGTACTATAACAACTTACGGTAGAATATGTTGCATCTTAGGTGCATCTTTAGGCTTTAGCATGGGGAAGAGCCACAGGATGCTCAACATGTTATTCACTTAGTACTCTGTGCCTTTACAATGACAGTTTATCAATGAATTGATTGTAATACTTGCTTAATGTCTGTCTTTTATTGAGCTATGGTAGTCATGAAGGCAGGGTCATAAATTATGTTGTAAACATTTAAACACAAATTTATTTTTTACATCACCAGATGGGGTAGGGGTGGGGAAGGGGAGAGATTGACACCTTGCCTCCTCCATGACTATACCTTCTTTATATCTATGACATTGTAAGTAAGTTCACATCAATCCATTGATTCTAACACAACTCAGAATAATTTAGTTAGGAGTTAGTTGCATGAGGCAGCTTTTTGTTTATTACAGGGAGCACTATGGGACATGCAATTGAGTCTCCATAACATCTTCCTGCCTTGATTCCTAAAATCCATCTCCAATGCACATCCTGAGGCATAAAGTTCAATTGAGATTGAATGCAGCTATCTCAAATAACCCAGTCAAATTAGCGTCAGTACAATGATGTATGTCAACAAAGAGGAATGAGATGGGATTGGACACCTTGTACCCATTGGGCTCTATGTATGTGTACCTGTGCATCACACATCAAAACATCACATGGCATTGAGAAAATGTAGTAGAAAAGCTACAATTCTTTTTTTTTCTATTTTTTAATGTTTTATTTATTTTTGAGACAGAGAGAGACAAAGCATGAGCAGGGGAGAGGCAGAGAGAGAAGGAGACACAGAATCCAAAGCAGGCTCCAGGCTCTGAGCTGTCAGCACAGAGCCCGACACGGGGCTCCAACTCACAAACCGTGAGATCATGACCTGAGCCGAAGTCAGATGCTTAACCGACTGAGCCACCTAGATGCCCCGGAAAGCTATAATTCTACACACACAAATTGTATATGGTGATTTTGCAGTGCTTCTTTAACATACTACAGGTCCTGCCAAATGTGCTTCTCATTATAAATAGGTTTGTGACAGGTCCCTTTTCAAATGAGTTTACTACCTCTCCTACTTCAGAGAGCAGCTGGGGAAATGAAATTATATATTTATACCTATCTTTTGCTTTTAGTTATCATCATCATCAATAATTTATTTTAACAAGCAATGATAATTTCAGCCTTGAATATTTAAAATGTTTTTATATGAAATTTTGTATATCTTGGTGATACCAACTCTTTCTAGGGTTGACAAAGATTTATAGTTTATTAAATTGTTGGTTAGTTTGCACCTGTTTACAAAAATCCACTAAGATCCAGAAAGTCTTTATATTTTTCTTTCATAACTTTGCCCACTTTTCAGCACCTCCACATGCTCAAAAACTTTATTAAAGTATACCTTCCCGGGGGTGGCACCTGGGTGGCTCAGTTGGTTGAGCATCTGACTTTGGCTCAGGTCATGATCTCGTGGTCCATGGGTTTGAGCTCCACATCGGGCTCTATGCTGACAGATCAAAGCCTGGAGCTTGCTTCGGAGTCTGTCTGTCTGCCTGTCTCTCTCTCTCTGCCCCTTGCCTCCCCCCTTTCTCTCTCTCAAAAATAAATAAACATTAAAAATTTTTAAGTATATCTTCCCCAAAGGTATATACTTCTCCTAGCATATAGGAAGTGCTCAATAAATATTTCAAGAAGGGAGGAACAATCTTATACAACTGTCTTATGTACCAATGTTGTAAAGCAAAATATTCAAGGAACTAGTTATCTCAAATGTGTTAAGACCCCTAGGATATGTCCATTTAAAAGAGGCCTTCTTCAGAGGGCATTGTTGAAAACTCTCAACTCTAATATAGGCTGACAAGACCAGTTCTGGAAATAATGGATCCGGGGTCAAGCCTGGGAAAAGCATATGTGTACCTCCTCTGAGAAGTACCCAGTTACAACTCTGTGTAACAGTACTGAAACCAAGACCGTCCCTGTCTTCCTTCCTTCCTCCTCCCTCTCTCTGTCTCTCTCTCTCTCTCTCTCTCCCTCCTTGTTTTTTTCCTCCCTTCTTTCTTTTCCCGATTCCTTCCCCCTTTCCCTATTTCTTTTCTTCTTTCCTTCCTTACTTCCCTTTTATTTTTTAGAGCACCACACGAGACTAGTTGAGGAACATTCTTTATAGAATTCTGGTCTTACAGAACCAGTTACAACACAAGAAGAACAGGGCCCTCCATCAATTTGACCAGGGCCAACCATCTCTCAGAAAAATTATCAGGAGGTGACTTCTTCCGTGAAACAGGACAGTACTTACCTCATAGGGGTATGATGATTCACTAAGTTAGTACACATATGATGCTTAGAGCAGAAGTGCCATACATGGTAAAATAAATATAAGCTATGATGACTATTATTAATTTCTGAGGTTAACCATTCAGCTAGCCCTGAATGCCCCTTCTTTGACTTGTTAACGGGTATATGCTCAGAACACTGCTCTTGGTGGCAAACATTTTTGAATCAACAAATGAACTGGCTGCTCCCAAGTGCTTGCTATTTTTAACAATTTTTAAAATGACCTCTCTTACTTTTACTTGGTGGGTGGGCAGCTGTTTGCAATTACAGCCATATATGTGGTCCACAGGTAAGCCAGGGTTGGGGAATCTGGCTTTTTGTGAAACGTTTTCAAGTAAGTTGCTGCCACATTGCACCTGGCAGCCAAACCACAGCCAGTGGAAATGTGTGAAAAGAGATGGCAGAGTGAGTGCTCCCTGAAAAACAGAAGAGTGACTCATGCTCGTAAATTATCATTACCATGGTAATTCTTGAAACATACTTCTCAGTCTTGGCAAGGAGGGTGGGCGGTGGGGAGGAGCCTCTGGAGGGCATCTCAATAAACTGCTCATTGACCTGTTGTTGAGGACATTGGCTTTCTCACTTGGGCTTCTTTCTTTTATTAGTGTGGCCAGAAGACAAGTTGGTCCTAGAAAGGAAGGTGTTCTCAGCTGGGTAGAGAAGAAAGTCTCCTTCCTGCCTTGTTACAAACCCTGAAACATAAGTCCGTGCCCCACCACATGATAGCAGCCATCAGCCAGCATGTGCGTGGATTGGGAGGAAAGGGGGCATGTTTTTCTTTGTTTAAAATTATAAGATCTTGAAACCAAGGAAATAGTTAAATAAAAGATTCCTGGCAAATATGCACTCTTTTCATCAGTGTAAAAGCTATCAAGCTTTAGAATATGGAAAAGGCGGCTTGGGAAAACTCCATTTGAAGGGAGCCTCCTGCTCCTTAAGCCCACGACCCTTCCTGCTGCCCTGTCACCTCACTGTTCTTCAGCTTCTTATCCTGATCCCGGCTGTGTCTGTCTGCAGATGCCTGCTTCTCTCCATCCAGTTGTGGGAATGCTCACACCGGGTGTGTACGTGTAGGCAGGGTGTGTGTGTGCATGTGTGTGTTGGCTCTGGGGTATGTGGGCACAATGTGTATAGTGTGTATGTGTGTGTTGGGTGTGGAGAAGATTTGTGCAGCATGTGTGCATGTGTGTGTGCGTGTGTACATGCATATGGTGTGTATGTTGGGTGGAGTGATGTGTTGTGTTGTGTTGTGTTGTGATATGTTGGGGGAGTGTTGTGTACATTAGGCATGCGTGTGTGTTGGGTAGGTGAGTGTGTTCATGTGTGTGCCTGTGTGTGTATGAGGTATACATGTGCAAGTGTGGTATGTGTCTATAAGAAGAGACAGATGCCCTTGGCACAAACAGGAGGGATTTCTACCCTAAACAAAAAACCAGTAACTCATTTTTATGCCATCTTCTATGGTCACTGCCAAGGCCAAAGCCTTAGACTTATTACATAAGACAGGGAGAAGATACCCATACACCCTTTGGGCATACACTTGGGAGAGCAATAAAAGTATATAAATCAACTAAAGGTTGCCAACTGGTTTTTCTGCATTTTATATTATACTGGCTATGTCAGTGACTATCAAATATGAAATTAGCACGTCTTTTTTTTTTTTTTTTTTTTTTTTTTTTTTTACTACTCTTTCTAATTTGTCCGTGTTTATTGCCTTGGAACAAAAGAAAAAGAAGTTCAGAAGAAAGGAAAAGTAGGAAAGGAAGGGGGATAAAATGGCAAGGTAAAGGAAGAAAGAAAGAAGAAAGAAAGAAAGAAAGAAAGAAAGAAAGAAAGAAAGAAAAGATTTCAGACAGAAACCCGGGAGTGAGCAAAGGAGACAAGTTTTGGCCAGCATTGCCTGCACGTGCCAAAGAGGAGGACTGCTCTGGAAGCACCGGAAACCCAGAACAATTGCCGACTGTACCTGAGGATAAGTGAATTAATGGCTCCAGCACTGTCGACACTCCCTCGCTAGCACGTTCTCACCTGTGGCATGTCGGCCAGCCTGAGTTTGCAGGTTCAAAGCTGGCTTTGTATATCCATTCCCTTGTGAACTGTGTTGGATTTTCCCCACATGCACACTTTTACATAATTGTTGCATGTTCTTGCACTTAATGAGAATAACATGATGCTTGTGTAAAGGAGCCCCAGGTGTTCTGGAACAGTGATCTTTCAGATAAGAGCTTTGGGAGTTGGGGGGGTACACAACCACGGGATGTCATCTTCTAGACACTGCACCCAAATTCACAGCTTGCCCTCGATCCCAATTTTCCTTGAAATGAAGCCAAATCAAATTATGAGTATTACCAAACAGTTGACTGGCATAAATGACAGTAGCAAGCAATGTCAGGGCTTTTGTGATTATGCTAGTTTCCCCATAAAATGGTATGCTAAAGAAACTTCCAACCTCCATTCCATCACTCTAGGGAGTTTAAACATGTTCAATAGATTCATTCACAGAATGTTCCAGCTAGAAGTGACTTTAGCGGTCATCTGGTGCAAACACCTCATTTACAGATGAGAACCTGGGGCCTAAATGTATAAAATGACTTGCCCAAGGGGCCTTAGCAGTTTTGCAGAGAACCAGGCTGGGGACTGAAAGCATGCTCATGCACCCGTCAAGAATATGAGTGTACACGTGATAGAGAGCAAGTGGGCTCGGACTGTTTTATCAAGGGGGCAAGAGCGGGCCTTTACCACAGACTTCATTTAAAGAGGTGCTTTTAAGTGAATCTGTTTGCACATACCCACCTCAGCAACTTTTTGTGCCAGGTCCAGAATAGAGGCTGTGCATGGTTTGTTATGAGTGAAGACACACGGGCATTAAGTAGGGTCTGTCCAAGCAGACCTCACTCATAAAGTACCTCCTTTAAAATAGATCTTTTGCAGTATAAGGTACCCTTTCCACTGTCATTTGAGGGCATCTGTTGTCTAACTGACCGGAGGAAAGCAGAGAAAGAAAGTATCATGAAGGAGCATTCTCGAACTTGAAATTAGGTATTTTAAAACTCGTATGAAATATGTGGGTGTGTGCATTTGTCTTGCTCATAGAAAGAAATATGAGAGCAAAGTTTCCTTCTTTGAGGGAAAGAGAAAGAGGCCAATACATTACAAGCTCAGAGCATAAGAGAGTTTGGCAAATACAGACTGGTCTGTCTGTTTTATTACTTTTGAGATTATGTGGAAACTAGGTGGGTGGGAAAGTGTAACTTCCTCCTGTGCTGGCTTGAAAAAAAAAAAAAGATGTAGAATTGAATGTCAATCTACCTCAAGCAATAAGCTATCACAAAGACGATGTCTAAATTTTTTGACATGGACCTCAGGCCAAACAAGAAAAAGCTGAAAGGCAGGGTTTGTAAATATCTCAGTGACATATGATCATCATATCCATAGATATCTTCATTTTTTTATTCCTCAAAAGTTTCCAATAACATACCTGGCCACAGGCTCTATATCCTGCCTGCAAATTTCCTCCTATCCTTTTGGTTTATCTAACTCCTGCAATACTAAAGCTCTCAGCTCGAATCTGATTTTTTTCACTATGCTTTTCCTGTCCCCTGATTTAACCTACTTTCCCCCTCTTGCAGCATCCCATGGTGCTTGGGTGTATCTCCCCACACTCGCATAAAGTCATGTGCTGTGCTAGGCTGGAAGTTATCTGAGGTTAGGAAGCACGTCTTTCCATTCACAGCTGTCTCCCCAGTGTGTAGAAGAAAGCTTGGCACATAGAAATTCTCAGCGAATATTTGGTAGATGGGAAGACGGATGGATACATACCCTTTCAAGATTCAGACACTGTATTCAAAGTACCTCTTTTCAAACTACAGAAAGAAAACACCTTCTTTTTCTTGAGCCCTGTTTTCTTGACCACTTTCTTCCAGAAAAGTACAATTAACCCTTGACTAACATGGGGGTCAGGGGCACCGAGCTCCAGCTCAATAAAAAAATCCACATATGACTTTGACTCTGCCAAAACTTTACTAATAATCTATTGCTGACCAGAAGCCTTACAAATAGCATTGTCAATAGCCACCTATTTTGTATGTTGTATGTGTTATCTACTGTGCATTTGCAGTACTGTACTGTTTTTATTGAAAAAACAATCTGCCCATAAATGAACTCATGCAGTTCAAACCCACGTTGCTCAAGGATCAACAGTAGTTTTCAATAGAAATGTAGGAGTGTTGAAGATAAGCCAAACTAGCTGCCATTTGCATTGGCCATAAATATAAGATTCCCATGAAAAGCTGGTTCATTGTGTGTTAGGGACACTTTGAATTCCAAGTGTTGAAATAAAGTAGACCTCTAAGCCCTAGCTCCACACAACTTTGAGTCAAGAATTGTGTCTGATTCTTTTTTGGTTTCCTACTAGATTTTCAATAAAAGTTTGTTAAATAATGCCCATGTTTCACACAGACCAAAAAATCACCTTTGTGTAGCATCAGTGTGCAAATTGGATAAATCATAAATGAGTTTGCCTTAGCCAACACATTGTTCCTTCTAATTTAATGCCAGTGCTATACATCTAGCATCTGATAGTGTCTAAATTACCCCAGAAACAATAATCTGCACATATATTCTGAATTATTTGAATTCCTGCCAGCCATAGCTTAGTATCACCTCTTGATACAATGTCCACTTCTGCATTAGGCTTTATGAGGGCATTAATGGCAAAAAGTGCCACATTTCAACAAGCTATTAAAGTAACAGATTTATCATGTAAATCAGGGGTATGCAAAATTTTGGAAAAAATGTTTATTAACTTATTTTGAGAGAGAAAGAGCACGGTGGGAGAGGGACAAAGAGGGAGGAAGAAAATCCCAAGCAGGCTCCTCACTGTCAGTGTAAAGCCTGACACCAGGCTTGATCCTACGAACCACGAGATCATGACCTGAGCCAAAACCAAGAGTTAGGTGCTTAACCAACTGAGCCATCCAGGTGCCCCAGGAGTGTGCACACTTTTTCTGTAAAGGGCCAAGGTATAAAATATGTTAGGTCTTGCAGGCCTTTCTATTTCTGTTGCATTTGCTCAGTTTGGTTGATACAGTACAAAAGCAGTCATAAACACACATAATAAATAAATGGGCAGGACTGGGATCCAAAAAAACTGTATTTACCAAAACAGTTTGTGGGTGGTGTTTGTCTTACTCCTGATCTAAATGACGCATGGAGCCAAGTGAAGGCCAGACAACATAGCAGAGCATTACAGGGAAACTTGCCAGTAGTTTGAGTAGGGAGAAATGATGGAAGAATAGAAGGTAATGCAATGATCACCAGATTAAAAGTGGAAAAACTCAGCCTTAGCTGTCAATACCATATTCACATTGAAAGCAATGATTTGGTATAGAATCACTTATAGAATTGATTAATGTGTAAATCATTATAAATTTATGAAATATTATAATGTACTTGCAGAATTTATGAGAAAGTTTATACATAGTTTTAGGACTATACAAACTAAGTATTAAAACAAAGATACTTTATAAACTGGGAGATTCTGTGAAAAATATTTTTTTCTTTAAAAGACACGTGCCTGGGGGTAGTGGCTCAGTCGGTTAAGCGTCTGACTTCCACTCAGGTCCTGCTCTCGCAGTTGGTGAGTTCAAGCTCCATGTCGGGCTCTGTGCTGACAGCTCAGAGCCTGGAGCCTGCTCCAGATTCTGTCTCCCTCTCTCTCTGCCCCTCTATTGCTTGCACTCTGCCTCTCTCTCTCTCTCTCACTCTCTCTCTCTCTCTCTCTCAAAAATAAAGAAACATTTTTAAAAAATTTTTTAAAAGATACATTTCTCAAGATTGAGAACCACTCGTCCAGATGAAATTAATATTATATTCTACAACAACAGCTTCACAATACACAGAGTCTTGATCAGATATCTGGTCTTTTTGGCCTGTTTGGTTTTGTTTCATCAGGTTTCAACATTTTAAACAGTCTTTCAGTCAACACAAAAGTGAGAAAAGCTTCAGGCTTTAGGGTCTTTTTGGAAAGAAAGTGTTATGAAGTTTATGAAGCTGATATATATGTAGGTGGACACACAGGCACATACACGCACATGTGCCTCAAGCAAACAAGCATTTGGGGAGACTCTGGAATGAGCCTGAAGCCAGCTTGCTTAAGGCCTCAGCTTCCCCAAAGTGTTCCATGTTTCACCATCGAGTATGATTTTGCTGCTGTGGGTTTTTTGTAAATATTCTTAATCAGATTAGGAAAATTTCTTTCCATTCCTAGTTTGCTGAGAGTTTTATCATGAAGGAGTGTTGAATTTAGTCCAATTTTTTTCTTCATCCATCAAGATGGTCATATGGTTTCCTCTTTTTTCTAGTAATCTGATGAATTACGTTGATTGAGTCTCAAATGTTAAACCACTCTGATTCCTGGAATAAACCACACTTGAGCATGAGTATTATCCTTTTTATATATCACTTGATTCAGTTTGCTAATATTTTCTTAGAAAACTTAGCATCTGATAATTTCCGTTCTTATAATGTCCTTTTCAGATATTGATATTCAAAGTGGACTGGCATGTAAAAAGAAAAAGCGTTCCCTTTTTTCCTATGTTCTGGAAAAGTTTCTGTAACATAATTATTGTTTCATCCTTAAATGTTTGGAAGAATTGACCACTAAAAGCATCTGGACCTAATTTTATCTCATATAAAAGATCCTACAAATCCTTACTTCATTTTTTCACAATAGGAAAAAATCTACATAGAAATCAGATTACAAACCTCTGAGTACCTCCCACACTGTACTCCCCAATACCCACCAGTCTCCCCCTCACTCTTGTCCCCAGGATGTGTAGGATCGTGGGACCCAATACCACCATAGCTTCATCATTGTAAATCTCCCAGCACACTTTAGCGCCACAGTGAGTAACCATAGACCAATGGGATAGTTACCAAAATACTGTCTGACTTACTTCACTCTCAGCCTTGTACTCTAGGGATCCAAATCTTGTAAATTTAAAAGTTCCATGGGTCTTTGGATCAGTCAAAATTAACCATAGTATGCTAGGATAACAAATAACTCCAGAATCCCAGGGACTTACTCCATCAGAGATTTTTCACTTGATCACAATACATGACCATTTCAGGTTACTCTAGCCATGTTCTTGACCCCTTGGGGACCCAGGCTAATGGAGCAGGTTCTACCTTGAGCATGGCTGTCACTGGAGCTGAGGGAAAGAGAACACAGAGAACCATGTGCTGACTGCCAAAGCTACTACCCAAAAGTAGCAGGTATCACTCCCACTTACATTCATTCCACTAAGCACAGCAGGTCACATCCAAACAGAACCCAACAGGGTAGGGCTATATTTGTGAACAACAGTGTTCTGACCAGATTTAGAGCACCAATTCTCCATGTCTCTCTGGCTCCCACATCATCGTGAGCCACCCCAATACATATGTACACACACACATACCCAAACACATACACATACAGAACTTGGGTTCTACAAAAGGACTCCTGGTTCCAATGAGATGAACTGTATGGGCTCAGAATTGCTTTAGACCCCGCATCCCCATGTCCCAGACTGCTTAGCAGAGAAGCATATTTTGGTGGTGCAAAAGCAATCTGATTCCAGTGGGGAAGCATGGCTTTCACTTTCTTTAACCATATTTCACTGATTAGGTAAAGAAAATACCCAAAATACACATTACTGAGTACCTGCATCTAGGTCCTGGTCTTTAGTTGGCAGAATCAGTAGAAGAGACATCTTACTCCCCCATTCCTGCTACTACCTGTACATTCACTTTTCTTTTGATGAAGCAATACATCAGTTTCCTTCTGGGGACTCCTCCACTCCATCCCAAGCTCCAGTATCAGGCCCTGAGTTAACCCAATGATGTGTCCCACTCTGGCTCATGGCCACAGAGAGCAAAAACACCTGAGGCTGTAAGGCTAAGACATCTGTTTGCTGGAACCTATAGGAAACAAGAACGTTCTCTCCCTTCAGAGGGGGTTACCAGAAGAAAATTCTTTTCTCCCTCTGAAGGATAGGCTATAAGGGTATGAAGCCCAAAGATGTCATTGTCATTTACATTGGGAATTCTCAACCTTGGCTCTATTGACATTTGGCCTAGATGATTCTTTGTGGTGGGGCCATCCTGTGCATTGAAGGATGTTGGGCAGCATCCCTGGCCTCTACCCACTGGATACACATTCTCAATTATGGCAACCAAAAATGTCTCCAGACATTGCCAGATGTCTCCAGTGGGGCTAAATCAGCCCAAGTTGAGAACCACTGGTTTATGTCAAAGCCAGTTCCAGCAGTGTTTTCTGTCATTTGCAACAAACAGAAAGCTATTACAGCACATATGAATGATACCTTTGATCACGTCTTAGAAATATTTTAAAGTGGGATAGTATGAATTAAATTCCTCCAGTGAACCTCATGTTTGCTTGTTTTTGAACCATTTATTTTAAATAAATTTAAATCTTACTTTCATTTATAAGGTTCTAAAGGCAAGAGAAGGTTCTAGTTTGGAAGACCGCCTTTAAAATACTGGTTTAAGTATCAAATAGGGTTGGAAAAAAGGACACCAAATTCTAACAGTTAGTCTAATTGTGGCATATTTGTAATTAGGCCACAAATTTCAAGGAAATAGTGCATCCAAACAGAAAGAAGAGTAAGATTAAGAAACGAACAAAGTCAGGGTGCCTGGGTGGCTCAATTGGTTAAGTGTCCGACTTTGGCTCAGGTCATGATCTCATGGTTTGTGGGTTTGAGCCCCACATTAAGCTCTGCACTGATGGAGCAGAACCTGGAGCCTCTTCAGATCCTCTGTCTCCCTTGCTGCGCCCCACCCCCCTGCTCTCTCTTCTCCCTCTTTCTCTCTCTCAAAAATAATAAAAACATTTAAAAAAAAAGAAATGAGCAAAGTCATTATGTTCTTTAATTCTTAGCAAAAGAATTAGGTCATTTGCAGAAAAAGCACAAGAAAAAACATGAGTCCCAGGAGCTAGGGGGAGGGCCATGTCTTTGCTTTGTACCCATCCTGGGCAATCCCTGATCAGATGCAGATGCCTCCCAGAACGGGATGAGACCTTGGACCTAAGCCATTTTCTTCTGCCAAGGGCAGTACTCAACGAGGCACTCAGCTGAGGGCTGGCAGCTGCCAATACTAATGGGTCTGAAAGAATCTGCCAGCACTATGGGAATCTGAGTGGTTTGGGTCCACTGGTGTGAGTGGCTGATCCAAGCAGGATGGTATCTACTCCAAGGCTCGATCGAATGTTTAACACAAAATATAAATCTTACATCATTAGATTATTGGTTTCAGGGGGGCCTGCATCTTGTCTTTCTACTTATCATTGTATCCTTAGCACCCAGAACAAAGCCTTGCACATGGTAAGGGCTCAACAAAAATGTATTGGTCAGTTAGCACTTGGACAAGTAAGTATTGCTTCACAAATGCTGAAACATTGATTACAGTAAGTTTCAGTGTCATTCCAGGGTTCTCAGCTGGGTTATCTGTATACAAATTTTGTACTACTAAATTGTGTAGATTCGTTGTTTCTTATAAGAGTTATAAAATTGTACAAATGTAGGTATAAAGTCTATTTTAAACAGCATAACCCCCTACTTGCAAAGGCAAGTCAGTCAATCCTGGTGCCAGGCTACTCTTAAGAGAGTGCAGGGAGGGGCAGTGAATAGCAATCCTCAATGATGGAATGAGGCAGAAAACACCTCCAACATCACTCCCCTTCTTGAGGGACCAGGGGCCTCTTGGCACCTAGCACATGCCTTCCAGTCGGGCCAGCTGGGTGAGAGAAACACACACTGAGATGGCTGGGGTTCCTCTGTGGAAAGGGGGTGGGGAGCATTTTGGACAGCTCTTTGGAAAGCTGTAAAATAAAATGCAGTTCAGAACACATGGTGTTTGATCAAACAGAGCCTCCTCTCAAGTGCCAAGACTCAGCTAAGGGACCTAAAACTACATGTTATAAGCCAGCCTTTGCTTTCATATGCATCCGTGTGTTATTTCATTCTACTTGGGAAGAGAACCAAGTTGCCAAGATAGGAGTGTGTGGGGTGTGTGTGTGTGTGTGTGTGTGTGTGTGTGTGTGAATCCTGGCACACAGTACATTCCACAGGATATTTTATTTCTCAGTTAGAACACAAGTTAATACTTTCTCATTTTTATTGTTTTTCTTAGCTGAAGTATATGTTCTCTACAGAATTATGGTCCTTTACAGTTATAACTACAATTACAAACCAAGATCAGGGATCACTAATTTCTTTTGTATTTGAAAGATTAATATTTTTTAAATGAGCCATTTTTTTTTTAATTTCCAAAGAGAAGGCATCATCAGTCTGTTTGCCGGCTGACAGGAGACCAGTGGTGTGCTTTGCTTAAACATATAGTTTGGTGGTTGCCAGACTTTGTTTTTTAATTTTTAACTTAATGTTGTGTTTGAATAGTTAGTGTTTGGAAATGATATGTAATTCAAAAGCAGATGTAGAGGAAAATTGAACTTCTCTCCTATCCTTATCCCTGAGCCACCAAGTTTCCCCCTGGAGACCCCCCTAGGCACTCACAGTTACCAATTGTTTTTTCTTGTACAAGTGGGAGCTTACACTATCACACTGTTCTGCACTTTGCATTTCACCTCCCAGTAGAGCTTGGGGATCACTCTATATCAGTGCAATTTCCTCCTTTTTTAAAAAATACCGACAAAGTATTAGAGATTTAAGTTATTTAAGATTTAAGATTAGAAATTTAAGTTATTTCCAATCATTGGCTATTATAATTAATGACTTTGTAGACATGTTATTTTGCACATGTGCAAGTACAGTTGCATAAAAAAATTGCTGGGTCAAAGTGTTTATTGTTTTTATAGATAAAAACAAATTGTACCCCCTAGAGAGTATAAATGGTTTACATTCCTTCCAACAATATATGAGACTTTTTGTTTTTACTTTTATTCCAATAAAGTGTGTTGATGTTTTTTAAAATTTCTGCCTTTTTGATAGGTAGAATATGGTATTTCTGAAGGAAGTGGATGGAGGGGTATGACAAAATAAGACTGGCCATGGTAAATGTTGAAATTGGGTGATGGATATAGGCAGGGGAAGTTGATTGTACTGTTCTGCCTACTTTAGCATAAGTCTGAAGTTTCTACAGTAAAAAGCTTGGTGAACGAGACTGATTTGTATTTACTTTTCTAAGACCTGCCTATGTATATATTTTTCCCATATTTCTATTAAACTGTTGAAACTTCTTCTAATTGATTCAAATTAACCCTTTGCTTATGAAATGGTTTTTAAATATTTTTCTTATTTTCTGCTTTCACTTTTGAGCTTTCAGAATTTTTATATATATTTGAATTTAACAATCTTTGTTTTATGACTTCTGAGGGTTGTACCATAACTAGAAAGGCCTTTCCCACTCAAAGATCATTTTTTAAATTCATGTCCTCTAATAGTATGTTCATTGTTCCATTTGTTTAACATTAAAGCTTCAGCGGGTCTAGAATTTACATGGAGCTAATATTTACGACAGGGATCCAGTTTTATTCAGATGTTCCCCTATTGTCCTAACATCATTTTTATGTGATCCATTTATTCTAAATGGATCTTATGCCCTTTATCAAACACTGAAACCTGAAATCTCCAGAGGTTTTAGGGTTTCCCTATTCATGGGCCTGCCTCCCATGATTTTTCTGGTAAAGCTAAAACCCATGATTTTTTTCTCTTATCTAATTGCATTGGCTAGTACCACCAGAACAATGTTAACTAATAATGATGATTGTGGACATCCTTGTCTTGTTCCCAACTTTAGTGAGGATATTTGTATTTCACCATAAATCATGATGCTGGTTTAAGATTGAAATGGTATCTTTTATTTTAAGGAAGTACCCAAGTATTGCTCATTTCAAACTAAAATATCCAATAATTACTAATTTCAACTCCAAAATCTCTGTGGCTTGAACAAATAAAGACAGTTTGGGTTTGTTTTTTATCACTCAAATCACAAATCACAGCCCACTGTGGATCATGGGGCAGTGTGAGAGCTCTAATCTCTGCAGTCACTTAGGGACCTATGCTTCTTCCATCTACCATTTCCCAGAGCCTCAGAGGCCTCCCTGAATTTTCTGTATCTGGGTAGCAGAAAACAAGAAACAACATATAGGAAATTGTTTGGGAGATGTTCTATGAGTCAGGCCTAGAAATGGCTGATAGCTCTTCTTTCCACATTTCATTGAAAGAACTCCTACCTGTGAGAGAAGCTGAACAATGTTGCCTATCTTTGTGCTCGACTTCACAAAGAAGGAAAAAATAATTTAGTTAATGCATTGCTATGTTCATTATTCCTATTATTTCCTGTCTACCTCTATGCATTTTACCCATATATGTACTTTTATGTATATAAACAAGTCATTTTCTTTACCAGTCAGGACTGGCTACATTATGCTGTAGTAATAGACAACCTAAATATCTCAGCTTACAAAAAGTCCACACACCCAGCACAGTTCAGAGGAGTGGCTCTGCTCATCCCAGTTATTCAGGGACCAAGACTGATGGAGGGACCAAGTGAAACACACTTCCATGATAGCTGGGTAGGTGAACAAAAGGCTATAAAGTCAGGCACTACATTTTGTTGACAAAAGCAAGTGACATTCCATGACTAAATGCTGGGATAAAGAAATGCAACTCTCTCATGTACTTGTATATAAGAGGTAAACCAGATATAGGTGAACTGTGGAAGTACCTGCATTACTCAGTGTGTAGGGCAGGTATTCCAAAGCCTATCTCACATATAATCTATAATTGCCTTTATGTTCATAGACATGTATTAACATAACTGGAAAACACTGAAATGCACTTCACTCCCAAAGATAGGATAAAGTATTTAAGAAATTGCTAAAACCTTGGTCAACATGGGCCTATATCAATATCAATACCATTAGCCACTAAACTCAACTGATCCTATCTAAAAAGAGCGTGTCCACATTTGTTTTTTGTAAAATGGATAAGCCAACCTTAATGGATTTCACTAACCCATTCTACAGCCTCCAATCCAGGGACTAACATTTACTGTGCCTAAAGATTTTAAGTCAGTTGGAGACTGTCAAATACCATACAGATGCCAAAACTAAACTCTACCAGCAAAGAGTTGTAGAAATTAAATACAAAACCAAAAAATCTCTTAAGCAGTTAAACTTTCAATAGTTCTTCTCTTTCAAGTTTTAGAAACAAATTTCCCCTCTTTTTTTAATGGACTACCAGGTACAAAGTATTACAAGAAAGCATATGTATTCCAGGGAAATAAATCAATGGAGAAATGTGAATTAATTCCTACTATGTGCAAAAGCCCTTGGAATGTGAGTAATTTGTTTTTCCATTTCCACCCATTATTCAAGTTTCTAACTGGAACTTTATTGGTTGTGGGATAGATCAGAATAGGTCAGCATGAAACCTGAGTTAAAAGTGCAATGTGGAATGGATAATCTTCCAAGGTTTTTTAAAAAATGTTTATTTATTTATTTTGAGAGATAGAGAGAGAGTGGGGCAGAGAGAGGGGGCAGAAAGAGAATCCCAAGCAGGCTCCACACAGTCAGCATGGAGCCTGATGTGAGGCTCAATCTCATGAACAGCAATATCCTGACCTGACCCAAAACGGAGAGTTATATGATTAACTGACTGAGCCACCCAAGCACCCCAGCAGTGACTCTACACTGACCAAGTGTTTGAACAAATGATCTGGGCTAAGCCTATAAACCCTTCTGTTAAAGAGAAATAAAAAAAAAAAGGATAGGAAGGGTTTGGGGAATTCCCCTGAATGGCTGGGACTCCATTTGCTCCCCCTGCCTTATTCTGACTTCCACAAGGCCAGACTGTGTTTGCAGTCTGCCTTGTCCCTTTATTTGACTCTTCAGCTAACAATTACTGAGAACCACTATGTCCCAGATTCTGTGCCAAATCATGGAGATACAACACAGAATAAAAGTTGGCTATAGTTTTGAGAAAGTCATAATCTAATTTTAAAAATGTTTATTTATTGGGGTACCTGGTGGCTGAGTCGGTTAAGCATCTGACTTCAACTTGGGTCCTGATCTCATGGTTCATAGGTTCGAGCCCCACATTGGGCTCTGAGCTGACAGCCCAGAGCCTGGATTCTGTTTTGGATTCTGTCTCCCTCTCTCTCTGCCCCTCCCCCACTCACAGTCTGTCTCTCTCTCTCAAAAATAAATAAAAACATTTAAAAAAGTAAAAATGGTTATTTTAAAAGTCTTTTTTATTTCAGAGGCATTTTATATTTTTATGCTGGCAATATACATTCCTATCACAAGTGGCTTTTACAAAAATGAGTTTATATTGATGCCTCTTTTTTTAAATTTTAATTCCAGTTAACATACAGTGTTGTACTAGTTTCAGGTGTACAATAATGATTCAACAATTCTATACATTACTCAGTGCACACCACGACAGGCACACTCCTGGAGTGCCTGACTGGCTCAGTCAGTAGAGCATCTAACTCTTGATCATGAGGTTGTGAGTTTAAGCCCAACGTTGGCATAGAGTTTACATTTTTTTAAAGTTATTCTTAATCTCCTTTACCTGTTTCACCCATCTCTCACCCACCTCCCCTCTGGTAACCATCAGTTTGTTCTCAGTAGTTAAAAGAACTATTTTCAGTTTTTGGTTTGTCTCTCTCTGTCTCTCTCTCTTTTTCTTCATTTGTTCATTTGTTTTGTTTCTTAAATTCCACACATGAGTGAAATTATGTGGCATTTGTTTTTTTCTGACTGGCTTATTTCATTCAGCATTGTACTGTCTAGATTTATCCACATTGTTGCAAATGGCAAAATTTCACTCTTTTTTATGACTGAACAATATTCCATTGTATATACCTATTGTATATATCCACCTCTCTATTCATTCATCAAATGGTGGACCCTTGGGGTGCTTCCATAATTTGGCTGCTATAAACAATGCTGCAATAAACATAGGACTGCACATATATCCCTTCAAATTAGTGTTTTTGTATTCTTTGGGTAAATACTCAGTAGCATAGTTGCTGGATCATAGTGTAGTTCTATTTTTGATTTTTGAGGAAACTCCATGTCATTTTACACAGTGACTGCACCAGTTTGCATGCCCACCAACAGTGCATGAGGGTTCCTTTTACTCCACATCCTCACCAACACTTGTTGCTTTTTGAGTTTTTTATGTTAGCCATTCTGACAGGTAGGAGGGGATATCTCATTGTGGTTTTGATTTGCATTTCCCTGACGATGAGTGATGTTGAGCATCTTTTCATGCATCTGTTGGCCATCTGTATATCTTCTTTGGAGAAATGTCTGTTAATGCCTTCTTCCCATTTTTTCATTGGATTATTTGTGGGGTTTTTGGCGTTGAGTTATATAAGTTATTTATATACTTTGGATACTAACCCTTTATCAGATAGGTCCTTCGCGAATGTTTTCTCTTCTTCAACAGGTTGCCTTTTAGTTTTGTTGGTTGTTTCCTTCACTGTGCAGAAGCTTTTTATTTTGATGTAGTCCCAGTAGTTTATTTTTACTTTTGTTCCCCTTGCCTCAAGAAACATATCTTAAAAAATGTGGTTGCGGCCAATGTCAGAGAAATTACTGCCTGTGCTCTCTTCTAGGATTTTTATGGTTTCAGGTCTCACATTTAGGTCCTTAATTCATTTTAAGTGTATTTTTGTGTATGGTGTAAGAAAGTGGTCCAGTGTCATTCTTTCACATGTAGCTGTCCAGTAAGAAAAGGGATATGTACATGAGGGTAACTCGTACGAACTGCTTCCCAACACCTGGAGGGCTGCAGGTACTGCCTCATTTTCTTCACTTTTCCAGATTTAATCAGAACTAGCTCAAGCCTCCACCTACAGACTGGCAAGAGTTTTAGGATTACAAACATGCACGTTCTTGTCTTCTTCTAGATCATCTGGATCATCACCTGGAATCCTCCACCATGGTCTTCTTCCAAGTAAAGGAAAGCCCTGTCATTACCCAGCCTCCATTTCTAGTCTGGTTCTCACTGCCCTTCTGCATGGCCTCACAGCTGGTTCCCCACCTGTCAACAGCACTGACCCACGCTGCAGCCAATAGGCCTTGCAAGGGAAGATGCCATGCAGCATTCTGCACTCCCTCTGTGCTAAATCCACCTGAGTCCCCACCACCCTTTCTCTCAGGACTGTGGCTCAAAGTCCTCAGTTCCTCCACACAACCTTCCTGCATTCTCTTCCAAGGAGGTACACAGCTTTGGGCACTTCACAGAGTCCACAGTGACTTGAGGATTCCTCCAGTGGCATGACTGCTTTCCTTTTCAATACTGGAAATATGTTGGCTTTACTTCTTTTTTTCAGGCATTGTTGTTGTGGCAGACCTAGATCTTTGGTCTACCTGGCAAGCAGGAGGACCTATTCCCAGATATTCTGGCAGTTCACTTTGTGGTCTTGAATCAGGGCCACAGCTTACAGTTGTGAAAGCGGCACATTGCACAACTTCAAGACAGGGATTGCTGGGTCAGAGGACAGATGCACACTTTATTTCACAAAGGAACTGACAGTTTCCAGAATGACTGTACCAGTTTGTACTCCTGTTAGCAACGCCCTGTCTCCCCACATCTTCGTCAGGCCTTGACTCACCCATCCTTCTCATTGTTGCCATCCTGATAGGTCTGAAGTGGTTTCCTTTACTATTATTTCCAGAGCTGGAGTACTGGTGACACTGAGCCCTTGTTGTTTCTAGTCTGTCTTTGTCATGAACCTATGCCTTAGTGACGAATTTGGGAATATGCTTACTCTATATGGTATATTTTAAAGATGGCAAATAATAGAACACCAGTCCCCTCGCCCCTGCCCAAATATTAGTTTTTCCAAAGCACTATAAGTTCATCATCTCCTTGGATCCCCACAGCCATAGACTGCCCAGTGCTTTCCCCATGCATGCCCTCTGCTGTGGGCCACTGGGCGCAGTGCTGAGAGAGGCACTGGGGAGGGTTGGGGACCATGCATGACATAAGCATAAGGTTTGCACTGAAGTTCTGGAAATGGATGGAGGAGATGGTTGCACAATAAAGGAAATGTACTGCTGAACTGTACATTTAAAATAATTAAAATAATGAATCAAAGGTATATTCTACCACATTTTTAAAAATATTTATTTTTGGGAGAGCACAAGAAGAGGAGGGGCAGAGGATCCAAAACGACTCTGTGCTGACAGGCTGACAGCAGCAAGCCTGATGTGGGGCTCCAACTGATGAGCCATGAGATCATGATGTGAAACACTGACCTGAGCCAAAGTCAGGCGCTCAACCAACTGAGCCACCCAGGTGCCCCATTCTACCATAATTTTTAAATATTTTGTTAATGTTTACTTATTTTGAGAGGGAGACAAAGACAGAGAGAGAGCATGAGTGGGGAGGGGCAGAGAGAGAGAGAGGCAGACACAGAATCTGAAGCAGGCTCCAGGTTCTGAGCTGTCAGCACAGAGCCCGACCCAGGGCTGGAACTCATTAACCTTGAGATCACGACCTGAGCTGAAGTTGGACGCTTAACCAACTGACCCACCCAGGTGCCCCTTACCACAATTTTTAAAAGTCACCCTGGTTGCCCTGTGGATCAGATGCTAGAAAGGCAGGAGTGGAAGCAGAAAGACCAGATAGAAGGCGACTGTATTAGCAGAGGCAAGAAACAGTAACTTAGATCAGAATGGTGGTGGTGCAGATGTGGGTGCAGGGATATCCTAGCATTCCCACTTGTTCCTAAAAATCAGAAATTCTGTGCAAAAATGCTAAAAGCCTATTTCCCACTGCTTATAAATGGAAAAAAGTTATGCCACATTGTATGGCAACCCCAAACCCCAATCAATTTTCTAAAACATAACTGCAACATGGTGAAATGTCTCTATATAAGTAATATATAATATTACAGTGTAAAATGCTTAAGACATCATTTTCAGATCTCCAAATAATGTGACTGTTATGTGCCATATGTTAATTTGGTTTGTAGGCAATAACATGTACAGCTTGCATGCTATAACATAAACATTTTGTTTACAGTGAGCCATGGCAAATAACAAATAGCAATGAATATATTTGCTTAAAAAAAATGCAGACAATGGGGTACCTGGGTGGCTCAGTAGGTTAAAACCATCTGACCTTGATTTTAACTCAGGTCACAATCTCACAAACTGTGAGACTGAGTCCCACATCAGGCTCTGCAGTGACAGTAGGGAGCGTTCTTGAGACTCTCTCCATTCCTCGGCCCCTCCTCTGCCCCTCCCCCACTCACTCTCTAGTTCTCTCTCAAAAATAAATAAGCTTTTTAAAAAATGCAGACAAAAATTTTCAATAAAAATAATGCTTTTTTTTCTTTTTTTTTACGGCTATTTCTTGTAATGTTCACAAGTACCTGGAATTAGGGTGTTGGTCTCTTTGGGGGGGGGGGGGCAAAAACTTACTGTCTACTAGATTTTGGAAGATGCCAGGAAAAATGTAAAGAACTTGAGTTCTTTGTGATGGTACTTAGCTGCTGAACCCGGGAGCTCTTACCTCTGGGTTTCTTTTTTTTTTAATTTTTTTTTTTAACGTTTATTTATTTTTGAGACAGAGAGAGACAGAGCATGAACGGCGGAGGGGCAGAGAGAGAGGGAGACACAGAATCGGAAGCAGGCTCCAGGCTCTGAGCCATCAGCCCAGAGCCCGATGTGGGGCTCGAACTCACAGACCGCAAGATCGTGACCTGAGCTGAAGTCGGACGCTTAACCGACTGCGCCACCCAGGCACCCCTGGGTTTCTTATTATATGAAATCACACATTTCCAAATTGTTCAAGCAAAAAAAAATTTTTAAGCATTTATATTTGGCTGTTTTCCAACTGATATTGACAACACCTTCATAATACATGGTTTTATCCAGTTGATACTTACCCACTAAATTTATACTTGTGAACAACACCAAAGTAACCAGACTAAAAATTCAAGTGAGTTACAGCAAAGATCCCAGATAAACAAGGGGAAAAACACTTGTCCATAGATAATCTACCAAATTATGATCACTACTTGGAGAATTTAAAATTAATCTATATTATTAAAGCAGATTTTTGAGAAGGAAGAAAGACTTGCTGTATATATTTCAAGTATTAAGGTAAAAAGGTAGCTTGTCCAGGGCACCTGGATGGCTCAGTCTGTTGAGCATCCCACTGCTGTTCAGGTCATAATCTTGCGCAGTTCGTGAGTTTGAGCCTCTCATTGGGCTCACTGCTGTGAGTGCAGAGCCTGCTTTGGATCTGCTGCCCACCTCTCTCTCTGCCCCTGACCCCCACTGTCTCTTTTAAAAATAAATGTCTCTTTTGAAAAAATACAGTGGTCCTACATGGGCTAATCCATAATAATTTAATATTAAAATATAGTGTGCCAGCTTTTTCTAAATATACATCTAAACTAGATATCTCAGGAGTCCTTATTAATAAAACATTATGTTGCTACTGAACAGAAAGGAGCTCTGGGGAATGGGGCTAAAAAGAAGAAAAAGGCAAGGAAAATTCAGAATCTGGTCTCCTTGAAAAGGCGATTCAAAATACCTGCAAGAAGAAAAATGAGAATTAGGAAAAATACAACAGTACTTTAAAAAAATCTCGCCTCTTTTCTTTTTCCACATATTATTTAACACAGGGATTGCTATAATTGGCATGGATGGATGGATGGATGGATCAATGAACAAATAGGTGACTAGGAAGACTCATCATTTGGAATCGTTTCTATGAAGAGCAGAAAAGACAGTAGGAGAATAATTATTCAGGAGCATGATCGTTTTCAATAATTGATCTCCTCTTCCTCATTCAACAGCAGCCACACATCCTCCCTATAACCTTCAGCACGCCTAATGGTTGTAAGGAGTGCTAAAGTCTATCTGTGAACTCAACTTTTTTTTTTTTAATTTTTTTTTAACGTTTATTTATTTTTGAGACAGAGAGAGACAGAGCATGAACAGGGGAGGGGCAGAAAGAGAGAGGGAGACACAGAATCTGAAACAGGCTCTAGGCTCTGAGCTGTCAGCACAGGGCCCGACGCGGGGCTCGAACTCACGGACCGTGAGATCATGACCTGAGCCGAAGTCGGACGCTTAACCGACCAAGCCATCTAAGCGCCCCTGTGAACTCAATTTTTAATGTAAGACTCTAATTTTGAAATTACATGGACCCTACTGGGTTTTTATGTTGTACATTTTATGCATCAACATACAATATAAATAAAAAATATTTATAGACCCAAAAGATTGTTTTAAAATATGGTGGAAACAAAGTGGACCAATTAATGTGTGAGCAACAGTAAAAAAAAAAAAAAAAAAAAAAAAAAAAAGATACTACTATATAAATTCACTTATTAGAAAGTAGAGTGGACTCTCCAATCTCCCGCTACTTATTTAAGCCTACATCCTAGTCCTGACTCAGAAACATGTTTTGATGCTTTAGACAACTTAACTTGGCTATTTAAGAGCTCTGTTTCCCTGACAAGAGAGTGTTGAACCAGGTGGTTGTAATGGTATCTCTCAGTTCAAAAACTGAGTTCAAAAACTATCATTTTAGTGAGTAGTAGTTTGAACTAATGTGTAAAGAAAAACAAATGCCAAGTCCTCCAACTAGATTTTAACCACTAAATAAGAAACTCTGGGCTATTCTCCAAAAATCTTAAAATTTAGTTAGAGTCCAAGGAGACAGAATTGCTGAAAATAAGTTGTGTTGCTGTATGGAAACAAACCAAAAGATGTTTTTAACCAAAATATTTTATTTATGTGTTCATACAGTCATACTTTTAGTTATCTACCCCCCAAATCTCCAATATTATAAAAGTTATTTTAAATTCTAAGCCTATAATTAATAGTTTTTCAGGTTTTATTTGCTTGTTTTTTTAGCTTGCAATTCTAAAATCTTGCCTAGGAATAGAGACCTCCCTGTTTGGGGCATTTATGCTCTTCAAGTTACATAAGTCGGAATATTTAAGTGTGGTATTATCATTTTATGCAGATTTCGATCTTTTCTCTGATGCGAGCTTTTATGGCGATTTCCCTGAATCAACCCTTCCTTCCTGCTTCTCTTTTGTAAAGCATTTGGCCCATTTTAACTGCACAAATGCTGCTTACTTGTGTTTCTTCCATGCAGCTCCTGTTTGCAAGTACTCTATTCAGAAACTAACAAAAAATAATGTGAGATATGCAGCCATATTACAGAGATAGTAGCAAAAATGTTTGGTTAAATTGGTTTCCAAGATCAAATCTGTGGTTCCCAGCAAATTTATTGGTAAGTAAATATTTGTAGTAAACGGGTAACGCCGAAGTAAACATGAGGGCCATTGTGACAAAATCAATGTAGCACCATTAAAATAATAGATTAACCATTAAAATAATAGATTTCTGTATCAGTGAAGAATGAATTTAAATGCAACGAATTAGTAACTACGGACCCTCACCTTGACTAGCAATTTTAAACTTCCCTTCCACCAAATGTTTAATAAATGCTGCCGACATGGGAAACAAATAGCTGACATAAGTCTCGCCCTCTTTTGCTTAACTTGTCTCCACTATGGATATAGTCTATGAATGAAAAGACAATAGTTAGAACCGGAGGTATTTACAAAAGGAATGAATAGTACCACAAAGATTTATAATACTCCTGTAACTTTTATAAGTATATTGGAAATAGTTTGTAGCAAATGTGATTCCAATAGATATCCACTAATACAAAAAATGCACATAAAACCACATTGTTGCTAAAGGCATTGTCAGAGAGAAGGAAAGAGACCGAATTTTGAAATAATGGGGTTTCGCGCCACAATTTATTTTTATCACATACTTTCTGTAAAAGAAATGCTCACACAAAGAACCTTCCTCAGTTAGACCAGCAGGTGGCGATATTGACCGTATGCCAGGACAGCCTAAACCTGGCTGGAACTTGTCATTGTTTCAAAAGAGTAATTCCCAAGAAATACAAATGAGTTAATCTTATCTGTGTTTTGAAACTTTCAAAGATATTATTCCATCCTATCAGAGACTACTGTGAACTCCCTTTGTAAAGCCTGATGATCCATCTATTTCTCTTGGCTGGATGTATAGCATTAAAGAGATGGCCTTTCTTTTCCAAGTCTTAGTCAACCAGTGGATATATACTTTATCTATTTCATAGTTAGAAAAGCACCACTGTTTACGTTGCCCAGGACAGAGCTTTGGAACTACATGGGAATTTTTCTATAAACATACAGAGCAACAATATGCATGAGAGAATATGAGTTTATAATTGGAGTTAGAAGCATTAAAATAGTCCAAGCTATTCTCAGAATAATTTATATACCTACTACAAGCTGTTCAAGGATCCTCTGACAAACTCCTCTTTAATTGTATATTTATTGTATTTTTATTTGATATAAACTTATCTGTAGGGGAGGTTATTGTTTGCCTACTAAATGGAACAATCTGATATCAGGATTCTGAATCGTATCAACGAAATGAAACCAATTGGTCATATCATCAGAGACACGTTTATAAACATAAGTACAAGTGCATCATGTGAATAAAATGTTCACATTCTTTTTTACCAAAGGTTTCAGTGTTGTGCTACATATACCTTTCAGGCGGGTTACTGAAATGCTAAATGAGTTATTTATCCCTTTCAATTAGAGTAAAGGTTGGCAAACTTCTCTTAAGCAACCAGATAGTAAAATTTTCCTCTTTAAGGGGTAAGGGGCAAAACTGAGGATATTATGTGGGTATGGATACAACCATTTAAGAATGTAAAAACCATTCTTAACTCAAGAACAGTACAGTACCCAGCAGCAGGCCAGATTTGCTTTGCAGGCTGGGGGTTGCCAACTAGTTTCTAGACAATAAACCCGATCATGTAAGCCAAGCGCAGAAAGACTCTCAGAAAGATAGACCCTAGCCCTGCCTATTATGTTAAATTTTTCCTATTTAAAACTTTTGCCTGTTTAAAGTTCTATAGTAGAATTTGACATGGATCTTTAGTATTTTTAAAAACATATTTATTTTCATTAGGAAATAGAAAATCCTGAGCCCAATATCAGAAAATCTGGTCCAAATGACAGCCATGATGCTGCCCAGTGGGCTGGGTATGGTGAGGGGAGCGAGTGAGGAACAGAAGTGTCACAGAGAAACAAGCAGAAACCGCAACACCGAACACACATGAAACCACAGCATACGCTTTGCAGTAGAGACTTAGTTAGAATGTCTTTAAGCACTCAGTGTTAATGAGTCTTAGTTTAAAATTTTTTAAACTTTATGTTTAAATTTAAGTTTTGAAATGTTTACAAATCCTTAGCACTGTTGGCTTTGAAAGAAAAGATCTCACTTATTGCGGACTGCTCTGTACAGTGAGTTTCCTCCAGCAGCCACAACAGAAGAGCATTAGGAGGTGGGCTGGTGTTGGTGTTTATCCTCCGTGGAGATTTGAGGGCTAATGAACTAATCTGTAGAACTAACTTAGAATGAAACATGAGTTTCAGATTCACAGTTTCTCTTTCCTCCCTTTCACCAGGATCAGACGATATTTTGCAAAGTGGATTAGCTAGTAGGAAAGGAATAGCATAAAATAACAGACTCGCTCAATAATTATTTTATCTTTGACTCTGCAGTATAGTCAGAGATACTCTCAGAAGCTTGCTTTTTAGAAATGAAGCAAAGAAACTTGAATAAGTGTGCCTGCCTGCTGGGCTGACTTAGAGCTAGGAGGGGCCTTCAATATCCTTCAACCCCAGTCTCTTTTTTACAGATGAATGAACTATGGCTCAGAGAAATTGTGTGGCTTACATAAAATCACACAGCAAGGAACTGGCTGGGCATATTATATACAGTCTGTTTAAGACAAACTTTAGAGATCCAGGGTAGAGCTAAAAGGAAGTTATTTTTCTTTCAGTGAATGGGTCTTAGACTCACAAGATGACAGAGAAATATAAGTTAATTTGAATGCATTGTCCAGAGATCCAGTAACAATGGGAAATTAAGGGGTATAACTTTGATCACTCTATGCTGGTTCTGGTGAAAGTTGTAGGGAGTTGTGGGGGGGCAGTGAACATGCTCAGCCAACCTGTACATGCCCAGGAACTAAATTCTGCCTCCTCTGAGTCGGGACCAGCCATACCGTATTGGATAGTCTCCTATCATGGCACAGACCAGCAGTATGTTATTGTTGCTCAGACAATTCCAGACAGAAGGGTATTGGACCCTACATTTTGTGGAATCAAAGGAAAGCATCAAAAGAGACCAAGCATTTCAAGGCTGGGCTCTCTAAACACAAATAACACACCAACTCCTGAAATATAAAATACACAAAGACTCTTACACCTTTACATATAAACACATCAAACTGTTTTATTATAATCAATTCCCATCAGCTTGTGTTGTTTTTAGATTTAAGGCTTCTACCTTGTGGGACACTCTGTGACCCATAAAATAAATTTTTCTCACAAATTAATATTTGCTCAGAGAGGGCTACAGGCATCTAAAGTGAATTACCCTTGTGCCCCCTATCAAAAGAGTCTAAACATCTGGATTCCATGTGATTAGGACAGTTTTCATTTTAAAAGTCATGTCGCCTTCTAACCCATAACCTCATTACCATTCAGACTCTCCACTCATCTTCTCATCCATTCCAGAAAGAAATAGGAAGATGATTTTTTTTAAGTTTTTATTTTAATTACAGTTAGTTAATATACAGTGTTATATTAGTTTCAGGTATACAATATAGAGATTGAACACTTCTGTACAATACCTAGTGCTTATCACAAATGCCCTCCTTAATCCCCATCACCTATTTCACCCATCCCCCTACCCACCTCCCTTCTGGTAGCCATCAGTTGGTTCTTTATAGTTAAGAGTCTGTTTCTCGGTTTGCCTGTCTCTCTTTTTCCCCCCTATGCTCATTTGTTCTGTTTCTTAAAGTCCACATATGAGTGAAAACGTGGTATTTATATTTCTCTGACTGACTTATTTCACTCAGCATAGTATCTCTAGCTCCATCTGTGTCATTGTAAATGGAAAGATCTCATTCTTTTTTATGGCTGAATAATATTCCATTGTACATATATATACCGCTTCTTTATTCATTAATCAATGGACAGTTGGGCCGCTTTCATATTTGGCTTTTGTAAATAATGCCACTCTAAATATAGGAGTGCATGTATCCCTTTGAATTAGTGTTTTTGTATTCTTTCAGTAAATACTCAGTAGTGTGATTGCTGAATTGTAAAGTATTTTTATTTTTAGCTTTTTGAGGAACCTCCATACTGTTTTCCAGAGTGGCTGCTCCAGTTTGCATTCTCACCAACAGTGTAAGAGGCCCCCCTTTGTCCACATCCTCACCAACATCTGTTGTTTCCTGTGTTGTTAATTTTAGCCATCTGACAGGTGTGTTGAATGTATTTTTGTGGACGGTGTAAGCAAGTGATCCAGTTTCATTCTTTTCCCTGTAGCTGTCCAGTTTTCCCAACACCATTTTCTTAAAAGACTGTCTTTTTACTGTTGGATGTTCTTTCCTGCTTTGTCAAAGATTAATTGACCATATAGTTGTGGGTCCATTTCTCTAGTCTGTTCTATTGATCCATGTGTATATTTTTGTGCCATTACTATACTGTCTTAATAACTACAGCTTTGTAATATAACTTGAAGTCTGGGATTGTGATGCCTCTTGCTTTGTGTTTCTTTTTCAAGATTGCTTTGACTATTTGGGGTATTTGACGTTCCATACATATTTTAGGATTGTTTGTTCTAGCTCTATGGAAAATGCTGTTAGTATTTTGATAGAGATGGCATTAAATGTGTAGATTGCTTTGGGTGGTATGGACATGTTAACAATATTTGTTCTTCCATTCCATGAGCATGGAATGTCTTTCCATTTCTTTGTGTTATCTTCAATTACTATCTGATGTATTTAATAGTTTTTTCAGAGTACAGGTATTTCACCTCTTTGGTTAGGTTTATTCCTAGATAGCTTATTATCTGGGGTGCAACTATAAAAGGGATTGTTTTCTTAATTTCTCTTTCTGCTGCTTCAATGTTCGTGTAAAGAAATGCAATTTATTTCTGTACACTGATTTTGTATCCTGTGACTTTACTGACTTTGTTTATCAGTTCTAGCAGTATTTTTGGTAGTCTTTCAGGTTTTCTATATACAGTATCATGTCATCTGCAAATACTGAAAGTTTTACTTCCTCCTTACTGATTTGGATGCTTTTTATTTCTTTTTTGTTGTCTGATAGCTATGGCTAGGGCTTCTAGTACTATGTGGAATAAAAGTAGTGAAAGGACATCCTTGTCTTTTTCCTGTCCTTAGACCGAGAGCTTTTCCCCATTGAGGATGATGTTTGTTAGCTGCGGGTTTTCTTATGAAGCCTTTCTTATGCTGAAGTCTGTTCTCTCTAAACCCATTTTGTTGAGAGTTTTTATCACAAATGGATGTTTTACTTTGTCAAATGCTTTTTCTGTGTCTATTGAAATGATCATATGGTTCTTATCCGTCTCTTATTGATGTGATATATCATGTTGATTGATTTGTGGATATTGAACCACCCTTACATCCTGGAAGTATGTAAAATTCACTTGATCATGGTGAATGATTTTTAAAATGTATTGTTAGATTCAGTGTGCTAGTATTTTGTTGACGATTTTTGCCTCCTTATTAATCATATTGGCCTGTAGTTCTCTTTTTTTGTGGTGTCTTTATCTGGTATTGGTATCAGGGTAATGCTGGCCTCACAGAATGAATTTGGAAGTTTTCTTCCTTTTCTATTTTTTGGAATAGTTTGAAAATATTCTCTTATAATTGTTTGTATTTCTGTGGTGTTGGTTGTTATTTCTCTCTCATTTGTGATTTTATTTATTTTAGTCTTTTCTCTTTTTTTCTTCCTAAGTCCAGTTAGAGGTGTATCAATTTATTTATTTATTTTTTCAAGGAACCAGCTCCCGGTTTCATTGATCTGTTCTATTGCTTTTTTTAGTTTCTGTATAATTTATTTCTACTCTAATCTTATTATTTACTTCCTTTTACTGGCTTTAGGGTTTATTTGTTGTTCTTTTTCTAACTTCTTTCAGAGTAAGGTTAGATTGTTTATTTCAGATTTTCCTTCTTGAAGTACCTTTAGCTTTTGTTTGTCTGGGGAATTCTTTTTATCTCTTTCTATTCTGAAATATAGCTTTGCTGGATAGAGTATTCTTGGCTGCAAATTTTTCCCATTAAGTACTTTGAATATATCATGCCACTGCCTTCTGCCTTGCAAAGTTCCTGCTGAAAAATCCCCTGCTAGCCTTATGGGGTTTCCCCTGTATGTAATTATCTTCTTTTGTATTGTGGTTTTGAAATTTTTCTTTGTCAGTATATTTTGCATTTTAATTATATTAATGTTTGGTGTGGCTCTGCTTTTGTTGACTTTCCTGGGGATTCTCTGTGCCTCCTGGATCTGGACACATGTTTCCTTCCCTGTGTTGGAGAATCAGCCATTATTTCTTCAAATAAATTTCTGCCCCCTTTTCTCTCCTCTTCTTCTTCTGGAACTCCTATAATGTGAATGTTATTATGCTGATGGAGTCATCAAGTTACCTAAGTCTATTCTCACTTTGCATAATTCCTTTTTCTCTCTTCTTTTCAGCTTAATTACTTTCCATTACTCTGTCTTCTAGGTCATTAATTTGTTCCTCTGCTTCCACCAGCCTGCTGTCAATCCATCAAGCATGTTCTTCACTTCATTTATTGAGTCCTTTATCTCTATTATGTTATTTTTTTAATCTCTGTGTTAAGGGTCTCACTGATGTCTTCTTTTACTCTTTTCTCAAGTCTGCTGAGTAACCTTCTGATCATTGCTTTAAATTCTCCATCAGGCATGTTACTTATATCTGTTTTGCTTAGATTTCTGCCCATCGCCTTGTCCTGTTCTTTCATTTGGGAAATATTTCTCTGTCTTCTCATTTTGTCTAAGTTTCTGTGTCTGTTTCTATGTGTTAGGAAAGTCAGCTACTTCTCTTATTCCTGAGGGTAATGGCCTTATGTAGAAGAGATCCTGTAGTGCCCTGCAGTGTAGTGTCCCCTGTTTCCTAGGACCTGGCACTTTAGGGGATGTCTCCGATGTGTGCTATGAGCTCTCTGCTGTTGTGTCTTGATGCTTTATCCTTCAGGCCAGTCATCTGCAGAGGTTCTCCTTGCCAATTATGGGCAGTGTTTGGTTCCTGGCCTGAATGTGGTGAGTTTTAACTAGGTGTGCTCTGGTCTGCCTGTGAAAGGAAGGAGATATGTTGTTAGCACTCCTGGAACCAAGGTCTGAGTCATGAGATGTAGTATGAACAGCGGTTTGGGCTGGTCTTCTGGGGGATGGAGCATAGAGGGAGGGGTTTAGTGTAAGCAAGTTAGGTTGCCAGAATCTGTGCTGTGCTGGTTCCCACAGGTGGCTCTGTGTTTATGCTGAGGTGGTGAGGGAGAAAAATGGTGCCTGCCAATTCCTTTGTTCCCAGAGGGGTCTTTCTGTGAATTCTGTCTCTGTGGGACATGCTCCAAGCTGAGCAAATAACCTCCCCACTGTGTGCCTCAGGTGTTCTTCAGATTGCTGTTTCCATGCTGTATGTCAGAGGACTGTTTGTCCTACCTTCTCTCCAAAAACAGTCCCAATGCCTCTGGGCTCTCCCAGCACTGAAGCCCACTGACCTTTAGAACTCCAGGCTTCAAGTCTTGCTACTTGCCAGAAGTCATGAAACTCAGGCCCTCTGGTTTTCCAAGCCAATTGCTATGGGGATTCATCTTCCCTGAGGGCTCCCCTCTGTGTTATTCTGTCTCTGGACCTTTTACTCAACCACAGCTCCCTCCCACTGCAGTGGCCATGATTTGTTTCTCTCCCAAACCACATTTCTATACTTCCTGCCTTCTTCACTGTGGCCTCTTCTCCACCTGTATTTGAAGAGTTTATTTGCCAGGCTTCAAGTTGATTTCTGGGGTACTTAGGATGATTTCATTGTTATTTAGTTGTATTCATGGAATGCGGCAAACCTACAGCCCTCCCACTCTGCCACCATCTTTCTTTCCTAAAAGGATGATATTTTAAAATTTTATCTACTTGAAATTTTTTAAAATATTTTTTCCAATATAATGCTAGACAAATGCCAACATAATGCCAAATGCAATGTGCAAACTGGCTTGCAAATGGCAAACATGGAAACATCCCCTGGTTCTGGCTCCAAGTGGTGCTCCCTTCTCTCCTACAGGAAAGAGAAGGTACTGCAGGCACCATGTGAACAGTCACAAATGCCCCCCGTAAAGTAAATTTCCATTATCTTGTATGCCCAGAAAATGCTTGTTTAAAAAATATGGTGAAGAGGGGTCTGCCATCACAGTGCCCACTGTGTGTCCTTAGACATTGGCTGTCCCAACCCATCCCAACACATTTTTTCAGCTCTAGCTTGCCCGAAAGAGCTTTTTCTTCTTTGGTTGAAAGGTCTTAAAGAAGTGAGCCTGAATCTCCTCTGGTCCTGGCTCTGGCTCTGTGATAAAGCCTATCTGGAGTGGAAGAGACATGCAGAACCAGAGAGAGGTTAGGCAAGCGGGTAGAGACAGGGCTAATAGCTCAGAGTCCTTGTTTTGATCACCTCTGGCTTTGCCCTTGTCTTACCCAGCTAAGTAAAATGATGAATTTCTTATTTTGCTTAAGTGAATATGAGTTCAAATTCAGTCACTTGCAACCAAAGAATCCTGACTGAAATAAAAACCACTGTAGGGGCCAGTCCACCTACTGCTATGATGCAGACACATGTTATCATGTAGTTTAAAAGGATAGTAGTGTTACTCCTGGACCAAATAAAAGAAGACATTGTGCTTTATCTCTACACTTTCTATCTTAAGTCATCTCAGCTACTGGAATTTGGAAGGAGAAATAGGCTTTGCTACTTGCTGATTTTTCCTTGGGGTTTCCTATATTGATCCACTTGGGCTGCTATAAAAAATATCATAGACTGAGTGGTTTAATTTTTTTTTTAATGGAGCTTACTCCATGCCCAACTTGGGGCTTAAACTCATGACCCTGAGATTGAGAGTCATGTACTCTACCAACTGAACCAACCAGGCACCCCAAACTGAATGGTTTAAACATAGAAATTTATTTCACACAGATCTGGAGGTTGGAAAGTACCAGATCAAAGTTCTGTCAGCATTCAGTTCCTGGTAAAAGCTCTCTTTCTGGTTTGTAGATGGCTGGCCACCTTCTTGCCTCCACCTTCATGGTGGAGAAAGAGAGAGAGAGAGACTTGGACCTCCCTGGTGTCTCAGGTTTTTTTTTTTTTAATGTTTATTTATTTTTGAGAAAAAAAGAGACAGAGTGTGAGTTGAGGAGGAGCAGAGAGAGAGAGAGAGTCACAGAATCTGAAACAGGCTCCAGACTCTGAGCTGTCAGCACAGAGCCCAATGTGAGGCTCAAACTCATGAACTGCGAAATAATGACCTGAGCCAAAGTTGGATGTTTAACCAACTGAGCCACCCAGGTACCCCACCCTGGTGTCTGAGAATTACACTAATCCTGTTGGATCAGAGTTCCACCATTATGACCTTTATTTAACCTTAATTACTGCCAAAAAAGGCTTATCTCCAAATACAGTCACATTGGGGATTGACCTTTCAACATATGAATTTTACAGAAACATAACAGTCCACAACAGTCCCTTTCTGAGGGAAGGACTCTCTCAGAAACGTGAAGGCCAGAATGATAACAGCTGTTGAAGAAGGGAGGCACAGAGATTAGATCAACCATTCTTGACCAGTTTAGTTCAGCAAACATTCATCAGTTCATTGCTATATACCCGGACCTGTGCTAGCACATGGAAATAAAAGTGAATAAGCTATATAGGCCCTGGTATAGGCAGAGTGTTCCCTCCTAGCAGAGGTGGAAACTGGGGACTGCGTGGTCACTGGCTGGGACATCACAGGTCTGGCATTTGGATAAGTGCCTGTCTAGTGCCAACCACGGGACTTGGTCTCCATCACATTGCTCTAGGTGTTTGCTGTGCCTTAAATAAGAAGTGAATTTCAAGATATCCAACATGCTAAACTTAAGTTATGGGAAAAAAATGGATAAAGCTACATGCCCTACCCTTAAGGGGATTTCTGATGAAGGAGTATTTGGCCAGCAAATAGATACATTTGATGTAATACAAAAAATAATCAGAGTGGTGAGGGTTCAAAGGTGCTACAGAACCCAGGGGAGGGCCTTTTACACTTCAGGACACATAGGTAACCTTCACAGGTGAGACAGGCAAAGAGGTGAAAATGTCATGTCAGGTAGAGGGATGACATGCTATACATTTTCACATAAAAATGTTAGGAGAAAGAGGTTGTTAGGAGGTGAGGCTTGGTAATAAAGGTAGGGGGCCTATCGTGAACTTGCTCCTATTGTCACTCCAGAAGCTTTATATGGAGGAGAAATTGGTCAGGTTTATGTGTCAGTTACACCATTATGGAGCTGCATGGAGGACAAACTTGCATGGGACAAGAGCAGATGTAGGAAGACCAGCTCAGGAGATGGCTGCAATTGGTCAAAGGATAAGGGTCCTCCTTTGAACTAAAACATTGGTTCTAGGGATGCAAGACAGATTTGAACAAATATTTAGGATATAAAATGGGTAAAACTTGGTGACTGATGGTATCAGGAGGAAGATGGGGGAGACTAAGAGTATTACATAGTCTTCCCCACCCTGAAGGACTAGTACGGGGTGGTGCTGTGAACTGGGAGCTGGTATGAGGGAGAGAGCAGATCCAGAGAGGGTAGAGCAGGTGTGTGACAGAAAGCATGGTTATCAATCGAATGATAACTTATATGACATGAACGGTAAGAACAAAAGGTGCCCTAACAGCAACAGGGAATAAGGAAGGGGCACCTGGGAAGATTTCCATGGTCTCCAGAAGTTTTAAATGAAACCTAGAAAGGACATGGCCTTATGCGGGGGGGTGGGGGGGGTAATATTCAAGGGGGCCTGAATATTGCCTACCCATATTTTTTATGATGTTGTCCACACAGTGTTGGTTTATTGTTTCAATGAGTCAGTTACCGACACTTACAAACCAACCGTTTATATATAAAACCTGGATCCTGGTCTCTCAGTGATAGTGTGTACAGGGTACAGAACTGGTTCTGCCTTCTTCACTGGCCAATAGTCAGCTGGCCTGGGGTGTCAATATCGGGCCTATCAGACCAGGCAGGCCTACTGCCTTACCTGAGTGTTTCCTGTATGTTATTTGGCCATATTGCCCCACAATATGGTAAAGACAGGAGAAAATCCAACCTTGCTATTATCAACCTTGGTGAGATTGTTCATCTAATGGAAATATAAATCTCTTTCCCAAAATTCAGACTTAGGACCCTTTATCCACTGACTAATGGCTTCCCAAAATGTTTTTGTGTTAAACTAATTATGCCAAATATTTAGAAATATTTTTATTGGGAATATATACTATACTGTTATTTAAATAACTAGTATAACTATCAATTTTCTCCAGAAAATTCAAAGTGTTCTACTAAATCCTAAAGCAAATTTAACCCCAAGCTTACGTTGCTTATGATCCTTATCTGGAGTCAGCATCAAATATGGAGGGGGAAAAGTTATAGTCAAAGCAGACACAACTTGATTATAATACAGGAGTCCTCTGGGAACTCAATAAATAGTCTCTCTGGTGTTCATTTAGTATCAAATTTCCATCTGCTGAGTAGGTCTGTAGTAAATTTACAGAGGTGGTATTACAGGGAGGAAAAGACTGTTTCAAGGGCTGGGAAGTAGGGAAAATCCTGGGTTACTTGAAATTCCTGCCATGTATATGGTCTGTTTACTCTGAAGAAGACATTGTCCAAAGGGGGCAGGGTTTAATGTACTAAGAGTATTACTCACAATTGATGAGGATGACCATCTACATTTACAGATAAGTCACCTTGAGTCCTTAAGGGTATGGCAGGATATTTGTCCCTTTTTTCTTCATTAGAGTATGCTCATTGATCTGAATTAAGGGATTTTTCTTTTTTTTCTTTGCCTTCAGTGTGTGTGTGTGTGTGTGTGTGTGTGTGTGTGTAAGGTAGGATGATTTTTCCTCCAGTTTAGGAGATGAAGCATTCTCACCCATGGGTGATTGAAGAGTGGGTCAACTAACTGATCTGCTGGGCTAAACTTCACTTTGGATCCTATCTCATTCCCCCTTTTGGAAAAGTTCTGTCAGATGTTGTAATTCAGATAAAGGAGCTAGTTCTTATTCCAGTTTCTATTTTCAAAATAGGTCTCCACTTCCAGGCTCAACTTCACAAACAAAATTAAATGATATTCCATCAGCATCTTCTTTACCTCCTAAATTTGTCCAAAGGCATTTTCTAATCGATTCTGAAAATCTCCTATAATTATGTCTTTTCTGTTTTGGGGTTTTTTTTTTTGTTGAGGTACAATTGACATATAACATTATATTAGTTTCAGGTGTACAACATAATGATTCAACATTTGTATACATTTCAAAATGATCACAACTTTAGGTCTAGCTAACATCCATCACCATATACATAGGTACAACAAATTTTTTCTCTTGTAATGAGAACTGTTAAGATCTATTCTCTTAACAATTTTTAAATATGCAATACAGTACTATTAACTACAGTCACCATGCTATACATTACATTCCCATAACTTAATTATTTTATAACTGGAAGGTTGTACTTTTGACCTCTTTGTCCATTTTGCCCACCCCTTAGCCTCCCATCTGTTCTCTGTATCTATGAACTTGGTGTTTATTTGTTTTTCAGATTCTATATATGTAAAAGCATAAGGTATTTATCTATTATCTAATATATTATATCTATATTTATCTAATATCTATATCATAAGGTATTTGTCTTATTAGCTAATATATTATATATATTATTTATATAATAAGAAATTGTGAGATATATTATTCATTCATCCACTGATGGACATTTAGGATGTTTCCACATCTTAGCTGTTGTAAATAATGCTGCAATGAACACAGGGGTGCATGTATCTTTTTGAGCTAGTATTTTTATTTTTCCAAATAAATATACAGAAATAGAATTGCTCTATTTTCCTATTTTTCATTTTTTCAGGAAGTTCCATACTGTTTTCCATAGTAGCTGTAGCAATTTAAATTCCCACCAGTAGTGCATAAGAGCTCCCTTTTCTCCATATTTTTTTTTGCCAATACTTGCTATGTCTTCTTTTTTGATAATAGCTATTCCAACAGGTGATACCTCATCATGGTTTTGATTTGCATTTACCTGATTATTAATGATGTTGTGGACCTTTCCATGTACTTGTTGGCCATCTGTATGTCTTCTTTGGAAGAATGTCTATTCAGATCTGCCCATTTTTTCAAAATAGATTTTTTTTGAATTGCATGAGTTCTTTATTTATTTTGGATATTAACCTCTTATATGATTTACAAATTTTTTTTCCATTCAATAAGATCCCTTTTTATTTTCTTGGCTTCCTCTGCTGGTGTAGAAGCTTTTTAGTTTGGTGTAATCCCACATGTTCATTTACCTCTTACTGCCTTTGTTTTTTATGTCAGATTTTAAAAATCATTACCAAGACCAAGTCAAGGAGCTTACCACCTGCTTTCTTCTAGGAATTTTATGGTTTCAGGTCAACCATTCAAATCTTAAGACATTTGAGTTAATTTTTATGTTTGGTGTAAGATAGTGGTCCAGTTTCATTCTTTTGCATACAGCTGTCCAATTTGCTCAACACCATTTATTGGGGAAATTGTCCTTTCCTCATTGTATATTCTTGCCTCCTTTGTCATAAATTAATTGACCATATTTGCATGGGTTTGTTTCTGGCTTTCTTTGTTTTCTTGATGTATGTGTCTATTTTTATGCCAATACCATACTGTTTTAACTACTGTGGCATTGGAATATATAGTTTGAATTCAGGAAGTGTGAAACCTCCTGCTTTGTTCTTCTTTCTCAAAATTGCTTTGGTCATTAAGGGTCTCGGGATTCCATACAAATTTTAGGATTTTTTTGTTCTATTTCTGTAAAAAATGCCATTGGAATTTTGATAGGGATTACATTGAATCTATATATTGCTTTGGATAGTACGAACACTTTAACAATATTAATTCTTCCAATCCATGATCATGCTGTTTCTTTCCATTTATTTGTGGCTTTCTTCATTAATGTCATAGTTTTCAGTATGCATATCTTTTACCTGCTTCATGAAATTTATTCTTAGGTATTTTATTCCTTTTGATGCAATTATAAATGAGATTTTTTTTCTTAACTTCTCCTTCTGATGGTTCATTATTAGTGTATAGGAACACAACAGATTTTTGTATACTGACTTTGTATCCTGCAACTTTACTGAATGTACTAGTTATAACAGTGTTATGGTGGAGTATTTAGGATTTTCTATTTAATATCATGTCATCTGCAAAGTGACAATTTTATTTTTTTTCATTTTGGATGCTTTTTATTTCTTTTTCTTGCCAAATTACTCTGGTTAGGACTTCCAGCACTATGTTGAATGAGTGGTTAAAGTGGGCATCCTTGTCTTGTTTCTGATCTTAGAGGAAAGGCTTTCAGCTTTTCACCTTTGAGTATGATATTAGCTGGGGATTGTCATGAATGGCCTTTATTATGTAGAAGTACATTCCCTCCACAACTACTTTCTTAAGAGTTTTTGCCATAAATAGATGCTGACTTTGTCAAATACTTTTTCTGTATATATTGAGATGATCCTATGATTTTTATCTTTAATTTTGTTAATGTGGTGTATCACATTGATTTGTGGATGTTGAGCCATCCTTACATCTCTGAAGTAAATCCCTCTGGATCGTAATGTATGATTCTTTTAATGCATCGTTAAATTTGGCTTGCCAATATTTCGTTAAGGTTGTTGGCATTTATGTTCATCCAGACATTTGGCCGCTAATTTTCTTTTCATGTAGCATCCTTGTCTGGTTTTGATATCAGGGTAATGCAGGCCTCATAAAATGAGTTTGGAAGCATCCCCTCCACTTTCTATTTTTCAGAATAATTTGAGAAGAATTGGTATTATTTATTGCATTCTTGGTAATATTTACCAGTGAAGCCATCTGGTTGGACTTTTGTTTCTTGGTAGGTTTTTGATTACATATTCAATCTCCTTACTAACAATCAGTGTATTCAGATTTTCTATTTCTTCATAATTCAATTTTGGTAGGTTGTATGTTTCCTGGAATTTATATCCACTTCCTCTAGTTTGTCCAAGTCCTTGGCATATAATTGCTCATAGTAGTCTCTTATGATCCTTCATATTTTTGTTGTATCAGTTGTAATGTCTCCTCTTTCATTTCTAATGTTATTTATTTGAGCCCTTTTTCTTTCTTGGTGATTTTAGCTAAAGGTTTGCCAGTATTATTTATGTTTTCAAAGAACCAGCTTTCACTGATGTTTTCTAATGTTCCTTTAGTTTCTATTTCATTTTTTCCACTCTGATCTTTATTTCCTTTCTTCTACTAACTTCAGGCTTTTTGTATTACTCTTCTAGTTACTTAAGTGGTTTAGTTGAGATTTTCTGTTTCTTGATATAAGCATATGAGCATATAAGCATATATATGATATATATATGATATAAGCATATAAGCATATGCTTCCCTCTTAGAACTGCTTTTGCTGAATCCCGTAGGTTTCAGTATGTTTTATTTCCATTTTCATTTGTCTCAAGGTATTTTTTTTTATTTCTTTTTTTATTTCTTTTTTGACTGATTGTTCAGTAGCATGGTTTTTTATCTCCACATATTTGGAGTTTCATCTTTTTTTTGTTTGCATTGTTAAATTATGGTCCAATAGATTTTTCCTAGAAGTGTTTTGTATATGACTTTTCAGATACTCATACTGACATTTTCGGCCTTTTTTGACCCTCAGGTTTATTGAGGAATGAGGATCCTGCAGATCCTTTTCCAAGTTAATCACCTTTTCTTATCGAAAATTCAGCATATGAGGTTATGATCAACATATGTACAAGTTGATATAGGTCAGGTAATTTTGTCATGTGCTCCCCCCCCCCCAATGAATTCTAAATTTTTACATGAATATTTGCTGGTCTTGTTTGGGTTTAGGAAAATCTTTCATTATAGTTCATAATTCAGCTCAGGTTCACAGTTTAAATTTTATAGTTGTCTGCATATTCAACTCATGGGAGAGATGGATATTTAGATGTAATTACAATTTTGGATAAGAGAGTTGTTTGGAAAAGGTAGGGTGTTTGAACAAGGGAGATGAGAGAGGAGTTGATAGAGGTACAGAAGGGGGACATCAGAAGGATACGGGGAGATAGACAAAGCTGGATATCAAAACTAGTCTAGTTCACTCTTGCTTAAGTTCGCTGAATTACTCAATTAGCTTTGTTCAAAGAACCTTTTAGTGAAGACACTTTTTACTAAGAATTTTGTTTTGATACCTCTGCATACCAGTCAAAAAATGCTGTTCATTAAGCCTAATAAATATTATTTCCTTTCTTCTTCTCAAATAAATGTGTTCAATCAAATGTTCCCCAGAGTAGACACTAAAGGCCCAAATCATCCTTGGTGAAATTATGCCAAGAAAGACAGGCACAAGAATTAGGGTTATGAAGAGAGTACCTATATGAAGCAGGAGTTTTTCCAGTTAAAGGAAAGGATTTAAACTTGACCCCATGAAAGCTGGCAACAGTCAGTAAAAATGTATTGCCTCTGCATTCATACCTCTGCATTCCTCTTACTAGAAAATTAGCCACCTCCAAACCCCACAATCTGCCCCCAGAAGGCAGAAAAAAACATTGATTATACTTTCTCTGAACCAAAAAGCTCTCAGGACACAAAATAAAGACAAGGAGAACCTCAACCAGTTTTGTTTGTGACCCACAGCAAAGTCTGTCCAAGTGGACACTGGTCATGTGAGCACTGTAAATGCACCCATCTGGGAGGTCAGCTCTAGTAACAGGCCCATAGGTCCTATGCCTGTGCTCTACCTTGTGATTCTCCTTCTTAGAACAGCATAACACAAAACAGTAACACAAAGACAGCAAAAAGGAATTAAAAAGAATGGCCTGACTCCACCAAGGATGCCCCAAATTTGGAAACCAGTAACAAAACCTAGATAACATATTGAGAATAAACAGCCAAGGAACTCAATGCAGAGAGAGTGAAGTTGAGACACAGTGATAACTTACCGCATCAGCACTGTCAGCAACAAAGCATGAGGGGCCTTTAGGGGTTCCACATCTCCCTGAAGGCTGGGGTCCATGACAATAAGCCATACAGACCATATCACAATGGGACCTCCACTTTAATTGTGGAAATAAGTAAATATCAACCAGATAGAGAAGAGCAAAGCCTATTTATTCAGAGCTTGCTGTCATGAGGGAGTTAGCCACCATGACTTGTGTCTCAAAAGGAGACAGAAAAATAGGAAAGTCTTGTAGTGGAATAAAGGAAAGTCTTCAGATGTGCCTTGATTGGAGGTTGTTGGAATGGGAAAGCTATAGATGGGCTAACTAGAATCAGGACATCGCATGTCATTGGTTAGGGGTGCATATTTGGATTTCTCCAGTTGGTCCTAAGTCAGACACAAGGGCAAATATTAGGGAATCTATCAGTTATTAATCAAGTCCTGGCTGTTGTAGGCCAATTGTTAAAGAGGGTATAGTATGACTTCTTGAACTGGTTCCTGCAGATAATGGTTTGACTTTCTGGACTGGTTACAACAGATAATGAGTTGGTTTTCTGGGCTGGTTGCTACAGACTATGGGTGAGAATTCTATGTTTATACAGACAATGGTTTGGCCATTGTCCATTGGTACGTGTAGTCTTTCAGCACAGAGCCTTAAACCCAGCAATTTCACTTCTGGAAATTTGTCTTACATCAATTAAATGAGCTATGTCAAGGTTACTCATGACAACATTGTTTGATAGAAAAAAGAGAGAAAACAAACAAAATGTCTATCATCAGGGCACAGGATAAATTAGTTAGGGTGTAACCTTGTAATGAAATACTAGGTAAGTGTCCTTTTATTTGTGCTCCCAAAGCCCATTGAACAGGCTTTGACTACACACTAAGATATCCATTCATATGTGAGACTTCTTTAGTGCATTCTTAAGGACTCAAGAAAAAATTTAACTTTATTAACCTTTGTGTCCTCTCAATAAACATTTGCCAAGTGAGAGTGAAATACAAGATACTGTTCCTTTCCAACCAGAGGATAGGCATTTGTAAAAAGCAGTGCAGAGTTTAAATTTCACTAATAGAAAAACACGGTTCTGTAAATTAAAGCATTGCCTAACAAGTTTTTCCTACCCTGATTTTGTATGTCAGAACATATTTGCAGAAGCAATGTTTAATTCAAAGTAAATAAGATTCTTGGGACATTATCTAAAAGAAGTGGTCAGCAAACTTTTTCTCTAAAAACTTTGAAATAATAAATATTGAGGCTCAGATGGTAAATATTTTAGGCTTTGAGGGCCATATTGTATCTGTCACCTCTTTTTTGTTTTCTTTGTTAATTTTTAACAATGTTTTAAAAATGTAAAACTTTCTTTATTTCAAAGGTGGCATAAAAACAAGAAATAGCTGGATTTGGGGTTCACAGACCCCTGTCTAAAGCCAAAGTTCACCGCCTTCTTTCTAATATTAAGCAGAGAACATTTTGGAGAAATATCTAAGTATGAATATCCAAATATCATTGAAAGGGTATAAAATGGACTTTTTCAGTCAAAAAAACAATACAAAGAAAGAGATTGAAATGACTTCTGGAACTCTAGAATCAGAATCACACAGAGGATTTGTTAAAACCCAGATTGCAGTGGGTCCAATTTCCCAAGTGATACTAATGTTCCCTGTGCAGGAACACACTTTGAGAACCACTGCTGTAGAGGTAGAGTCACTAAATGAAAGCCTCTAAGTTCCTTATTTTGTGCAATCTTTCCTTTGCTATGTCAGTAATCTCTTCTAGTGACTGCAAATGCTTCTAGGCATTAAACTTCTTCTTAGCTGCCAGTGTATCAGGCAATTTATAGATGTCACACTGAAATTTCAATCCACCCAGCAGTGAGGACAAAAGAAAGAGAATGTTGTCAAACTAGTAACATGCCCTAAGGGGCAACTCTAGAGCAAGAATACAGAAGGAATCTAGCAGTGTGATCCCCTTTTGAACTGAGAACCTCTGTACCCCTCCCTGAGGGGAGCCCTAGTACTGAAGGCTGCTGACCTACATGAACCAGAATGCAATATGGTGACAGCCTGTATAACCTGTGTGACTAGTTCAGCCAGTGGCCCTAGGATCCACGATAGTTTGAGGTACGATCCTTTTTTTTCTATTTTTCTACACATTTATTTTGTTCTGTTCACATTGCACAATTATACAAACCTACAACCTACAAAATAATACACAACCTACAAATACAACCTACAAAAAGTACAAAAACCTAACCATTTTCCAATGCCAGTTCAGATTTAAGTTACAAAAAAGAAAAACAGTACAGTAACTTACAAAGAGTTTGGGTGCCCTGCACAAGTCACACTGTCTGTCATGTGATGTATTTGCAGCTGTAAATGTTGCCAAAAGAGAATCTGTTCTCTGCATCAAACCACACAGTTTCTGTCAAGGAGGCTTCCTTAGATCAGTGTGCCTTTTCTTCTGAGGGCAAGAGCAATAAGACTTTGAATAGGCTTGAAATGGATTGTTTCTACTCAATAAATGTTAAAATTCATTTGGCATTTGCAATAGAGTTGTTTGAAACAAACTTTGTTCCAGAAATGCACCACATGTAAGCACTGTCCCATCTGGCTTTACAATTTTTACAGTGAAAATGCCCATATTTTTGTTTCAAAAACTGGAGATTGGGCTTTCTGAACAGATTGGTGACATCTCTCTCCATGCTTGCTTGCTCTTTTTCCTTTCCCTAGGACTTGCATCATCTTCCTACTCCAATGCATCATGTTGCCAGAGTTCCTCCTGCCTATCACCTTCTGACTTTGATGGTGGTGGCTGGCTTCCTCACTGCCTGAAAGCACCTACCTCTCCTCCGCTTCCTCATCCTTCCACATCTGGACCAAGCCTCTGCAACCAACCACCACAAATAGATCACCCAGGTTGGTAGGGGTGTCTTGTGGCCTGTGCTGCCCCAGGAGAAATGGCTGTGCAAGTGCAAGGTCCCAGAAAGCACTGCACAACTTGCCCACCCACAGGCTCATCTGCACACCCACCTATTGGTGCTGGCCTTGCACAGCCACAGGCTCAAGCTGAGGTTCACCTAGGAGAGAATGGTCTTAAGCTAAGCCCTTTTATAATGGTCTGTGTAGTAACTGGAGGCATTCATGGGTGCCAGAAATCCTGGCCTGGCCAAGAAAGTGGGGGGTAGGGGGAAGACACTTTTACCTCTTGTAAGACTGTGCTCAGAGGGTCCAGGGTGGGCCAAAGGCAGTGTGTTCCCATAGCCATGGTATAAGCCATAGGGAACACAAACAAAGCCTTCCATCTGCTCACCCAGTGCCCAGGTACAGCACAATATCCTGGTACAATTTATTCGTGTACTTGCTTGCCTTCTACCTTCATTCACCCCTTTTATTTCTTGATCAAGTTGGTTCTCAATCCTTTTTTGGTGGATTCAAATGTTGGTGTCAGTTTGGTTTATTAGCCTTTCTAAAGGCTGATAACTTGTGCCAATTTTTGTCATTGTCCTTACCACACTCTATGTATGTATTTTTCTGGGCAACAAAGACCAGCTTATATGTTGAGTTAATATATGTCAAGCACGTGGACCAGTACCTGGCACATAAGTTCTTGTAGTTAAACTAATTTGCTTGGAAACACTAATAATAATAACTTGGGAAAGTCCAGAACACACATGGCTGACATTGGAAGAGCCCACTTCACCATTACCACTCCATGGTCTGAAGCCTGTGTCAGTCTTAAAAAAAATACTGTATCTACTCAAGGAGAAATTTATAAATAATAGAGGAGCCATCATCACTTATAGAAAGGAGAAAAGAGGTTAGGAGGCTGATAAGGTATACCACCACAGAGAATGCCAGTTATCAGCCAACCTCTTCAAGGTTTCCCAACACTTACACCAAATCCGACTAAAAGAATGGGGTTTGCCACTCAAACAAAACAAAACAAAACAAAACAAAAGTTTCAAAACACTGGGAACCAAGTTTAAAATGAGCAAAGTAATTTCACTTATAACTCTTAAATAATATTTTCTTATTAATTAAAAAAGCACATGTCCAAGACTGCTATGAGGAACTACAATAGTAAGCACAGTCAAAATTTCTACTCTAAAAAAGCTGAGGCAAATTTTGTTTCCTCAGGGAGGCAAATACACCATGAGTCACACATTCAATGAAAAATAGGCTCTTCACGATAGGAAGATGGCAGCGTAGGAGGACGCTGGGCTCACCACGCATCCTGCTGATCACTTAGATTCCACCTACACCTGCCTAAATAACCCAGAAAAATACCAGAAGACTAGCAGAACGGAGTCTCCGGAGCCAAGCGCAGACGAGAGGCCCACGGAAGAGGGTAGGAAGGGCAGAGAGGCGGTGTGCACTGCACAGACTGGCAGGAGGGAGCTGGGGCAGAGGGGCAGCCTGCCAGCCAAGCAGAGCCCCCGAGTCTGGCTTGCAAAAGCGGAGGGGCCAGACGGAGTGTGTTCCGACAGCAAGCCGACTTAGCGTCTGGGAGGTCATAAGTTAACAGCTCTGCTCGGAAAGCGGGAAGGCTGGAGGACAAAGGGAGGGAGAGTTGCTGAGCCCCTGGATGACAGAGCTCAGTTTGGTGGGGAACAAAGGCGATAGCCAGCCCCATCTCCCTCGCCCATCCCCCAGCTAAAATCCCAAAGGGAACCAGTTCCTGTCAGGGAACTTGCTTGCTCCGTGCAAACACCCAACACTGTGCTTCTGCGGAGCCACCCCTCCGGCAGCAGGTCTGACTCCCTCCCGCTGCCACAGGGCCCCTCCTGAAGTGGATCACCTAAGGAGAAGTGAGCTAAGCCTGCCCCTCCTGCCCCCATGCACCTTGCCTACCCACCCCAGCTAATGCCAGATCCCCAGCACCACAAGCCTGGCAGTGTGCAAGTAGCCCAGACGGGTCACGCCACCCCACAGTGAATCCCACCCCTAGGAGAGGGGAAGAGAAGGCACACACCAGTCTGACTGTGGCCCCAGCGGTGGGCTGGGGGCAGACATCAGGTCGGACTGCAGCCCCGCCCACCAACTCCAGTTATACACCACAGCACAGGGGAAGTGCCCTGCAGGTCCTCACCACTCCAGGGACTATCCAAAACGACCAAACGGAAGAATTCCCCTCAAAAGAATCTCCAGGAAATAACAACAGCTAATGAACTGATCAAAAAGGATTTAAATACTACAACAGAAAGTGAATTTAGAATAATAGTCATAAAATTAATCGCTGGGCTTGAAAACAGTATAGAGAACAGCAGAGAATCTCTTGCCACAGAGATCAAGGGACTAAGGAACAGTCAGGAGGAGCTGAAAAACGCTTTAAACGAGATGCAAAATAAAATGGAAATGACCACGGCTTGGATTGAAGAGGCAGAGGAGAAAATAGGTGAACTAGAAGATAAAATTATGGAAAAAGAGGAAGCTGAGAAAAAGAGAGATAAAAAAATCCAGGAGTATGAGGGGAAAATTAGAGAACTGAGTGATACACTAAAAAGAAATAATATACGCATAATTGGTATCCCAGAGGAGGAAGAGAGAGGGAAAGGTGCTGAAGGTGTACTTGGAGATATAATAGCTGAGAACTTCCCTGAATTGGGGAAGGAAAAAGGCATTGAAATCCAAGAGGCACAGAGAACTCCCTTCAGACGTAACTTGAATCGATCTTCTGCACGACATATCATACTGAAACTGGCAAAATACAAGGATAAAGAGAAAATTCTGAAAGCAGCAAGGGATAAACGTGCCCTAACTTATAAAGGGAGACCTATAAGACTCATGACTGATCTCTCTTTTGAAACTTGGCAGGCCAGAAAGGATTGGCACGAGATCTTCAATGTGTTGAACAGAAAAAATATGCAGCCGAGAATCCTTTATCCAGCAAGTCTGTCATTTAGAATAGAAGGAGAGATAAAGGTCTTCCCAAACAAACAAAAACTGAAGGAATTCGTCACCACTAAACCAACCCTACAAGAGATCCTAAGGGGGATCCTGTGAGACAAACTACCAGAGACATCGCTACAAGCATAAAACATGCAGACATCACAATGACTCTAAACCCGTATCTTTCTATAATAACACTGAATGTAAATGGATTAAATGCACCAACCAAAAGACATAGGGTATCAGAATGGATAAAAAAACAAGACCCATCTATTTGCTGTCTACAAGAGACTCATTTTAGACCTGAGGACACCTTTAGATTGAGAGTGAGGGGATGGAGAACTATTTATCATGCTACTGGAAGCCAAAAGAAAGCTGGAGTAGACATACTTATATCAGACAAACTAGACTTTAAATTCAAGGCTGTAACAAGAGATGAAGAAGGGCATTATATAATAATTACAGGGTCTATCCATCAGGAAGAGCTAACAGTTATAAATGTCTATGCGCCGAATACGGGAGCCCCCAAATAAATAAAACAATTACTCATAAACATAAGCAACCTTATTGATAAGAATGTGGTAATTGCAGGGGACTTTAACACTCCTCTTACATAAATGGATAGATCATCTAGACACACGGCCAATAAAGAAACAAGGGCCCTGAATGATACATTGGGTCAGATGGACTTGACAGGTATATTTAGAACTCTGCATCCCAAAGCAACAGAATATAGTTTCTTCTTGAGTGCACATGGAACATTCTCCAAGATAGATCACATACTGGGTCACAAAACAGCCCTTCATAAGTATACAAGAATTGAAATTATACCATGCATACTTTCAGACCACAGTGCTATGAAGCTTGAAATCAACCACAGGAAAACGTCTGGAAAACCTCCAAAAGCATGGAGTTTAAAGAACACCTTACTAAAGAATGAGTGGGTCACCCAGGCAATTAGAGAAGAAATTAAAAAATATATGGAAACAAACGAAAATGAAAATACAACAATCCAAACACTTTGGTATGCAGCGAAGGCAGTCCTGAGAGGAAAATACATTGCAATCCAGGCCTATCTCAAGAAGCAAGAAAAATCCAAAATACAAAATCTAACAGCACACCTAAAGGAAATAGAAGCAGAACAGCAAAGGCAGCCTAAACCCAGCAGAAGAAGAGAAATAATAAAGATCAGAGCAGAAATAAATAATATAGAATCTAATAAAACTGTAGAGCAGATCAATGAAACCAAGAGTTGGTTTTTTGAAAAAATAAACAAAATTGACAAACCTCTAGCCAGGCTTCTCAAAAAGAAAAGGGAGATGACCCAGATAGATAAAATCATGAATGAAAATGGAATTATTACAACCCATCCCTCAGAGATACAAACAATTATCAGGGAATACTATGAAAAATTATATGCCAACAAATTGGACAACCTGGAAGAAATGGACAAATTCCTAAACACCCACACTGTTCCAAAACTCAATCAGGAAGAAATATAAAGCTTGAACAGACCCATAACCAGCGAAGAAATTGAATCGGTTATCAAAAATCTCCCAACAAATAAGAGTCCAAGACCAGATGGCTTCCCAGGGGAGTTCTACCAGACATTTAAAGCAGAGATAATACCTATCCTTCTCAAGCTATTCCAAGAAATAGAAAGAGAAGGAAAACTTCCAGACTCATTCTATGAAGCCAGTATGACTTTGATTCCTAAACCAGACAGAGACCCAGTAAAAAAAGAGAACTACAGGCCAATATCCCTGATGAATATGGATGCAAAAATTCTCAATAAGATACTAGCAAATCTAATTCAACAGCATACAAAAACAATTATTCACCAAGATCAAGTGGGATTTATTCCTGGGCTGCAGGGCTGGTTCACTATTTGCAAGTCAATCAATGTGATACATCACATTAATAAAAGAAAAGATAAGAACCATATGATCCTGTCAATCGATGCAGAAAAAGCATTTGACAAAACCCAGCATCTTTCTTAATAAAAACCCTCAAGACATCGGGATAGAAGGAACATACTTAAACATCATAAAAGCCATTTATGAAAAGCCTACAGCTAATATCATCCTCAGTGGGGAAAAACTGAGAGTTTTCTCCCTGAGATCAGGAACATGACAGGGATGTCCACTCTCACCGCTATTGTGTTGGAAGTGCTAACATCAACAACCAGACAACAAAAGGAAATCAAAGGCATCAAAATTGGCAATGATGAAGTCAAGCTTTCACTTTTTGCAGGTGACATGATATTATATATGGAAAACCCAACAGACTCCACCAAAAGTCTGCTAGAACTGATACATGAATTTAGCAAAGTCGCAGGATACAAAATCAATGTACAGAAATCAGTTACATTCTTATACACTACTAATGAAGCAAATAAAGAAACTGATCCCATTCACAATTGCACCAAGAAGCATAAAATACCTAGGGATAAATCTAACCAAAGATGTAAAAGATCTGTATGCTGAAAATTACAGAAAGCTTTTGAAGGAAATTGAAGAAGATATAAAGAAATGGAAAAACATTCCGTGCTCATGGATTGGAAGAATAAATATTGTCAAAATGTCTATACTACCCAAACCTATCTACACATTCAATGCAATCACAATCAAAATTGCACCAGCATTCTTCTCAAAGCTAGAACCAGCAATCCTAAAATTTCTTTGGAACCACAAAAGGCCCCGAATAGCCAAAGTAATTTTGAAGAAGACCAAAGCAGGAGGCATCACAATCCCAGACTTTAGCCTCTACTACAAAGCTGTAATTATCAAGACAGCATGGTATTGGCACAAAAACAGACACATAGACCAATGGAATAGAATAGAAACCCCAGAATTGGACCCATAAATGTATGGCCAACTAATCTTTGACAAAGCAGGAAAGAGCATCCAATGGAAAAAAGACAGTCTCTTTAACAAATGGTGCTGGGAGAACTGGACAGCAACATGCAGAAGGTTGAAACTAGACCACTTTCTCACACCATTCACAAAAATAAACTCAAAATGGATAAAGGACCTGAATGTGAGACAGGAAACCATCAAAACCCTAGAGGAGAAAGCAGAAAAAAACCTCTCTGACCTCAGCCACAATAATTTCTTACTTGACACATCCCCAAAGGCAAGGGAATTAAAAGCAAAAATGAACTATTGGGACCTCATGAAGATAAAAACCTTCTGCACAGCAAAGGAAACAATCAACAAAACTAAAAGGCAACCAAAGGAATGGGAAAAGATATTTGCAAATGACATATCGGACAAAGGGCTAGTATCCAAAATCTATAAAGAACTCACCAAACTCCACACCCGAAAGGTAAATAATCCAGTGAAGAAATGGGCAGAAAACATGAATAGACACTTCTCTAAAGAAGACATCCACATGGCCAACAGGTACATGAAAAGATGCTCAACGTTGTTCTTCATTAGGGAAATACAAATCAAAACCACCCTCACATATCACCTCATGCCAGTTAGTGGCCAAAATGAACAAATCAGGAGACTATAGATGCTGGAGAGAATGTGGAGAAATGGAACCCTCTTGCACTGTTGGTGGGAATGCAAATTGGTGCAGCCACTCTGGAAAACAGTGTGGAGTTCCTCAGAAAATTAAAAATAGACCTACCCTATGACCCAGCAGTAGCACTGCTAGGAATTTACCCAAGGGATACAGGAGTAATGATGCATAGGGGCACTTGTACCCCAATGTTTATAGCAGCACTCTCAACAATAGCCAAATTATGGAAAGAGCCTAAATGTCCATCAGCTGATGAATGGATAAAGAAATTGTGGTTTATATACACAATGGAGTACTACGTGGCAATGAGAAAAAATGAAATATGGCCTTTTGTAGCAACGTGGATGGAACTGGAGAGTGTGATGCTAAGTGAAATAAGCCATACAGAAAAAGACAGATACCATATGGTTTCACTCTTATATGGATCCTGAGAAACTTAACAGAAACCCATGGGGGAGGGGAAGGAAAATGAAAAAAGAGGTTAGAGTGGGAGAGAGCCAAAGCATAAGAGACTCTTAAAAACTGAGAACAAACTGAGGGTTGATGGGGGGTGGGAGGGAAGGGAGGATGGGTGATGGGCATTGAGGAGGGCACCTTTTGGGATGAGCACTGGGTGTTGTATGGAAACCAATTTGACAATAAATTTCATATATTGAAAAAATAAAAGGAGCAGAAGGACTAAACAGACATTTTCCTAAAGAAAACATCCAAATGCCAAAAGAAACACGAAAAAGATGCTCATTATCACTACTAATCAAGGAAATGCAAATGAAAACCACAGTGAGATATTACCTCACACATGTTAGAATGGCTGTCATCAAGGACATAAGGGGAAAAAATAAGACAGAAAAAGTTTTGTCAAGGATGTGGAGAAAAGGGAACACTTGTACACTGTTGATGGGAATGTAAATTTGTTCAGTCACTATGGAAAAGAATACAAAGTTTCCTCCAGAATTAAAAATAAGTCTACCATTAATCTAGCAATTTCAATTCTGGGTATATACATAAAGGAAATGAAAACAGAATATTAAAGAGATGTATGCACTCCCATGTTTATTAAAGCACTATTCACAATAGTTAAGATATGGAAACCACCTAAATGCTTATCAGTGGATGAATGGATAAAGAAGATGTGGTGTATGTATACAATGGAATTATTCAGCCATGAGAAAGGACATCCTGCCATTTGTGATAATGTGTATGGACCTTGAGGAAATTATGCTATGTGAGATGAGTCAGATAGAGAAAGACAAATACTGTATGATATCACTTATTTGTGGAATCTAAAAAGGCCAAATTCACAAAAGCAGAGTAAAATAGTCACTACCAGGGGATGGAGGTAGAGATATTGGACAGATGTTGTTCAAGGGTACAAACTTGCAAGAAGTAAGAAGTGAGTCCTAGAGATCTAATGCACAGTGTTGCAAAATAGGCAACAATATTGTATTGTAATCACTAAACTTGCTAAGAGACTAGAACTTAATTAATCCAACCACTAGAAAGAAATAGCAATGTAATGTGACAGAGGTGCTAAATATTGTTACAACGGCAATCATACTATAATATATAAATGTATCTAATTAACTATTTATACATCTTAAATTTACACAGTTATATGTCAAATATATTTCAATTTAAAAATTAGGTGCATAATATTAATAATAGCTAACAATAAAAAAGTCTATTGACAGATGGATGTTATCAACAAAATGTGTATATACCCACAGTAGAACATTATTCAACCTTAAACAAGAGAGAAAACCCAGTGCATGCTACAGTACAGATGAACCTTGAAAATATTATAGTAAATGAAATAATCCAGATGAAAAGAACAAATATTGTATAACTCCACTTACATATGTACCCAGTATAGCAGATTCAATACAGAAATGTTTATTAAATGTTTCTTTTTATCTTTTGCCCTTTTATAATTTTTTTATGATTCCATTTTCTTTCTTCTTGATTTATATGTTATTGTTGTATTAACTCTATCTTGCTTTTCCAATTCCACTAGACATTGTCTTTATTTGTTTATTGGTTATTTAAGCTTACCAGTTATTTACTACTGTCTTTACTCTTTATTCTTTCTTGCACATCAGATTTTCCACTACGATTATTTTCTTTTGCTTGAAATATATTCATTAAAATTTCTATTAGTGAGGACATGTTGAAAGTGAATTGTCTGTTTTAATTATCAGAAAATGCCTTTTTTACAAGGTTATTTCTGAGAAGATATCTATTATTGTTCATTACCGAGTGCAAGAGTGACTACTATAATCTTTCAGCACTTTGTCTTCTGATTTCCATTGTTGTTGAGAAATCTTTCACTCTGTATTTTCAATATAGTTGCTTATAATAATTTCCCTTTATAATTGTCTTTCATCCTTTTTATTAAGATTTTGTTATTTTCTTGTGCTATCTATTTGAAACTAGAGGAAGATTTTCTTAGAAGACTTCTTGATTTTGTAAATTGGTAATCTTTTATTAGTTTTAGAAAAGCCTCAGCCGCTTTCTCAAATATTAGCTCTTTCTCATTCTCTCTCTGTTTCTTCAAAACTCCAGTTAAACATCTGAGAGCTCACTTTCTAACTCATCTTTCATGTTTGGTTTTGTTTCTTTGTGTTTCTTCATGCTACATTGTGGGTTATTTATTCTGATCTATCTTTCAGTTTACTAATTTTCTCTTTGATAGACTTGAATCTTCTATGAAACATATTCAACAAATTTTTAAAGTTCAGTTTTCTGTTTTCCATTTCTTATTCTATTTGGTTCTTCTTTACATTCACCAGGTAACTTTTCATAGTGTTCTATTCTCTGCATACGTTTTTTAGTGAACATGACTGTTTTATAATCTGTGATAACTTCACCACCTAAAGTCTTTTCAAGATTGTTTTCACAAACTTCTAGTTCTGCCCATGAGAGAGTCCTATGATACTTTTTTTATTGTGTGCTAGGTGCTGTCCATGAAAATTTATTTGTGAACATCTTTTTGAGGCCCAAGATAAAGATATTTCTACCCAGTGTCAGGTACCTAGTAGCTCCCAGTCTAGGATCATATTTTGTTTTGTTTTGTTTTACTATTTAAACAATGTTGTTAAGATTATAAATTACATAAAATAAAACTTTAATACTTTAATTATATCCATATCAGTATCAGTTGACAAACATGTTTACAACTGTGTGACTGATGGACATAAACATCAAGATATAGAACAATTTTCCCCCGGAAATTTTCTTGTGTCCTTTGCAGTCTGTATTTCCCACTATTAACCCCAAGCAACCACTAATATGCTCTCAGTCATTATGTATTAGTCTAGCCTGTTTCAGAATTTCATATAAATAGAATATTAGTATGTACTCTTTTGTACCTGCCTACTCCTGTTCAGCATGTTTTTGAGACTCATCCATGTGTATCAATAATTTGTTTTTTTATATATAAATTTATCATATCTTTACCTGTTCTCCAGTTCATGGCTATTTGAAGTATTACCAGATTTTGATCATTATAAATAATGCTGCTATGAACAGCTATTTACAAATATTTTTATAAATACATTTTTGTTTTCCTCGGAAGTAGAATTGCTGGATGGTATGGTAGGTACAAGAGTAACTTTCTAAGAAACTACCAAAGAGTTCTCCAAAGTGATTGTACCACAATAACTTTTAAATAAACTCAAGGGTTAAAAATTTTAACCATGCAGGAGAAGTGAATTAATGCTGCAAATCTTCAAGGGGGGCTAAAAAACGTCACTGTTTCTGGGATGTATTTGCCTGCCCTCCACACCACCTATGTTTAGTTTGGGGACAATTTTTCTTACAGGTACCCAGTGAAAATCCACTTCTGATTCACTTGGCTATGGGATTTTTTTTGTCACTTTCTGAGGTGATCAAAACCAAAGAGCAAGTTTACCAGCCTCTGTGAGTGCCGTAAGAGCCCAAGAGGCTTTTGTGCTCTGCTTACCTTCCTGGGCTCCCATTTTCCTTTAGATTTTGGACAGTGAATTCCTAAGGTCTTGGCAAATTTTTGATGATGTCAAGAAATAATTTTTTACATTTTATCCAAAATTTTATGTGTTTTCAGAAGGAGGGTTGGTTTCAATAACCTAGTCCACATCAACAATTTGTTCTTTCCTTTTGTCTCCTCTGTTCTATCAGAAGATAGATCTGTTTTATATTCTACTGTTACTTCTGAATTGTCTGAATTTTTATAGTGGTTATGTGTTCTACTTACAATAATCAAAAATTATAAATACATTGCCAATTTGAAAAAAAATCTAGCAGTGGTTATCTATAAATTTTTCTGAAAATAACTGTGCCTTATTTTCCTTCATGTTCACAATGGAAAATGAGAAGTATTTTTCTTATTTCCTTTAGAAAAGCAAGCACAGTTTTGTGTGTTGAAATTGAAGGTGGGGTGAGGACAGAGGTGTGCCACTCAGGGTAGCATATATAATGTCAGACTAGTTATTATGGGTTGAATTGTTTTCCCTCAAAAGATATGTTGAAGTTTTAACTCTTCATACCTCAGAATTTGACCTGATTTGTAAATAGGATCTTATAGATATAATTAACTTAAGATGAGGTCATCCTGGAGTAGGATGGGCCCTAGTTCAATATTACTGGTAGTACTTATAAAGAGAAAATGGAGACAGAGACAAACAGGGAGAGCATCATGTGAAGATGGAGGTAGAGATTGGATTGATGCATCTACCAGCTAAGAGACACTAAAGATTGGTAGCAACCACCAGAAGCTAAGTCAGATGAACACATCAGATTCTCCCTCAAATCCTTCAGAAAGAACCAGCCAATCTTGATCTTGGACTTTTCACCTCCAGAGCTGTCAGAGAATAAATTTCTGCTGTTTCAAGCCACCTAGTTTGTGGTACTTTGTGAGAACAGCTCCAGAAAGATACCACACTAATAGAAAAAAAAAATACTGTGTTGTTCTATGTAGGAATTCATTAGTTGAAAGAATACAGAGAAAGCCCAAATCCCAGTGAAAGAATGTTAATTTAAGGATAGTATAACTGTGAGGGCTAAATATGGAAGCACTACTTCTCACAGTACCCCCAAAAGGTATCAGGACCTCTGATGGTGTTGACATATGAGGAGAAGCACCAAACTCCGTAGAGCCACCCTGAAAGTGTAGCTCACAGAGTGAGTGGACACCCTGGGGAGCAGAGTTGCTGATGCTCCAACAGACAACAGGGACTCAGACAATAAACATCTTGGTTGCATTCTTGTGGTAAGGTTTAATGTGTTTCTTTGTCTCCTGTACCTCCTATAAACTGGAAATAAACCCTAATATCTACTTCAGATGTGATGTAGATGATAATAGACCATAGCACCCCAGAGGAAAGATTCAGGGGCCACAGATGAAAATGGAATATAGAAAACAGTGTGGAGCTTCCTCAAAAGTTAAAAACAGAGCTATCATATGATCCAGCATTCCACTTCTGGTTACTTGTCCAAAACAATTGAAAACAAGATCTCAAAAAGATACTTGCACTCCCAGGTTCATTATAACATTATTCATAATAGCCAAGATGTGGAAACAACCTAAATGTCCATAAGTTGATGAATGGATAAAGAAATATGATGTACACATACAAAAGAATATTATCCAGCCCTAAAAAAAGAAGTAAATTCTGTTATATAACATATATAACTGATGAGGACATTATGCCCGTGCAAATAAACCAGTTATAGAAGGACAAGTACTGCATGATTTCACTTCATGGAGTATCTAAACTAGTAAACTTCAGAGAAGCAGAAAGAAGAATGGGGTTGCCATTGGCCAGGGAGTAAAGGGAAATGAGGAGATGCTGTTCAATGGCTATTGAGTTTCAGTTATGAAGGATAAAAAAGTTCTAGAGATCTGCTGTTACAATGTGTATATAGTTAACAATACTGTACTTAAAAATTTGTTAAGAGGGTAGATCACATGTGGTTTTTTTACCACAATAAAAAATAATTTAGCTATTATAATGGCAAACATTCAAAATATCAACAACAAACTGTTGACAAGGCTATGAGAAAATACATACTCTCATATGTTGCTGTTAGGAATGTAAAGCTGTACAACCTTTATAGAGTTTGGCATCATTTGACAATATTACATATGAATGTCCTCCAGAAATCCTTTGGGCTGGCAGTCCTACTTCTAGGAATTTATCCCACAGATACACTGGCAAAGATATCAAAATACAAATGCACAAAACTATTATCTGCAGGGCTATTTGTAACACCAATAACAAAAACATAATAGAGTACTATGCAGCATTAAAAAGGAGTGAGAAACATCCCCATTGTTATGAACTGAATGTCTGTGCCCCCCCCCAAAATTCACAGGTTGAAATACTAACTCCCAATATGATACATCTTTGGGGACGTAATTAGGTTTAGATAAGGTCATGAGGGTGGGACCCCATGATGGGATTACTCTCCTTATAAGAAGAGGATATCTAGATAGATATGGTAAAATATTTACGGATGTAACAATAAAGTTGAATTTTCTTCAAAAAATACAGAGGGGAAGGAGTAAGCAAATGTATGGATGACACAAGCTTAGCCACTGGTGTTCACTGAAACTGAGTGATAGGTGCACAAGAGTTCGTTATATTTTTCTACATATCTTTGTACATAATAGGAAGATTACCTAGCACAGTCTTTCAAAGAACAAGCAAATTCATATATCTTGGTTCCCCTGATGGTTTGGCAGAGGAAAAATAAAATGTTTTCTTCTACCCTTTTAAATTCAGTGGCTGGGTTTATAGATCAAATTGACAAAGATTAGTAGGATAAATAGGTGTATTGTATATGAGGGACTCACAGAAATGAAATGAAAATCCCAAAGAGGTGGTCAGACCCAGAGGTCTATATAGTATTTTAACAAAGGGTAATAAATTTGTACAGAAGCTAGAGTGTATTCTGCTAAGCGAAGTAAGTCAGTCAGAGAGAGACAAATATATGATTTCACTCATATGTGGAATTTAAGAGACAAAACAGATGAACACAGGGGAAGGGAAAATAAAGAAGAGGGAGGCAAGTCATATGAGACTCTTAACTATAGAGAATAAACAGGATTGCTGCAGTGGGGGCAGGGTATGTATTAAACAGGTGATAGGTATTAAGGAGGGCACTTGTTACAATGAGCGCTGGTGTATGTAAGTGATGAATCACTAAACACTACTCGTGAAACCAGTATTACACTATACATTGACAAACTAGAATTTAAATAAAAACTTGAAACAAGCAAACAAAAAAATTGCATAGATGTTACAAGACAAAGAAAATGTGTTTGAGGCTTTTAGGGGCAGTACATTAAGGAAGGTAAATATATGGGAGAAACTAATGGAAAATAAAGATTATTTAGTAAGGTTTGTTTATGCAGACACATCTTAATACTATCTCCATCTTCTGTGATAGAGACTGCTCAAAAATAAATGACTGGGATCTCATCAAGACAAAAAAGCTTCTGCATAGTGAAGGAAACAATCAACAAAACTAAAATGTAGCCTACAGAATGGGAGAAGATATTTGCAAATGACCTATCTGATAAAGGATTAATATCAAAAATTCAAAAATAACTTATTAAACTCAACATCCAAAAAACAAATAATCCAGTTAAGAAATGGGAAGAAGATATGAATACACACTTTTCCAAAGAAGACATCCAGATGGCTAACAGACACATGAAAAGATGCTTAACATCGCTCATCATGAGGGAAATACAAATTAAAACCATGATGAGATATCATCTCAGCATTTAGTCAGATTGGCTAAAATTAACAACACAAGAAACAACAGGTATAGGCAAGGTTGCAGAAAAAGGGGAACCCCCTTACACTGTTGGTGGGAATGCAAACTGGTACTGCCAATCTGGAAAACAGTATGAAGGTTCCTCAAAAATCTAAAAATAGAACTACCCTACAACCCAGCAATTGCACTACTAAGTATTTACCCAAAAGATATAAAAATGCTGACTCAAGGGGGAACATGCCCCCCAATGTTTATAGCAGCTTTATTGACAATAGCCAAATTATGGAAAGAGACCAAATGTCGATTGACTGATGAATGTATATATATATATATATATATATATATATATACACACACACACACACAATGGAATATTACTTGGAATTCAAAAAGAATGAAATCTTGCCATTTGCAACAATGTGGATGGAACTAGAATGTATTATGCTAAGTGAAATAAGTCAGTCAGAGAAAGATGAATATCATATGATTTCACTCATATGTGGAATTTAAGAAACAAAATAGATGAACATAAAGGAAAGGAAGGAAAACTAAGATGAAAACAGGAAGAGAGGCAAACCATAAGAGACTCCTAAATCCAGAGAAATTTGTTTCCCTCTCACTTAGTCCTGGGATGGGCTGGCATGTCCATGACCATCAGGGATCCAAAGTCCTTCCACCTTTTCACTCTGCCATCTTCAACACATGGCTTTCCACCTCACCATTCCTGCTTGCTCCTTGAGTCCAGTCATGATATCCACATTCCAGCCAGCAGAGAGAAGGAAAGGATGAAAAGAATGTCTCTCTCCTGTCATGATAGTGACTAGCTAAATGATTCTCTGTATTAGGTACAAAGTTCTAAAAATTAATCACATTTCTATAGAGGCCAGAGTCTTCATATACGGATTCCTCTTACAAAGTGGGAGGTTTCTCACATTTCCACCTTATGTCTAATATTTTCTGTTAGCAATAAAATAAAATACAACACTTTTTTTTCCAACTGTCTTTGCAGCATGCAAGCAGAAACACACCCTGGTAGTCAAATAAAGTGACTTCTGGTATGGAAAATGGCAAGCCCTATGCCATAAAACTTCAAAACCAATATAACACTGGTATAAGAACCCCTAAAGAGATTTTACATCATTAAAAAATGAAGTGGAAATATTAACATTGAGTTTTCCAAGACCAAAGATATGTGACATTTTGCATAGATGTCAATAAGATGTTTCAATGGTACCATTTTGAGACTGAAATAAAAAAGAGCTGATGTTTGTACGTATACTCATGTATGCTTTTTTCTGGATTTTCATCATCCTTAATTTTCTTGTTTCTGGAAAAGGCTTACTCAACCCTGAGGCTTTTTTTTTTTTTTTTTTTTTTTTTGGTAATAAGACCTTTCCAAAGGTCTCTGATTTGATGGCACTCAATAAATCTTTAAAATAGTAAAATTGAAAGAAACATTTTTTAGATGCCCCAGGACAATATCCTATCTCACAAGCATTAGAATTCGTACTCAAGGAAAAGAATTTCTCACAATAATCTGGAGATCTCTAACAACTCACTCCTTAGTGAATAAAAGCCAAACTTTCTAAGCAGACTGATGATTATATTATTATGGATAAGCTGGTCCCTGATCCAGTAGTGATTCTCCACCATCAACAACTTGATGATGTAGGCTAAAAGGAATAATAAAGAAAGAAGTAAGACATTCCAATCCGGTCTGGTGATGTATACCTCGTTATTCCAGGCAAAAATGAGATATCCAGCTGTTAAATGCTTTTATCTGAATTTAAGAAGAGTAAAAAAAATGTATCTTATAAAGAATGAAGCATTATACCTACTTGTGGAGAATATATCCTGTTTTACTTTTTAGAGAGACACAAAATAAAATCATTCTGTTTTCTTAATAATTTGAATGTGTAGGTTCTAAGATGTCCCTAAATCATACTTACCTTACTATTGTGGGGATCCATTAGGACCCCACAATTGGTATAAAGATTATTTTAAAGTGATAACATTTGAGCTATGGAAAGATGCAGAAAGAAATCTTGTCTGAACTTCCCATATATGGCTAAGGCAGAGCCTCCGGAAAAACACAACTGTCATGAATCTCCCTTTAAGGGAATTTCCTGCAAATTCAACTTTCCATGGAGACACACTGCCCATTTCCATGAGCATCAAAAAGCCCAACAGAGGGGTGCCTGGGTGGCTCAGTCAGGTAAGGGTCCAACTCTTGATTTCAGCTCAGATCATGATCTCGAGGTTCATGGGATTGAGCCCCTGCATGGAATTCTCTCTCTCCCTCCCTTTTTGCCCCTCTCCGCTCATGTTCTCATGTTGTCTCTCTCTCTCTCAAAAATAAATTAATTAACATTAAAAAAACCAACCTTCTCTACTTTCCCACTGAAGACTTCAATGCCCTTTTGTTAGGTTGGTATATAAACTTTTATTCTGGCTCTTCAGTGAGTTACTCATTACTGAGAAACTTCCGAGTGCATGTGTACGTAAACTTTGTCTTTTCTCTTATTAATCTTTTTACTACCATGGGCCTCCAGCCATTCAAATCTAAGATGGTGAAGAAAATATACCCTCCCAACGTCACCCAAGCCTCTGAGGTTACTATGCTTACAGACATATGTTGAGAGTGGGGACACAAAATGTAGACTTGAAAGTATAAAATCAATTTGCCCATGCTTACATGACGGACCATAAGGCAGGCTAAGAGCAAAGTATAAGCTAAAGCACCCCTCTTCACAGGTAGGATATGTGTTATATTCCTTGGACACTTCTAGGACCAAAAACAAAACAAAACAAAACAAAACAAAAGGTTAAACTGATGAGTCTTCACCAGTTTACAAGAAAAAGGCAATTCCATGAATAGGCTAGAGTTCAGGAACTCCCCACTGTCTTAATGTTAATGCTTTGCTAGAGGGAAAAACAACCTTAGCTTGAAAATAGCTCAGCCTCCAATAATCTGTGTCTTTAGCATATGACAGATCTTTGAAAACTTCCTCTTGACTTTACTTCCCCCGCCCCATAATATATAAGGAGTCACTCTTCCACCACACTCTTCACAACGCAGCTCTTTCTGCCCATGTGTCCTGTCCCTGTGCTTTAATAAAATCACCTTTTTTGCACCAAAGACGTCTTCAGGATTTCTTTCTTGGTCATCAGTTCTCAACCCCACCATCACCCCAAAACCCCATCATTTGGTTCCCAGCATGGGGAGATGAGTCTTTTCATCTGGACTCTGAGCTTTGGTGCAAACTTGGTGAGCACTTTCTCTTTTCTTCCTTTACTCTCGTTTCAGGGGTTTTTCGAGGAGTATGGTTTTATTGGAATACTTTCATGTCGATTGTTCAGGCTGCAATCCTCTAGCCCATGGTTACTCTATGGGGAGGAGAAAACCTGCCTTTTGGCTAGAAGTTAGTACCCTGACCAGAATGTTAATAAGACCCACAAACGTGATGCCCTCTCTTTATTCCTGTCCTTATACAAAGTTGTCTTTCTTGGGCAGGGGACAACCACCTAGGTGACTAGTATGGCTGCCAATCTTCAGACTCCCGTGTGAGGTTTCCTCCTCATTGGTCTAATGTGATACCCTCTACATGTCTGGTCTAGCAGCCTCTGGCCATGAGACCTCCACTGGGACCCAGCCAAAACCAGTACCCAATTGAATTAAAACCCAACCAGGGACCATTTCCTAGGGAAGTTGGCTCTAAAGGCAGTATGTGTTGGAATGTTGCTTAGATCATGATGGATTTCTGTCTTTACTGTTATCAGTCAATGTCCTCTACTAACTACTACTTAAATTACAAAATTGGGTAATTCCCCTTTGTAAAATATTTCCAGTGTTTTCCATGGGTTAAAAACAGCAGTTCTTCATGGCCTTCTTAGCAAGGCAAACTCAGGTTCATACACTGGTACCCATCTGTAGTCTAGAATGCAGTGGGGAAGTGGGGGGACACTAGCATCCCTCCTTAGGGGCCCTTAGTGGCTGTTCAGTGATCATAGTTGCTTCTTTGGAGGGATGCCTCCAGTCACTATGACACCAGGAACTTCTGACATATCCTGTGCATGGGATGCCACCTGGAAGTTGTCGGGGGGGGGGGGTGTTGAGGGAATCTTCATGGAAATGGGCCTTCTCTACTTCCCTCTGTCTACTTTTCTCTCTAGGAGGAGCATGGGAGCTTCTCTTTGGCCCTCATGGACTTTCCCTTGGGATGTCTTTTCAATCTACTAGAAACAATTTGAATTACAAAATGTAGAAAAAGACTGATCTCCTGTAACACTGCGTGCCCTTAGTAGAATCTAGCAGTTAGATCTCTTTTGCAGGAAACAGGGCAAATGGACAGAGGTACCCTACCTAGGGCCTCAGGTTCTAAATCAGGACCTGGACCAAAAGACCTGTTGGAGAATGTGTTTGCCCAAATGCATTTGGCTAATAAACTCCCTCCTGACAAATTGAATGTCTAAACAGGCCTCCTGATAAAACTCAGTCACTGGAGTTCAGGCCATCCCTGACTCTTTCTCTCTGTTCCTCCTCCTAATAGATGGGAGGGCATCTCCCTCATTCATTTCCCGGATTAATGGCTATAAGTGAAGTCAATTATGGTTAGTCTACCTAAGGACAGGGACTTTAAGAATTATTTCCAAGCAGCTGCTGAAACTCCATTTGTTTTGGGGAAATTCCCTGTCTTCTCAGGCCTGACATGTACATTCCACTAGTTGGCAAAGAAAAAAAAAAAAAAGACATGGTGTCTGCTTCTGTCAGAACTGACATAATTTAGAACTGGGAATCCTCTTTCTCTGCCTTCTGTTGGTACCTCGCCTCTTCTGCCTTCTCCTCCCAGTCCTCTTGTTTCTGCACCACCTTGGGTACAGCCTACATAACTGGCTCCTCAGTGCCTCAGGCACCATCTGCTCTTCCCACCCTCAATGTCAAGGAGCAAAGAGCAATCCCTTGGACCACCCACTTCAGATTTCCCCACCAGTGTTCCAGGTAAAAATTGACAACGGGGAACAATTGTCTTAAGTGGACCCAAGTGGAACATATTCATTGTTTAAACTAAGTTAAGTTTGTTGGTTTGATATAGACCTGTTTATCAGCATTAAACATAAAAGTTTTATTCTATCTAGGTTTCCTGAAGATCAAATAAGCTCATGTTATCTCTGTTGCCATTCATTAGCAAAAAAAGAAAAAAAGAAAAAAAAAAAGGAAAAAGACTTACAATAATGGTTAATTAAGAAGATAGCTTTCAAAGTCTTTGGTAACCTGAAACTTTAAAGTTTTGTTTGCATGATAAAAGGGATTGAATTCATTGGCTATCTAATGAGATAAAAAACTAAAGCATTGATTACTGAACATAAGTTTGCACTTTTGACTTCTTTTTCTTCCACCTGCTTTTCATTTATTGCAAAGAGGTTTGTTGGTAAACATCTTTGTGCTTAAGTGGTTCATAAATTTTCCATCTAAAGAATTCTGGTGTAACAATTCATAATTGGTTACTACTAAGTTTTCACTGGAGATGAAGGTTTCTAAGAGTTAAAATTCTACTCAATATAGTTAAGACTGGTGGGAATAAGAAAAACAACTCTGGATGTAAAAAAAGTAGAAGGTATGTAATAAAGATATAAGGAATGGAAATAAATTTTTGTTGAAGGTAAAAGAAAGTAATTTTGTCCTAAATGAGATTGGTTCTTTAGAGAGAAATGACTTGGGACAAAATTTGAAGGTGAAGGAAAGTTGTAGGAGGTTTTTAAAGGGAAATCTTGGGGCGCCTGGGTGGCTTGGTCGGTTAAGCGTCCGACTTCAGCTCAGGTCATGATCTCACAGTCCCTAAGTTCGAGCCCCGCGTCGGGCTCTGTGCTGACAGCTCAGAGCCTGGAGCCTGTTTCGGATTCTGTGTCTCCCTCTCTCTGACCCTCCCCCGTTCATGCTCTGTCTCTCTCTGTCTCAAAAATAAACGTTAAAAAATTTTTTGAAAAAAAAAAGGGGAAATCTTTAGAAAGAAATTTTATGTATGTTAGGATGGACTAAGGTTGCAATGAGTGGATTTTAAAATACACTGTTTTAAGATTAAAATTCTGCTTTACTCTACGTTAAAAAAAAAGGTTTTTTTAGATTGTTGGTCTGCTCTTGATAAGAAAATATAAACAAAGCTTTTTTTCTCATGTCTGTGCAGGAAAATCAAAGCTTTAAGTTTTAAATGTTTTTTTTTTAATTTTTTTAATATTTACTTATTTTTGAGAGACAGAGAGAGACAGAGCATGAGCAGGAGAGGGGCAGAGATAGAGGGAGACACAGAATCTGAAGCAGGCTCTAGGCTCTAAGTTGTCAGCACAGAGCCTGATACAGGGCTTGAACTCACAAACTGCAAGATCATGATCTGAACCAAAGTCAGATGCTTAACTGACTGAGCCACCCAGGTGACCCAATGTTTTAAATGTTTGTGTTTATGTTTATATGTTTATGTTTATGTCTTTATTAGGTCTTTGATTACTTAAAGTTAAAACTTTTCAACGTTAAAGGAGCTAAGTTTTGCTAACAACTATATAACCCTATATAGTTGCCTTTAGAATATCTTATTGCCTTCTTGGTTAAATAAATGAGTAATGATCTGTAATCCTACTTAGGATGTGCTTTATAACTTTCTAAGGTTTTAACAAACTTCCCAGAATTTAAAATTATAAATTAAGTCTTTGACCAATTAAGGCTTGCTTATTTGGTATATTAAGTTACTCTGGAAACACTGTGAAACAAATGATGATAAACCTTAGGTTGCATTGCTTGGGTAAATGCTATAACTGCTCAAATATAAATGCAATTCCTGAAATTTTAATGTTTTTGTATAAGGTTCTCACTTGATACTCTGATTATTGAAGTGTTATGTGTCACAGAAATAACCAAATTTCCTTGTCAATTGAATCATAATAAATTCTCATCAGATCTTTAACAATGTCTACCTCTGAGATTTTGTCATTTATAATTGTTCTTTTTCTCTCACAAAATGTATTTCATCTTCAAGGAGATTAATTATAAGGACTTTTAGGACAAATATAGGTATTTGACATATTTAAAATCCTAAGAGGTATTTGACATCTTTAAAATCCTAAAACTAAAATGGGTAAGAATTTCCAGAATTAAAAAGCTGCATTCAAACTGAACAAGAATTAGTAACATGGGACTAAATGAACTGAGAAAGATTATAGTTTTTGTGACTCTTGTTAGAAATATTGCTGGTTCTTTAATGTTTGCTCTTCCAGATTAAAGAAACTTCTTTTAAGATATCTATGACATACAGAAATAGGATAAAGCATTCATTTGTAAACAAACCGAGGCACTTAATTTTTCTCTCTTTAAAATTCAAAGATTCTCAGTGAGTATTCTTTCTTTCATGGCAATCATACATATTTGTATAAGTTCAATAAGGATCTGTTCATCTTGGAAATACTGGTTATTTTACCAAGGCTTTGATTGGAATGTCATATTTGAGCGCAACATGCATAGCCTCAGATATAACCATATAGCTTTAAGGAACTAAGGTTGACTTTATGAAACATGAAGCCAATAAAGCTCCTTGGAAATGCTGGCCTATACCTATCTTACTTACAGAGTTCTCAGGAGCCTTATCAGGCAAGTAAAGAATGCCACTTCCTGGTTGGTGCAGGAATCTCAGGATATGTTGGGAACCTTGTGAATAGAAATTTGCCCAAATCAGTCGCTATTGCAGCCATGCCTAATGGCTAACTTGGCTTGGCTTCTGGCTTGGAGAGGCTATCAAAAGTTCAATCTAGAGTCCTTATAAAAAGTTTCAGCAAAGCAAATTATAAAAGATCTATATGATCAATCACTATCCTTGCTGAGCTTATGTAAATAATTAGGCCAAGTTTGTTAAAACTGGACTTATTTTATAAGTGAATTAGTCCTGATTTGGCTATCTCTAGTTGAAGGTTATTAGAGAGAAAAATCATGTTTCAGTAATGCACTTTTATGGATGTTAAATTCCAATTCTGATTGTCTTTAAAAGTTTGTTTGCCTAAGCTGGACAACTTGAGGTAAACTTAAGAGATACTGTCACAATAGCACAGGTCTGGACAATCTTCTTGCTTGTTATTCTGTGAGGATAGTAACAGGACCTCATGGGTATATTGTTTAAACAACTGGAAAATGAGATGGATTCCCCCAAGAATTGTATATAAAAGACTTTTCTTACTATAGACTTATCAATAGACAAAAAAATATAGTGCTTTATTAAATTCGTTTAAGGCCAGGTTAATTCATAAATCTCTAAATATGCAAACCATATCCTCCCTAAAGCTGATCGGACAGTTACTAGAAACCCACCCCATATAAACCCGGGAGACCTGGTTTATTTAATGATTGAAAGTCTAATACAGAAGGGAATTTAATTCCAAAATGGAAGGGCCCCTACTGGGTCATATTATGTACTCCCACTGCAGTAAAATTAGAGGGGCATTCTTCAAGGGCTCCTATATCTAAAATAACACCTGTACTCCCTTCACAGGAAACCAGTGAGCAAACTAATGTGTCTTCTTATTCCTGTGAACCCATGAAAGACCTCAAACTTCTCTTATGAGGGTTGTACCTTTCTTTTTCATTCTCCTTTCCCCAATTTATACTGACAATTCCTTCTCAAAATGGGCCATTCAAAAGGATCACCACAGACATTTGAATTATAAACTAGAAAACTCCATCTGATTCCTGCTGCTTGTTCCCACTCTATCTGGGGATGCTTCAAGCCTGACATCTAAAAATCTTCTCACTGGCAGCACTGACAGATGTTGGGTTTGTAACTTGCTCTAACCATTAACTTATATTTTACACCCCTTATTAATTGCCTAATTGCTTACTAAACAAAGTTGAATCTATATGACGGCTAAAATACCACCTGTTACCCAGTTAAGGCCTTAAATGACTCTCAAAATAACATACTAAAGTAACACAAATCCATAAATCAGTTCTACAAAATAGAATGGCATTAGATGTTTGCTGCACAAGGTGGAACTTATGCTCTCATAAAAACAAAATGCTGTGTATATATTCAAGATTGCCACAAGAATATTTCTGTATTTCTAACTAACATGAATACTCAAATTGGTGCTTTAAATAATCCCTCTTTCCTTTAATGATTAGTTAAACATCTAGACTGGAGAATTATACTCAACTATTAAGGGTCTCTCTGTTGGACTTCTCATTCTTCTAGCCATGCTTATCCTAATATGTTACCTTTTTCATTGTCTCTGCTTGGTGCCAAGACTCTATCACTACAATGACTTCTCAATGACAGATAATCCTTACGTACATTGATACCACCTTAGTGTCTACATTGGATTTGGCTGCCTCTGCCTTTTGTTCCCCCGACTGACCAATGTTCACCCATAGGTAGGGATATCTCTATACCCCTACTCAAAAGGAAGAAGCTGCAGAAGATGAGACCTTCCACCTTCAACAATTTCAAAGATTTGAGGGTCAAAATTGTTCAGGGGTGATATGATGAGAGACCATAAGGCAGGCTAAGGGCAAAGTACAAGCTAGCACACCTCCCTCCCCAGGTGGGATATATGTTATATTCCTTGGACACTCCTGGCTACCCAAAAACAGGAAAGGACAAACAACAACAACAACAACAACAAACCCACAAATGGTTAACTGATAAAAGTCTCCACCAGTTTACAAGAAAAAGGCAATTCCATGAATGGGCTAAAGTCCAGGAACTCCCACTGTCTCAGTGTTAATTCTTTGCTAGAGGGAAAAACAACCTTAGCTTGAAAACAGCTTGGCCTCCAGTAATCTGTGAGTCTTTAGCATATGAAATCTCTTGACTTTACTTCACCCATAGTATATAAGATGTCACTCTTTACAACGTTGGTGCAGCTCTTTTTGTCCATCGGTCCTGTCCCTGTGCTTTAATAAAGTCAACTTTTTGCACCAAAGACCTCTTCAGGAATTCTTTCTTGGCCATCAGTTCCAAACCCCACCATCATCCCAAAACCCCATCACAGAATAAGTTACATATCTGGCTAGAAGCTTTGGCCTGATGTGGAAAATCTCTTCCATTTTCTCCTGTGCTCCTTGCCTCCCCTGCGTCACTTGATTGGCTACAGTATAATAGTCACAAAGATAAACAAAAGGAGAGCTCCTGGAAGCATGGAGAGGACAGGGAATGGGCTTCATTATAGGTATTTTAGGAGTGGAGAAGGAACTTGTGGACTGAAAAAAAAAGCCAACCTCAAAATAGGTTAGTAAATGTTTTATTTGTTGTCTTACTGAGGATTAGAGACTGAGAGATACTATTTCAGATTTCTCTGAAAGAACTACTCCAAAGTCCATCAGTTTACAGGGGATTATATACAAAAAGGGGAAGGAGTATACATGCTTGCATGCAGCTCTCCAAGGCATAATTGCATGTCACAAGGTATAATTTGTTCATCTGTAAAAATTAAGGTTTACCAATTTCCACATAAGTATGAGAAAGATCTGTAGAGCATCTTAATATCGTAGTGACTAAATGGGTGTCTCTCAATGGGATGGAGGCCCCCAGATGTGAGGGGGTGATCTTGTGGAAGCTGGTGTTGGTGTGGGAGGTAAAAGATTTCACCTGAGGCAGAACAAGGGAGGTAGAAGTTGACTGAATACCCTGCCAGGGAGCAGCAGGCAGGACAGCAGAGGAGAGTCTGTATCTGTAAGAAGGCAGTGGGAGAGGTGTGCATTTAAGGAAGGTAGGTGAGGATGTATGGTGACATGGAATTTTCCCTTTCTTGGTAACTGTGCCTAGTTGTTAGTAACCCATCAGTCAGGGTCTACGGGTATTTCTCATTGGGTGACCTGATGGGCCTGTCTGTATTCAGCCAGGTGGCCATTATGGCCTTTTCTGCATTCCATTGCCCAAGCTTATTTGTCTAAAAGTGCCCTCCACAAATATGTCATGTTTCTATCATATTTGATTGTTCAAAAATATTGCTTGACTTCTTCCACTTAACTGTTTTTCCCATTCTTCTTGTTTTTAGTTTCTTCTTGAGGTCATTTGAGACAGTCACAGGAAGCTGACATTAGTCATCTACTGTAGTTTCAGTGCACAAACCAATCACTGGTACCAGGCGGGGCATATCAGCATGGAGTCTTGGTGGGTGACTACCCTCCCCTGGAGCAGCCTCTGTAATATTCACAGCAGTGGACTAGTGTTGGGGTGCCTGTCTTCATTCAGCCTCCTGACCACTACATCCTGCTTAAAGTTCCACCCTAAAACCATTATCCCCATGCCATCTGCTCTTCCTTCACAGAAACTTATTAGGGGAAACCAAAAAGAGAGCTTGAGCCTAGACAATGCAGTGTAGGCTTCCTGGAGAAATCTTAAGGAAGAAGAAAATACAGAACTTGGTGTAAGAACTGGGCTGGGAAGAGAAGAGGATGTGTCCTATATTAATAAGTTCAGTTTGGAATTTTAAAGAATTCTTTTTAAGCTAGCCTCAAAACTCCTCCGTAGAAGCCTCTCTGAGAAAACACTTCAGTGGAATTTGATGACAGATCAGTCCCAGGGCATGATTGGAAAAACAGAGGAGTGGCTTAGAAATATCTAAATGGTTTAATCTACATAATAAAGAATCTGAAGTTTTGGAGAAAATATTGAGAGAAAACACCAGAAGGCTGGAACCCTCCTGGAGAAAGGGGGCTGGGGAGATGAGAGTCAAGGTACCAAAGAACAGGGAGTTTGAGTAGCACTCATCTGTAATTCCTCTCATTACCTCCTCCCGCCTTTGCCCAGAAAAGACACTTGGTAAAAGGCTGCTCTGCACATCTGCTGTCCATCAGTGATAGTTTGTGAAAAGTTACAATAGCACCAAAAACAGCTGTGTTCCATGTTCCTGGGGAAGAAGTCTGGACACTGAAGGGAAGATGGAATGGGGTGGAGAGTTTAGCAGAGGTACAGGAAACAAAGGGCAATGACCAGGAGAATTCCCCAGAGTGAGGAGATGGAGCTCCATCTAATCTCATTTCACGTTAATGTGCAGCATGACGACATAATACCAGGCCAACTGGAGTTGTTTGAGAGTCCAACACTTGATTACACTAAATCAAGGTGACTGTTCTCAGCAGCTGGAAATCACGAAGAGATTCCTTGCTGTGAGTGGCTCCTCCCCTCCCACTCATGCCCCAAAGACCTGTCATCAGCTCCTTGGTTCTCTATGGTCCCAAGCCCTTGGCTTTGTGAACAAATGATTCAAGAAGACGATTTAGGTGATACAAACAAACTTGATTTAACACTTCATGGACAGTCTCCTTTTGGAGAACTGCAAAATGGGGCAAGGGCAATACGTTTTTATAGGGTAAAGAATTATTAAAAAATAAAATTCAACCGAATAAATTTGAAGATCTAAGGATTTGTTAGGCAGGAAGGAAGGCATGAGCAACAGGAGGATGGACCTTAGACATCCTGATGGAGAACCTCAACAGAGGATGGCCCCAGGACAACCCATTCCACCCATCCAGTGGTCGGTTTGTGGTTACAGCATTCCAGCCGAAGAAGAGTTAAGTTTGTTTGTTGTGCTCCTGCAGAAAGCAGAGGCTTGTCCTTATTTGACCTATGTCTCTAGAATAGAAACAATATTGTGGTTTCCTACCCTGTGCAGGCGTTTCAAATACATCTTGGAGAAAGGACATGCGCAGTTGGCTAATTATTGTTATAACTTGGACCTGTCATTCAAATGTTGCACCCCTAGGGTCCACCCCCCAAAAAAATTGAGATAAGCCCACACCCTGGAATTTCCAGGGCCTTTGTCTCTCTTGACTGGCCTGCTCCTCTCTTGGAGAGTACTTTAATAAAACTTTGCTTGCTTTACTTTCATTTCTCTGTTCTGAAATTCTTCACCATGGCAGTGAAAAGAACTGAGGGTTCTTTTTCCATTTCACTCTCGGTAACATCTTTATTAAACAATTCATGAACCCAGCAGCACCCCATCTAGCATATAGGGGGTGCTCTGAGGAGTTCTACAAAATGGAAGGTTTTTATAGGTGGAAGGGTGTAGGCAAGAAAATTATTAGCAAAAGAAAAGGATTGTTCCAGAGAAGGCTGTTTGCTACAGGGAAGAGCATGGTGTCTTATGTAGATTACCTCATCTTTCTTTAGGAGATGGAGAGGACCCAGGTAACAGATGCAGCAGTGCTGATGGATAGAAAAATTCCCTGACTGTTTAAGGACACATTTCTGGGGGAGGTTGAAACTGCACTTGGCTTGGGTATTAAGCCCTGGTTTGGAAACTCAGTCTAAGTGACACCACTTGGAGCCTGTGGTTTTCTCTTTAACAAAATAAAGAACAAGAAAGAGACAAATAGAAAGTATCTGATTGGCTGGGGCCACATGGTCAACCTTTTTGGGGTGAGGAGGTCCAGAGTTTGCTTGGCTTTGGGGATTGGCTGACTGAATATACTACATTCCTAGTCAAGGGGAGCATTTTCAGGGATATGGCAATTATCTAAATGTCGGTTTGTTGATGTAGCACCCCAAGCAGCAATGGCTCCATCTCAATAGTTTTCAAAGCCAGTCTTTCCCTCAGCTTTCATTTAGACTTTTCATTGCATTGCCTTTTTGATGTTCTGAATCTTTATATCCCTTATAGGTTACAAGCCCTTTGCCAGGTGTATACTTTGCAAATATCTATGTCTTGCCTTTCACTCTTGAAATGGTATCTTCTGAGGAACTTCAGCTCTTAATGTTAATGTAGCCCAACTTATCAATGTATTACTTTTTTCCTTTATGGTTAGTGCTTTTTTATGAAGTTGCCATAACCTGAAGGTTTTGCCAACCTGAAGGTCAGGAAGATATTCTCCTATGTTTTCTGCTAAAAGCTTTTGGGGCACCTGGGTGGCTCAGTCAGTTATGCGTCAACTTCAGCTCAGCTCATGATCCCACAGTTTCTCGGGCTGAGCTCCATATCAGGCTCTGTATTGACAGCTTGGAGCCTGCTTTGGATTCTGTGTCTCCCTCTCTCTCTCTGCTCCTCCTGCCCCCTTGCACTCTGTCTCTCTCTCTGTCTCTCAAAAATGAATAAATGTTAAAAAAATTTTTTGAAGCTTTGTTAGGAAACAAAAACACTAACTCAGATATCTGTAACGCCGTGTTTATAGCAACATTATTTACAATAGCTAAGATGTGGAAACAACCCAAGTATCCACTGCCTGATGAATGGATAAAGGAGTTATGATATATAGATATAGATATTATTCATATTATTCAGCCATAAAAAATGAGGAAATCCTACCATTTGTGACAACATGGATGGATTTTGAGGGCACTATGCTAAGTGAAATAAGTCAGAGAAAGATGAATACTGTATGACTTCACCTAGATATGGAATAGTAAAAAAAAAAAACAAAAAACTCATACAAAAAGAGGTAAGACTGTGGTTACCAGAGGCAGAAGAGGAGTAGAATTAGAGAAGGTGGTCAAAAGCTACAAACTTTCAATTATAAGATAAATAAATAGAAGGGGTGTAATGTACAACATAATAACAATAGCAAATACTGCCATGTGATGTATAAGAAAGTTAAGAGAGTAAATCCTGAGATCCCAATACAAGGAGAATTTTGTTTCCAACTTCTTTTTATTGTATCTATATAAATGATGTACTATAGTAATTATTGTAGTAATTATTTCACGTTGTTTGTAAGTCAAACCTTTATGCAATACACTTGAAACTCAGTGACGTATGCCTTTTATATCACAATATAAATCTGGGGGCAAAACTTTCTTATTTTAATTATTTACATTTAGATCTACAAGATTTCCCGAATTTTTGTATAGGACATGAAGAGGAGTTCTAGACATATTTATTTTATTTACGGATGTCCAGATGACCCAACAGCATTTATTGAAAAGGCCTCCAGACACCATTATACCATCTTTATAATAAAGGTCGTATGTTTCTGGACTTTCTATTCTGTTCAACTGGTCCATTTGTCTATTCTTATACCAGTGCCACATCTTAATTACTATCACATTAAGTCTTGATGTCTAGTAGCAATACCCCACAACTTTATTCTTCTTAAAGAACACCTTTTCTATACTTGCTCCATTTGTTCCCATACATACATTTTAGAAACAGCTAGACTATTTCCATACTACAAACTTCGTGGGATTTTTGACTGGGATGAAGCTAAATGTATTTATCAATTGGGAGAGAACTCAGATCATGACAATATTGAGTCTTTCCATCCATAAACATGATATAATCCCCCCTTCATTTGTTTAGAGCCACTTTAATTTCTCCCAGTATTGTTTTGAAGTTTTTGATGTACAATTCTTATACATTTTTTATTAGTTATATTACAAGGGTTTTTTTTTCATGTTTTTCTGAAGTTGTGAGCTATCATCTTTTGAAATTCATTTTTTGTTAGTTTGTTGCTGATATAAAAAAATACTGTTGATTTTTGTGTGTTTTGTATGTTGACATTTCAAGAACTTGTTTTCTTTGTTTGTTTTTGTTTTGAGAGAGAGAGACAGGGAAAGCAGGAGAGGGACAGAGAGAGAGTCATAGAGAAAATCCCAAGCAAGCTCCATACTATCAGCAGAGATCCCGACATGTAGCTCAATCTACCATTAGATCATGACTTCAGCCAAAATCAAGAGCTGGACACTTAACTGACTGAGCCACCTAGGGGCCCCCAAGAACTTGTTAAATGTATTTATGAATTATAATAGTTTTTCTTTGGAGTCTTTTGGATTTTCTAAGTACACATCTTATTGAGTGAAGATTTCTTTCACCTTTTATTTGTTAATGTGGCAAAATAGGCTGACTGATATGTAAGTGGTAAACTAACCTTCATAGCTGAAATCAACCCCACTTATTTACGATATGTAGTCTTTTCCATTTGCTAAAAATTTTTTTTAGAATTTTTTTGGTAGAAATTGGCCTGTAATTTTCATTTCTTGTATGTTTTGGAATTAGGATTATACTGGCCTTAAAAAAGAGTTGGGAAGTATTGTTTCTTTGTCTATTCTTTAAAATGGTTTGTGGAAGATTGCTGCTGTTTCTTTATTAGATTATTAGAATTCACCAGTGAAACCATTGATACTGGTGGTTTGGTTTTGTTTTGTTTTGTTTTAAATTTTACTTAGCCAAGGGACATCTGGGTGGATCTGTCAGTTAAGCTTCTGACTTCTGTTCAAGTCATGATCTCGCAGTTTGTGAGTTCAAGTTCCGCACTGGGTTCTGTGCTGACAGCTTGGAGCCTGGAACCTGCTTCAGATTGTGTTTCCCTCTTTCTCTGCTCCTCCCCTGCTCGTGCTCTGTCTGTCTCGCTCTAAAAAATAAATAAGCATTAAAAAATTCAAAAAACATTTTAATTAGCCAACATATAAAGAATATTGGTCAGGGGTAGAATTCAATGATTCATCACTTACATATAACACCCAGTGCTCATTACAACAAGTGCCCTCCTTAATAGTCCCCACCCATCTAGCCCGTCTCTCACCCACCTTCCTCCATCAACCCTCAGTTTGTTCTCTATCATTAAGAGTCTCTTGTGGATTGTTTCCATCTCTCATTTTTCTTCCCCACCTCTCCCCCTATGTTCACCTATTTTGTTTCCTAAATTCCATATATGAGTGAAATCATATGGTATTTGTCTTACTCTGATTGACATATTTCACTTATCATAATACCTTCTCGCTTGATTCACATTGTTGCCAATGGCAAGATTTCATTCTTTTTGATGGATAAGTAATATTCCATTGTGTATCTATACCACCTCTTCTTTTCCATTCATCAGCCAATGGACATTTGGTCTTTTTCCACAGTTTGGCTATTATTGATAATGCTGCTATAAACATTGAAGTGCATGTACCCTTTCAAATCTGTATTTTTGTGTTTTTTTTTAAATTTAATGTTTATTTATTTTTGAGAGTGAGAGAAACAGAGGGTAAGTGGGGGAGAGGCAGAGAGGGAGACAGAACCTGAAGCAGGCTCCAGGCTCTAAACTGTCAGCACAGAGCCCAACGCAGGGCTCAAACCCACAAACTGTGAGATCATGACCTGAGCTAAAGTTGGACCATCAATTGACTGAGCCACCCAGGTGCCCCTTGAATCTGTAGTTTTGTATCTTTTGGGTAAATACCTAGTAGTGAAACTGCTGGAGTATAGGGTAGTTCTATTTTTAGTTTGTTGAAGAAACTCCATACTGTTTTCCAGATTCGTTGTACCAGTTTGCATTCCCACTAACAGTGTAAGGAGTTTCCCCATTCTCTGCATCCTCACCTACACCTGTTGTTTCTTGTGTTATTAATTTTAGCCATTCTGACTACATGGCAAGGTGATATGATCAGTGATGTTGAGTATCTTTTCATGTGTCTGTTAGCCATCTTCTTTGGAAAAATGTCAATTCATTTTTTTTTCTGACCATTTCTCAATTGAGCTATTTGGTTTTTGGGTGTTGAGTTTGGTAAATTCTTTATAGATTTTGGATACTAACCCTTTATCAGATGTGTCATTTGCAAATATATTCTCCCATTTTGTAGGCTGCCTTTAAGTTTTGTTGATTGCTTCCTTCACTCTGCAGAAGCTTGATGAGGTCCTAATAGTTCATGTTTGCTTTTGTTTCCCTTGCTTTCAGTGACATGTTTAGTACGAAGTTGCTGCAGCTGAGGTCAAAGAGGTTGCTGCCTGTGTTCTCCTGTAGGATTTTGATGGTTTCCTGTCTCACATTTAGGTCTTTCATCCATTTTGAATTTATTTTTGTGTATGGTGTAAGAAAGTGGTCCAGTTTCATTCTTCTGCATGATGCCATCCAGTTTTCCCAGCACTATTTGTTGAAGAAACTGTCTTTTTTTTCCATTGGATATTCGTTCGTACTTTGTCAAAGCTTAGTTGACCATATAGCTGTAGGTCCATTTCTGGGTTTTCTATTCTGTTCCATTCATCTATTTGTCTGTTTTTATGCTAGTGTCACACTGTCTTGATGACTACAGCTTTGTAATATAGCTTGAAATCTGGAATCATGATGTCTCCACTTTTGCTTTACTTTTTCACAATTGCTTTGACTATTTGGGGTCTTTGTGGTTCCATCCATATTTTAGGATTGTTTGCTCTAGCTCTGTGAAAAATGCTGGTGGTATTTTGATAGGATTGCATTAAATGTATCAATTGCTTTGGGTGGTATAGACATTTTAACAATATTTGTTCTTCCAATCCATAACCATGGAATGCTCTTCCATTTCTTTGTGTTCTCTTCAATTTCTTTCATAAGTATTCTATAGTTTTCAGGATACAGATCTTTTACCTGTTTTGTTAGGTTTATTCCTAGGTATCTTATTCCTTTTGGTGCAAATGCAAATGGGATCAATTCCTTGATTTCTTTTTCTGCTGCTTTATTATTGGTGTATAGAAATGCAACAGATTTCTGCATGTTGATTTTATATACTGTGACTTTGCTGCATTCATGCATCGGCTCTAGCAATTTTTTGGTGGAGTCTCTTGAGTTTTATACATAGAGTGTCATTGTTATCTGCAAGTGAAAGTTTGACTTCTTCCTTGCTGATTTGTATGCCCTTTATTTCTTTTCGTTGTTTGATTGCTGAGGCTAGGACTTCCAGTACTATGTTAAATAGTAATGGTGAGAGTGAACATCCTTGTCTTATTCCTGACCATAGGAAAAAGGCTCTCGGTTTTTCCCCATTGAGGATGATATTAGCTGTGGGTCTTTCATATATGGCCTTTATGATTTTGATGTGTGTTGCATCTATCCCTAGTTAGTTGAGGGTTTTTATCAAGAATGGATGTTGTATTTTGTCGAATGCTTTTTCTGCGTCTATTGACAGGATCATAATGGTTCTTATCCTTTCTTCTATTAATGTGATGTATCATGTTGATTGATTTGCAAATATTGAACCAGCTTTTCAGCCCAGGAATGAATCCCACTAGATCATGGTGAATAATTATTTTAATGTACTGCTGAATTTGATTTGCTAGCATCTAGTTGAGAATTTTTGCCTCCAGGTTCATCAGTGATATTGACCTGTAATTCTCTGTTTTAGTGGGGGGTCTTTGTCTGTTTTGGAATCAAGGTAATGCTGGCTTCATAGAACGTATTTGGAAGTTTTCTTCCCATTTCTATTTTTTGGAAAAGTTTGAGAACAATAGGTATTTAACTCCTCTTTAAATGTCTGGTAGAATTCCCCTGGAAAGTCATCTAGCCCAGGACTCTTGTTTGTTGAAGGATTTTTGATTACTGATTCAATATCTTTGTTGGTATGAGTCTGTTCAAATTTTCTATTTCTTCTTGTTTCAGTTTTAATAATTTGTGAGTTTCTAGGAATTTGTCCATTTCTTCCAGATTGCCCAGTTTTTTGACATATAATTTTTCATAGTGTTCTCTTATAATTGTATTTCTTTGATGTTGACTGTGATCTTTTCTCTTTCATTCATGATTTTATCTATTTGCGTTTTTGTTTTAGCTTTTTAATGTTCATTCGTTTTTGAGAGAGAGAGAGAGAGTGAGCAAGGAGGAGGTAGAGAAACAGAGAGAGAGTGACAGAATCTGAAGCAGGCTCCAGGCTCCAGGCTCCAAGCTGTCAGCACAGAGCCTGATGCAGGGCCTGAACCCACAAACCATGAGATCATGACCTGAGCTGAAGTTGGATGTTTAACCAACTGAGCCACGCAGGTGCCCCTGATTTTATCTCTTTCAATCCTTTCTCTTTTCTTTTTGAAAAGTCTGGCTAGGGGTTTATCAATTTTGTTAATTCTTTCAAAGAACTAGCTCTTAGTTTTGTCTGTATGTTCTACTGTATTTCTTTTTCTATATCGTTATTTCTGCTCTAATCTTTATTATTTCCCTTCTGTTAGCTTTAGGCTTTATTTGCTGTTCCTTTTCTGGCTCCTTTATGTGTGAGGTTAGTTTGTGCACTTGGGACTTTTCTTGCTTCTTGATATGGGCCTGTATTGCAATATACTTCCCTCTTAGGACTGCCCTTGCTGCATTCCAAAGGTTTTGGATTGTCATGTTCTCATTTTCATTTGCTATTATGTATTATTATTAATGAGTTATTGATTAATATATTTGGGTATCTCCAAGTTTGGGGCATAAAAATTTACTATTGTGGGATCTTCTTTATGGATAGACCCCTTAATTATGATATAATGTCCTTCTTCATCTCTTGTTACAATCTTTGTTTTTTTTTTAATTTTTTTAACGTTTATTTATTTTTGAGACAGAGAGAGACAGAGCATGAATGGGGGAGGGTCAGAGAGAGAGAGGGAGACACAGAATCTGAAATAGGTTCCAGGCTCTGAGTTGTCAGCGCAGAGCCCGACACGGGGCTTGAACTCACGAACCACGAGATCATGACATGAGCCGAAGTCGGACGCTTAACTGACTGGGCCACCCAGGCACCCCACAGTCTTTGTTTTAAAATCTAGTTTGTCTGATATAAGTATGGCTACTCCAGCTGTCTTTTGACTTTTATTAGTATCATAGATGGTTTCCCATCCCCTCACTTTCTTTTTTTTTCAATGTTTATTTTTGAGAAAGAGAGAGAGACAGAGACAGAGCACAAGTGGGGGAGGGGCAGAGAGAGATAGAGACACAGAATCCAAAGCAGGCTCCAGGCTCCAAGCTGTGAGCACAGAGCCCGATGAAAGGCTCAATCTCATGAGCTGTGAGATCATGACCTGAGCTGAAGTTGGATGCTTAACTGACTGAGCCACCCAGGCGCCCCCCTACCCCACCCCAACCTCCTCACTTTCAATCTGCAGGTGGCTTCAGGTCTAAAATGAGTCTCTTGTAGGTAGCATATAGATGGATCTTGGGTTTTTTTACCCATTCAGATACCTTATGTCTTTTGATTGGGACATTTAATCCATTTTCATTCAGAGTAATTATTGAAAGAGTAATTATGTGAATTTAGTGCCATTGTGTTACCTGTAGAGTTGGTATTTCTGGTGATGTTCTAGAGTTTGTTGCTTTTGGTCTATCCAGTCTAGTGTAGTCTTTGTTGCTTTTGGTGTTTTTGTTTTTTTTTTCCCAAAGAGTCCCCTTAAAATTTCCTGAAGGGCTGGTTTAGTGATCACAATTCCTTTAGCTTTTATTTGTCTGAGAAACAGACATCTCTCCTTCTATTTTGAATGACAGCCTTAGTGGACAGAAAATTCTTGGCTGCATATTTTTCCCATTCAGCACTGCCACTTCTTTCTGGTCTGCCAATTTCTCTGGATGAATCTGCTGAGAACCTGATCTGTCTTCCCTTGTAGGTTAGGGTCCTCTTTTCCCTTGCTGCTTTCAGAATTCTTTCCTTGTCTGTGCATTTTGTAAATTTGACTATGATACACCTTGGCAATGGTCAGCCTTTGTTGAATTTATTGGCATTTCTCTGTGATTCTTGGATTTTGATGTCTGTGCCCTTCCCCAGATTAGGGAAGTTTTCAGCTATAATTTGTTCAAATAAGTCTTCTGCCCCTTTTTCTCTCTTCATCTTCTGGGACTCCTATGAGAGGAATGTTATTCCATTTTAATAGTTAAGTTTCCTGCATCTGCCTTTGTGATTCATGACCTTTCTTTTCCTCTTCTTTTCAGCTTCATTATTTTCCATAATTTTATCTTCTATATCACTAATTTGCTCCTCTGCCTCAATCATCCTCATTTTATGGCCTCCATTTTGGTTTGCATCTCAGTTATTACATTTCTAATTTGGCCTAACTAGACATTAGTTCTTCTATCTCTGCAGAAAAGGATTCTCTGGTATCCATTATGTTTCTTCAAGCCCAGCTAGTATCCTTATCATTGTTGTTTTAGATTCTAGTTCAGACATCTTATTTATATCTGTATTGATTAAATCCCTGGCCATGAGTTCTCCTTCCTATTCTTTTTTTTTGGGGGGGGGGGAGGGGGGTGAATTTCTCTGTCTCATCATTTTGTCCAGAAAAGAAAACAAGAAAGAAGACAAACACAAACACACACAAACAAAACAAAACAAAACAATCAAACAAAAAAAAAACTAAATCCTGGGTGTGTTTTGGTTTGCTTGTTAAAAGAATCTAGATTCAACAATAAAAATAAAATAAAGACAAAATTTAATACATAAATAAAAAATAAAATAAATAAAGGAATTGAAAAAATAAGAAAATAAATGAAAAAAATTAAAAATAATGAATAAAAATAAAAAGGAGGTTGCGTCTGGGTGGCTCAGTGGGTTAAGCATCTGACTGTTGGTTTTGCTTAGGTCATGATCTCAGGGTTAATGAGTTTGAGCCCTGCATCAGGCTCTGCACTGACAGTGTGGAGCCTCCTTGGAATTTTTTCTCCCTCTCTCTCTGCCCCTCCCCCACTCACTCTCTCTGTCTCTCTCAAAATAAATAAATAAACTTACAAAAAATTTTTTTAATCTAAAGAGAAAGGTAGATCTATTTCCCCTAGACCTGAAGCTTTGTAGCACTCTAGGATCAGAAGACTTGGGGCAAGCAAGTTATTTGTGCTGGTCTTCTGGGGGTGGGACGTGTTGTGCTGATTCCCTGGCTGACTTGTTGCAGTAAAAATGCTCCTCCAGGGGAGGGGGAGGGGAGGGGCTTGGTGTATGTGACCCTGGCCTCCACTAGGTGGCGCTGTTTTGCTCCCTGAAGGCTTTCAACCCTGATGGGCTGGATGAATATGGCAGGCCCCCCACTCTCTAGCTCCTGAGGTGAAAGACTGCACTGCCCACTCTTCAGGGAACTCTCACAGAAGAGCAATCAATCACGCCTCTCCTGTCCCTGGTTTCTGTCAGAACCCTGTGTTCACACTGCCTGCTTCCTAACTTTTTTTATCTCAGGCTCAAAACTCCAAATTTTAAAGACTCTAGAAGGGCAAACCTTCGCTGTTCCTCTGGGCTTTTTCCAGCCCCTGGAAGGAAAGTGGTCACACAACTGAGCAGCAGTTTAGAGTTTATGTCGAAACAGAGCAGAAAGCCAGCACCTCTGCTTGCTGCCCTCAGCCTAAGTCCCTGCTCCTATGCCTGGAAAAAGCACAGCATGTTGGTACCACCCATCCTTCTTGTGACTCAAGGGATCCTCAAACCATGGTGTCATTCCTGGGATTCCATCCCACTTCACCACCTGCATACCTTTAACCCAGGCACATCCCCCAATGTAGCAGACTTCTAAAAGTTCAGATTTTACATTCCACTGCTTATATTATTTTGTGGTAGCCTCCATAAGCAACTTCCTTCCCCTCTGCTGTACCCAGAGCTCTTTCTGCCCCAAGTTAACTGTCCACACCTCTTACCTTCCAGAAGGTGATAGCTTTTCTATTTGTAGACTTGCAGGTTTTGTTTTCTCAAATATCCAATTGATTTATTCTGTTTTCAGAGTGATTTGTTAACTATCTAGCTGTGTTTGAGGGATAAGACAAGCTTAGGGTCTCCCTTCTCCTCCTTCATTTTAACTACCTCCCAGATTTTTTTTGAGTCCGATGTTTTTTGGGGTGTGTGTGTGTGTGTGTGTGTCTGGAGATGTTTAATTATAGATTCAGATTTTTAAAAAAAATTTTAATGTTTACTTATTGTTGAGAGGCAGAGACACACAGAGTGTGAGCAGGGGAGGGGTAGAGAGAGGGGAAGAAGACGCAGAATCCGAAGTGGGCTCCAGGCGCTGAGCTGTCAGCATACAGCCCTATGCGGGGCTCCAACTTACAAATTGTGAGATCATGACCTGAGCAAAAGTCAGTCATTTAACCAACTGAGCCACCCAGGCTCCCCTATAGATTCAGATTTTAGAATAGATATATGGATTTTTAGTTTCTCCTTGCGCCCATTTTGGTACACTGTGTTTTCCTAGGGATTTTTGAACTTCACCAAAATTTTTAACAGCATATAAATTATTCATTATATTCCTTATTATCTTTTCAATGTCTGTAGAATGTCAGGGATGCCCCATTTATTTTCTCTTCATATTGACAATTCATGATAGCATGCAAAAGGCTCTAGCAATTTTATCATTCTTTTCAAGTAATAATTTTTGTTTTGCTTATTTTCTCTATCAAATATTTACTTTTTATCATATAAATTTCTGCTCTTTTATTTACTTATTTTAGTCTTTTAAATTTTGCATATATTTTAATCTTCATAAGATAATAAATTATTGCTTTATATGTCCAATATTTAATTACATTTACCCTCACATCATCCTTTTCCATTTTCTTTAATTCCTGTCCCATGTTTCTATGCTTCTGTATGAAACTATTTTTTCTTCTTTCTGAAGAATTCCCTTTAGTATCATTTTTAGTGCACATCTGCTAGTGATAAATGTTTTCAGTTTTATTTGCCTGAAAAATATCTTTGATTTCCCTTCATTTCTGAAGAGAATTTTGTTTGGTGAGGTTCTAGATGAGCAATTATTTTCTTTCAGCATTTTAAACTTGTTATTCCACAAGTTTTTTCAGCTTCCTTCATTTCAATTAAGAGGTCAATTATCAGTCTTTTGTTGCTCTTGCAGATATAGTGCCTTTTTTTCCCATCAACTTGCTTTAAAGGTTTTGATTGGTCTTTGGTTTTAGTAGTTTGACTATAACATGGTTAGGTGTATTTTATTTTATTTATTTTTAATATTTATTTATTTTTGAAAGAGAGAGACAGAGTGTGAGTGAAGTAGGAACAGGGAGAGAGGGAGACACAGAATCTGAAGCAGGCTCCAGGCTCTGAGCTGTCAGCACAGATACCGATGCAGGGCTCTAACTCACGAACTGTGAGATCATGACCTGAGCTGAAGTCAGAGACTTAACCGACAGTCACCCAGGTGCTCCTGGTTAAGTGTATTTAAAAAAAAAATTCATTACTGCCTTGAGTTTAAAAACTCAGATCTGAGGTTTCTTTGTTGTCTTTGTCTTTTATTAGTTTCAGATAATTTGCAGTCATTGTGTATTAAAATATTATTTCTGACCCATTCTTGTAATTTTCTCTTTTGAATACTGTAATTTCAAGAATACATAATATACTCTTTCCTGTATTATCCATCCTTTGCTGTTCACTATACTTTCATCTGCATATTTTGTTCACCTTTCTTCTAGTTCACAAACATTTTGATCTTGTGTAGCTAATCTGCTTTAAACCCATTTATTGTGTTCTTAATTGCAGATATTTTATGTTTCCATTCTAGTGTTTCTATTTTCTTCCTTTTTTTAATTTAAATTTTCTGGTCAAATTCTCCCTTTTTTCTTTAGTATCTTGACATATTAATCATACCTTTTTTGAAATGATTATTTTTGAGAGAGAGAAAAGACAGAGCATGAGCGAGGTGGGGGGCAAAGAGAGAGTGGGAGACACAGAATCTGAAGAAGGCTCTAGGCTCTGAGCTGTCAGCACAGAGCCTGATGCAGGGCTGGAACTCATGAATTGTGAGATCATGACCTAAGCTAAAGTTGTACACTTAACTGAGTGACCTAGGTGCCCCATTAATTGTAGCTATCTTAAATTCCTTTTCCAATAATTCCAATATCTGAGTTTCTTTGAGATTGTTTTTATTGTCCTTTTTTCTTGTTTTAAATCATAATGTATGTCATGCCTAGTTATTTTTTTATTGAATGTTGGGCATTGTCTTTGAAAATTTTTAGATGTTCTAAAAATTGTTATCTTCCTTCAAAAAAGATTTAGTCTTTAACTCTGTTTCTCTAGGATGAGACTGTGAAAAGTTCTATTGATTTTTCTGCTCTTACTAGCAATCATTTCCTTAATGTCTTTGCTTGAATTCTTGATCTGTTGGTCTACATCCAGAATCAACAAATGCCCTGAGGAAAAAAGTATACTGTCAGCTACATGGTTCTTCCTTCTCCAAGATTTTGTCCCTTTAATTCCTACTTACCTCAGCAGCACGTTGATGCTTTCAAATGTATTTCTAAACTATCTATTTAATTGATATTTCTATATATAATCTTAGAGGAGAATTGTTCCAATCTGTCATGCCTGGAAGCTGGTTATCTTTTTTAAACATAGTTTCATTATATTCTCCTCTGCTTGAGTTCCTTATTGCCTACAGCATAAAATCCAAACTCCTTCCCTCTTTACCAGGTCAGACAAGTTTCTTTTCACCATCTGGTGCTAATGTATCTTTCTAACCTCATATCCTGGTGTTTCCCTTCATTCACTCTATAAGTCAATCAAATTGAGCTTTTCATAAATCATCACATACATCATGCTCTTCCACCTTTGCAAACTTTTTCACATGTTATATCTCTTGCTATAAATTTAGTTTCCCTTCATAACTATTCCCAAGTTACTACTGATCATTAAGACTCATTTTATTTTTTAATGTTTATTTATTTATTTTGAGAGAGAGAGAGAGAGTGCAAAGGGAAGCGGGGAGGGACAGAGAGAGCAGGAGAGAGAGAATCCCAAGCAGGCTGTCAGTGCAGAGCCCAGTGCAGGGCTCATCTTACAAATCATAAGGTCATGACCTGAATGGAAATCAAGAGTTAGATGCTTAACCAACTAAGCCACCCAGGTCCCCTTTTAAGGCTCATCTTAAATGCTACTTCCTCTATGAAGTCTTTGCCAGTGTTTCAAGACAAAATTAAGTGTTTCTTCCTTTATATTCATGTTGATGATTCCATTTAAATGCTCTTTTTAAAAATAGTATCGGTTAATGTACCTATATTATTCAATAGACTTGCGATACTTGAAGGCAAGTGAGTGATATCATGATTGCTTGAATCTTCAATGACCAGCATAATACTTGGTATTACTATAAGCTCAGATTTAAGACACCTTGTTTTATATATTTTTTAACCAGGAGCCCTTCATCTTTTTATTACCTGTCATCCTAGCCATTCCGTATAACTGTCTTGCCTTTCACAGCCAAACTTTTGCCACAATGGTCTTCAACTCTATATTGATTACCTTAATCTCTCCACTATCCAATATTCCCTCTTCTACTAAAATTTGGCAGTTGCTCTCACTACTTTACGGAAACAACACTCTTGAAAACCCCAATAATTTTCCTTCTTATTACATATCTTATTTTAAAATAATTTGTGTATGAGGCATACAAATGGCTAACAGACACCTGAAAATGTGTTCAACATCACTAATCATTAGAGAAACACAAATAAAATCCACAATAAGATATCATTTCTCACACGCAAGAATGGTTATTATGAAAAAGAAAACAAATAATAAGTATTGAAAAGGAAGGAAACCCTTGTACACTGCTGATATGAATGTAAACTAGTGCAGCCACTATGAAAAACAGCATAAAAATCCTCAAAAATATTAAAAATATAACTGCCATATTATCCACCTATTCCACTTCTGTGTATTTATCCAAAGGAAAATGAAATCACTAACTCAAAAAGATATCTGTACCCCTATGTTCATTGCAGCATCATTAATAAAACCCAAGACATGTAAACAAACTAAGTGTCCATTGATGGATGAATGGAGAAAGAAGTTGTGTGTGTGTGTGTATGTGTGTGTGTGTGTGTGTATACACATGAATTCTGCCTTTTGTAAGAACAAGGATGGACCTTGAAGGTGTTATGCTGAGATAAGTCAGACAGCTCAAGTATGGTCTCACTTAGATACGGAATTTTTAAAAATCAAACTATAGATACAGAGGAAAGATTGATGTTTGCTAGAGGCCGGTGGGCAAGATAAGTGAAAGTAGTCAAAAGGAGTGAACTTCCAGTTGTAAGATAAAGAAGTCATGGGAGTGTAATGTACTACATGGTGACTATGGTTAATACTGTATTATATGTTTTAAAGTTACAAGGAGAGTACATCTTAAAAGTTCTCATCACAAGAAAAAAAATTTTTTAACTATGTCTGGTGATGGATGTTAAATAAACTTATTGTGGTAATCATCTCATAGTATATACCTGTATCAAATCATTATGTTGTAGGCCTAAAACTAATACAATATGATATATGTCAATTGTATCTTAATTTAATTAATTAATTAAAAATCATTTGTATATAATTTGTTTCTCTGATAGACTGTTAAAAATTGCTGGTAGAAATTTTGTGGATATTATATCAGAAGGTCTTACACTTAGTAAGTCAGACAACAAATAAAGACCATCCTCAAAGATCTTACCTCAGTCCTATGTCCTATGTCTCCTTTGCATCAGCTCAGACTGCTGATCTTCATCTTCTTTAAATCTCTTCCCTCAACTTGTGAAAATACACCATTTTGGCACTCTTAACCTCCACTTTATGTTAAATTGTGTGAGAATGAAAAAGAATTCAAAGGAAGAGGTGGTCAATATATAACTGGATGTGACCTGCTGAATGATAAGCAATGCCTCTACAGTTTCGACTATGAGACAGCAATGGTGGTTACACCATAGCCTAAACACAAGGGTTTGCAGCAGTTGCAGTCACAGGCAGTTTCTCCCTTTCTGATGTCCACAGGCATGAAGATTCCTGATATCTATTTTGCAGTAATAACAGGTGGAACCCAAATTATCAAGAAATGGGGCTACAGAAGAAAAAAAACAACCAAAAGAATGAGGGGCAGCTGCACTAGGTGATAAGCTATAAGGTTGATTAGTCACAAATCTGGACCATACAGTTATCACAATGATTGGGAATAGGTCTGGAAGGAGTAGAAAGAACTGCTCAATCTCATAGTGGGTAGGCATGAAGTTACCAACTAGAACTCTTAGTCCTACCCAATTTTTATTCCCATACCAGGGTGTGTACTTGGATAGACTTTGGTCCCATGTAAACTTCTCTAGGTTTGCTTTTTTTCTCCTATTCCAGCTCTGAGCATCCTTCCAAGTTCTCTATTTTTATCTCTCTCTTCACAGCTTCATTTGCCTACCTCCTTTCAATGATCTCTCTGAAGACATCTCTGCTGGCTTCCAAGAGTCTTTGAGTCTAAGAGATCTCCAAATCCAAATCTCTAGTCTTATCCTTTGTACAAAAGCCACATATTTCTAACTTCCTAATGAACACTTTCATGCCCTCATCTCACTGTCAACGTCCATCTTCCTCCTTAAGCTTTTCCCAACTTCCCTATTTCCTGTATTTAACCAGACTGAGGTTTTGTTTTATCATCACAAAATGGGCATTATATTTTCCATACAGAGTTGTAAGGATGATAAATAAACTGTGTGAAACCATTGTTGGCACACAGTTGGGGCTCAATAAATGGTTCTCATTCATGAAAGTAGTACATTTATTCTCTGGTATCCTGATCATTTAAGTTCATGGTAACTCCTTTTTCTCTGTGTCCCTCATTCCCTACATTCATGTATGCTCAGCTCTATCATGTCAAATTTTCAAATATCACTGGCCTCATTCTCTGCTTTGGACTCTTTTTCTCTCACATATGAAACATTTAAACATATAGCAAAGTTGAAAGAATTTTATAGCAAACATTCCTATATCTACTACCCAGCTTCTATTGTGAACATGTTACTACACTTGGCTTATTACATACCTTTACATCCATCAATTTATATCAATTTTTAATACATCTCAAAGTATATTAGAGATATCAGTACACTTCCCTCTAAGTACTTTAATATGCATGCCATTTGCCAGAGTTCTATATTTGTTGACAGTTTTTCTTCTGTAATAAAACTTACATATGATCTAATATACACATATGTATATTCACTGATCACTTGATATATCTCTATCAAGACATAGAATACTACTACTACCCCCAAAGGATTTCCTCATGCTCCTTCCCAATCATTCCCCACTTTTCCTCCCCAAGCAAATCTTTTTTTTAATTTATTTTATTTTTGAGAGAGATAGAGAGCAAGGGGAGGAGGGGCAGAGAAAGAGGGAGACAGAACCTAAGTAGGCTCCATGCTGTCATCACAGAGCCAGATGTGGGGCTCAAACTCACTAACTGTGAGATCATGACCTGTGCTGAAATCGAGAGTCGGATGCTTAACCGAACTGAGCCACCCAGGTGCCCCGACAAAGCAAATCTTCTAATTGGTTTCTTGCCTAACCTACAATTACTCTTTATTATAATTCACCACTTATCCAGAAGCTAAAATAATCTCCTAAAACACACTTTGTCATGCCACCACTCAGTTCATAAAATCCGCATTGCCTGTGAAGTGCAAGCTGCCAATATAAGACCTTCCCCAGTATGGCCCCACCTTTTTTTCAGGTGCTTCTCCACCACTCCTGAAGTATAAAACATTTGAAACTCTCTCGAGGCATTATACACTGACTTAGGTGTAGTTAGTTCTTGAAAGCTGTACCAAAAGCACCTAGAAGATAACATCAGTGTTTCAAGTATGTTTTTATCCCACAATATGTGAGGATATTTCCTTGTACAAGGATATTTCCTTGTATACAATTTACTTCCCAGATATTCATGGGATAAACTAATGACAAATTTGAAAAATGGAATAAATAAGTTGGAAAAGGGAATGTCTTTAACTTTCTGAGCCTACCCTCGTATTAATTTAGATTAGTTATATTTACTGTGCCTATCTTGTAAGAATGTGGTGAAGGAGGCATGCAAACATTCCCCAAGGAACCCTACAAGATTTAGAGATGAGGGAAAGAGAGACATTCAGTGGGCAAGAAGGGGGATCCTTTGAAAATTTTTTATTAGGATTCTAGAGTGTAATCTCATGTCATCAATGAAATTGAAATTTTTATTTCTCTAAGTTAGTTCCCACATTGTCAACTAAAGACTAATTATCAAGTTTCAAATGTAGAGCTTAGAACATGGATTTCAACTCTGCTGCATATTAGAAGCATCAGGGGAGCTCTTAAAATCTCCTGATGCCCAGGCTCCACCCTCAGTAATTCTGATTCCATTTGTCTGGGGTTCAGTCCAGGCAGGCATTGGTATGTTTTTAAAGTCCCCCAGGTGATTCTAATGTGTAGTCGTCACTGCTATATGAATGGTCTTTACACAGAGACTCAGCCTCACAGCCAATAATAAATACACAAGCAAATTTACTGCCACCTCCTCTCTCTCTAGAGACTCAGTGGGAAAGGAAAGAGCAAATTCTTAGCCAAAGAGGAGAATTAGGGGTATTAGTTTTTCAGCATTCCTGGCAGAGTGGGGCATGTGTATCCCCTGACAAGGGGGGAGTTTTTCCAAGAGCTACACGTTCTCAGAAAGCTAGGCCCATACTCTTAGAATCAGAAGAGTATGTCAGCAGCTGCCAGAGAGGAATCACATCACTGGTAAGATTCATGTAAGTCCAACTGCTTCAGGTTGTCCCAGGGAGAGACCATGAGGATGGGTAGCTCAATCATATGGGAAGTGACTTGAAAGGTAGGGGCAGAGGACTTACAGACAAAAATAACCATCAAACCTTTAAAAATACATATCTAGAAGACTTCCACATATGATATGAGTTGGGGCCTGCCTTTTGGAAGTGTAAGGAATAGAATGTGTCAGTCAAATTTTTATTTAACAGTCAAAGGTCACTAGTGCTCCTCAACCCTTTCACTCCATGGGGGTAATGGAAAATAGTATAATTATCCATATATTGGGTAAACTGGAGGGGATGATGAGAAGGGTTTTGTGTTGGACTTAGTGAAAAAATTACTACATTTTCTTTGTATTATACGATTAAAGAAAAGTAAAATGCTAAGTATTGAAGAAAATATTAAATATTCAATTTATTTAAAATTTCCAAGTAAAATCTCATTAAAATTTTAATGAGAAAATTGAACTTGTTTCTTTAGCATAATTCACTTTTCTTTTGAACCCCAATGGGTTTTTTATCCCTTCCGCTATATCACTGGGCCCTGCAGGGCTTGTTTGTCCCTTATCCCACTCATATATTCTGCCTTGCTCGTCCCTCATTGTCAACAACTTTATTCTGTTTGATGTATATTTTTGTTTGCACTCTTATTAAATGTGCTTTGTTGCTATGTATGCTGTACTTTTAACTAAAGTAAGTGGCATTACATTATATATAAAATTTTATTTCCTTTTTTGTTTCCAGTAAACACTCTTTTCTAAGTTCTATCCATATTGTTCTGTGTATTTTTTAAAAAGTTTATGTATTTATTTTGAGAGAAAGAGAGAGAGTGCTAGTGAGGAAAGGAGCAGACAAAGGGAGAGAGAAAATCCTAAGCAGGCTCTTCACTGTCAGCACAGGGCCCGATGCAGGGCTTGATCCCACAACCTTGAGCTCATGACCTGAGCCAAAATCAAGAGTCATACACTTAACCAGCTGAGCCCACCAGGTGCCCTTGTTCTGTGTATTTTTTTTAACCCATTGCTTCTAGTTGTTGTGCAGTGCTTTATGTAGTGCACTTACACTTTTCACCCACCCACTCTCTCAAGGATAGATATATGTGTTGCTTTCAACACCGTGTTATCATGGAAGAGTATTCTTCTGTAATTAAGGGAAATCTCTTTTCTGTCATCAACTAGAACTCCGATAATTCAGTCCCTTTAAATTATACTTCTTAATCTAATTTCTCTTCTTTTGAGTTTAAATCAATTATTGAAAATTCAAAGGTTAAATCATAATGTAGTGGAGTTCCAATCCACTTAAACTTTTATATAAATTTTTACAAAATAATAATGACTTTTCCTCAGGCATACTCTCTATTATACTTGTCACTGTACTATTTTCAGTAATTGTGTTGAAGGATTGAAATTACAACACGACTAAGCATCTTCAGTGAACCTCATTTTACCTCATTTTTTGAAGGCTGAAGTTTTGCTTTGATTCCTTAAATGTTATCAGTTCATGGTAGTATATATTTTCACACAGCCCATGCAGTTTTTCTGTCCCAAGTATAAACCACAAGTTTAACCTTCTTTTGCATTCGAAGCCTGATGCTTACCCTTCTTTTCTCACCTGTGACAGGTCAGGCCTGATGCAGGTGGGAAGTCCATTATTGGCAGTGGCTAGAGGTAGTTGGTTTCTTCTCTCCCTCTACAGTTTGGCTTCTACTCTTCTTCTCTCATCTTGCCAACTATGGTTTCTGACCCTTCTCTGAAATGAAGATAGAATGAAGAAAAGTGGGGACAGGAAAATTATGTTTTGCATGCTACTGTCAAAGTTGCATCACTCTCTGGATCTGATAGATATTTAAAGCTGGGATTTTCTCAACTATAACTCTCTTTTTGTAGGTGACATACTTTTCTACTTCTCAATATTAAGACATTACCTCAGACCCTGAGTCTTTGGTGGTTCACTTCTGGGCTCTTTTTTGCTGAGTTCCTTTTGTCCCTGTGGCAATCTTTGGATATTACATCAGGTTCTCTAGTTTACTCTTACACGAGATCCACACTTGGTTTGTGGAGTCCATACATGCATGCTTTGGACCAAGTCTGGGAGGTTACCATACATGCTTTGGACCATCTTATTGCAGTAGAAATCTCTCTTTGGCTTCCTTTCCCTAAAGAGCAGTTGACCAGCTTAGCTCCCATCTCTCATATTCTCTAGACAAGAGGCAGAGGACAGTTCTCTGTGTCTCTCACACATCTCTTGTAATGGAATCCCTTTCTGGGTTTTGGGATAATTTAGACAATCTCACCACCCTGGGAATGAGATTTCCACTTGGAGAAAGGGTGATACTCACAAGACATCAGCAATTCTTTTCAAAAATACCCCCCAAATTCTCCTTCAATCTCCACTCTTAGTCCCTTTGTGCCCTTGATATAGGTTAAGGATTGAGAAGTTATTTAGCTGGCTTTCTGTCCCCTCTTTTCTGCATGTCTTACACATCTATGTGTATCAAAATTCAGTCTGGCATTTAGTGTCCAAGGCCTTAGGGGTTTAGCTGAAAGTGGTCTTGTCACATTTCATTGCATGTAATATGACACCCCCACTGATACAGGTTGAAGGCTTTTGAGGAAAATGAGAGCAGCAAAAGGAAAATAAAAACACATGTACCATTTAAGACTTGTGGTTCAGCTAGTCTATGATTCTGCTGCTAGCATAAACTTCATGTGAGACCTTTCTCACAACAGCATACCTAATCTTTTTGACACTGACATTAAAAATTGGGTAAACCCCAGCTTCTCTTAGCAGTCATGTGTAGCTCTGTTTATTCTACACTTAACTAATCATTTTGGGGATGAGTTCTATTTTTTGGCCAGTTTTGCTCCAGGCTCATTGGAGCACCAAAACTGAAGGCAGTAAAGGCAAAGAACCAGATGCCACAGGAAATGTCAAAGTAGGACAACAGAAAAATGCATGATTCAAGCAGGAAACGTGAGGTCTTAAACATTGGGAAAAGATTTTTCCAGATTATTGGGAAATAATTGCCAGATTTGGGAGACCCTGAAGTTGACGTACAAAGCAAAGAAGAGAATTGCAACTGAGAGCTTGAAATTTAAAAAAAAAAAAAAGAAGAAGAAGAAGATGAGGAAGAATGTATTTTCATTTGTGTGAATTATCTGTGTGTAATAAATAACATGAGAAAAATATGTTGACATATTTTCACACAATTTTATCAGTTTCTTAGCTGTAACTATCTCTAATACGACTGGTCAATGGTATTTCTTTAAAGAGTTTTATTTGGTATTATTATTATTAAATATTTTTTTCAAAAAATTACTTGCACTCTTCTTCAAAGTGGCATTTTGTTGTTAACACCTTTTAGAGCTTTTTGACTCCTTCAGTCATCCTTCTCAGTAGATCATATTATTTCTAATTGAGAAAGTGTTCTTTCCATGGGCCATACAGTACACAGTAGTCTCTAAGTAAATTCTGCAAATAGTGGGCATTCTCAATTCTCGTTATTCTGGTATTGAAATATGTAAGTATTTGCTGTTGAAATGTATAACTATTTCTAGTTATTTTGGTATTAAAATGTGTACATGCTCAAGGCATGGCTTGTGCCCCTGGCCCCAGCTCTTACAACCTGGGCCCTGCCATGAGCCTTGAGATCATCAAGTCTAATACGAAATTCTTTTTTTTTTCAATATATGAAATTTATTGTCAAATTGGTTTCCATACAACACTCAGTGCTCATCCCAAAAGATGCCCTCTTCAACACCCATCACCCACTCTCTCGTCCCTCCCACCCCCCATCAACCCTCAGTTTGTTCTCAGTTTTGAAGAGTCTCTTATGCTTTGGCTCTCTCCCACTCTAACCTGTTTTTTCTTTTTCCTTCCCCTACCCCATGGGTTTCTGTTAAGTTTCTCAGGATTCACATACGAATGAAAACATATGGTATCTATCTTTCTCTGTATGGCTTATTTCACTTAGCATCACACTCTCCAGTTCCATCCACGTTGCTACAAAGGGCTATATTTTGTTCTTTCTCATTGCCACGTAGTACTCCATTGTGTATATAAACCACAATTTCTTTATCCATTCATCAGCTGATGGACATTTAGGCTCTTTCCATAATTTGGCTATTGTTGAGAGTGCTGCTATAAACATTGGGGTAAAAGTGCCCCTATGCATCATTGCTCCTGTATCCCTTGGGTAAATTCCTAGCAGTGCTACTGCTGGGTCATAGGGTAGGTCTATTTTTAATTTTCTGAGGAACCTCCACACTGTTTTCCAGAGTGGCTGCACCAGTTTGCATTCCCGCCAACAGTGCAAGAGGGTTCCCATTTCTCCACATCCTCTCCAGCATCTATAGTCTCCTGATTTGTTCATTTTGGCCACTCTGACTGGCATGAGGTGATATCTGAGTGTGGTTTTGATTTGTATTTCCCTGATGAGGAGCGACGTTGAGCATCTTTTCATGTGCCTGTTGGCCATGTGGATGTCTTCTTTAGAGAAGTGTCTATTCATGTTTTCTGCCCATTTCTTCACTGTATTATTTGTCTTTCAGGTGTGGAGTTTGGTGAGTTCTTTATAGATTTTGGATACTAGCCCTTTGTCCGATATGTCATTTGCAAATATCTTTTCCCATTCCATTGGTTGCCTGTTAGTTTTGTTGATTGTTTCCTTTGCTGTGCAGAAGGTTTTTATCTTCATGAGGTCCCAATACTTCATTTTTGCTTTTAATTCCCTCGCCTTTGGGGATGTGTCAAGTAAGAAATTATTGTGGCTGAGGTCAGAGAGGTTTTTTCTGCTTTCTCTGCTAGGGTTTTGATGGTTTCCTGTCTCACATTCAGGTCCTTTATACATTTTGAGTTTATTCTTGTGAATGGTGTGAGAGAGTGGTCTAGTTTCATCCTTCTGCATGTTGCTGTCCAGTTCTTCCAGCACCATTTGTTAAAGAGACTGTCTTTTTTCCATTGGATGTTCTTTCCTGCTTTGTCAAAGATTAGTTGGCCATACTTTTGTGGGTCTAATTCTGGGGTTTCTATTCTATTCCACTGGTCTATATGTCTGTTTTTGTGCCAATACCATGCTGTCTTGATGATGACAGCTTTGTAGTAGAGGCTAAAGTCTGGGATTTTGATGCCTCCTGCTTTGGTCTTCTTCTTCAAAATTACTTTGGCTATTCGGGGCTTTTGCGGTTCCATATGAATTTTAGGATTGCTGGTTCTAGCTTTGAGAAGAATGCTGGTGCAATTTTGATTGTGATTGCATTGAATGTGTAGATAGCTTCGGGTATTGACATTTTGACAATATTTATTCTTCCAATCCATGAGCAGGGAATGTCATTCCATTTCTTTATATCTTCTTCAATTTCCTTCATAAGCTTTCTGTAGTTTTCAGCATACAGATCTTTTACATCTTTGGTTAGATTTATCCCTAGGTATTTTATGCTTCTTGGTGCAATTGTGAATGGGATCAGTTTCTTTATTTGCTTCATTGTTAGTGTATAAGAATGCAACTGATTTCTGTACATTGATTTTGTATCCTGCGACTCTGCTGAAGTCATGTATCAGTTCTAGCAGACTTTTGGTGGAGTCTATCGGATTTTCCATGTATAATATCATGTCATCTGCAAAAAGTGAAAGCTTGACTTCATCTTTGCCAATTTTGATGCCTTTGATTTCCTTTGTTGTATGATTGCTGATGCTAGAACTTCCAACACTATGTTAAACAATAGCGGTGAGAGTGGACATCCCTGTCATGTTTCTGATCTAAGGGGAAAAGCTCTCAGTTTTTCCCCATTAAGGATGATGTTAGCTGTGAGCTTTTCATAAATGGCTTTTATGATGTTTAAGTATGTTCCTTCTATCCAGACTTTCTCGAGGGTTTTTATTAAGAAAGGGTGCTGGATTTTGTCAAAGGCCTTTTCTGCATCGATTGACAGGATCATATGGTTCTTCTCTTTTCTTTTATTAATGTGATGTATCACGTTGATTGATTTGCGAATGTTGAACCAGCCCTGCATCCCAGGAATGAATCCCACTTGATTATGGTGAATAATTCTTTTTGTATGCTGTTGAATTCGATTTGCTAGTATCTTATTGAGAATTTTTGCATCCATATTCATCAGGGATATTGGCCTGTAGTTCTCTTTTTTTACTGGGTCTCTGTCTGGTTTAGGAATCAAAGTAATACTGGCTTCATAGAATGAGTCTGGAAGTTTTCCTTCCCTTTCTATTTTTTAGAATAGCTTGAGAAGGATAGGTATTATCTCTGCTTTAAATGTCGGTAGAACTCCCCTGGGAAGCCATCTGGTCTTGGACTCTTATTTGTTGGGAGATTTTTGATAACCGATTCAATTTCTTCGCTGGTTATGGGTCTGTTCAAGCTTTCTATTTCCTCCTGATTGAGTTTTGGAAGTGTGTGGGTGTTTAGGAATTTTTCCATTTCTTCCAGGTTGTCCAGTTTGTTGGCATATAATTTTTCTTAGTATTCCCTGATAATTGCTTGTATTTCTGAGGGATTGGTTGTAATCATTCCATTTTCATTCATGATTTTATCTATCTGGGTCATCTCCCTTTTCTTTTTGAGAAGCCTGGCTAGAGGTTTATCAATTGTGTTTATTTTTTCAGAAAACCAACTCTTGGTTTCATTGATCTGCACTACAGTTCTTTTAGATTCTATATTGTTTATTTCTGCTCTGATCTTTATTATTTCTCTTCTTCTGCTGGGTTTAAGCTGTCTTTGCTGTTCTGCTTCTATTTCCTTTAGGTGTGCTGTTAGATTTTGTATTTTGGATTTTTCTTATTTCTTGAGATAGGCCTGGATTGCAATGTATTTTCCTCTCAGGACTGCCTTCACTGCATCCCAAAGCGTTTGGATTGTTGTTTTTTCATTTTCGTTTGTTTCCATATATTTTTGAATTTCTTATTTAATTCCCTGGTTGACCCACTCATTCTTTAGTAGGGTGTTCTTTAACCTCCAAGCTTTTGGAGGTTTTCCAGACTTTTTCCTGTGGTTGATTTCAAGCTTCATAGCATTGTGGTCTGAAAGTATGCATGGTATGATCTAAATTCTTGTATACTTATGAAGGGCTGTTTTGTGACCCACTCTGTGATCTATCTTGGAGAATGTTCCATGTGCACTCAAGAAGAAACTATATTCTGTTGCTTCGGAATGCAGAGTTCTAAATATATCTGTCAAGTCCATCTGATCCAATGTATCATTCAGGGCCCTTGTTTCTTTATTGACTGTGTGTCTAGATGATCTATCCATTGTTGTAAGTGGGGTATTGAAGTCCCCTGCAATTACCACATTCTTATCAGTAGGTTGCTTATGTTTGTGAGTAATTGTTATAAATATTTGGCGGCTCCCGTATTCAGCGCATAGACATTTATAATTGTTAGCTCTTCCTGATGGATAGACCCTGTAATTATTATATAATGTCCTTCTTCATCTCTTGTTACAGCCTTTAATTTAAAGTCTAGTCTGTCTGATATAAGTATGGCTTCTCTAGCTTTCTTTTGACTTGCAGTGGCATGATAAATAGTTCTCCATCCCCTCACTTTCAATCTAAAGGTGTCCTCAGGTCTAAAATGAGTCTCTTGTAGACAGCAAATAGATGGGTCTTGTTTATTTATCCATTCTGATACCCTATGTCTTTTGGTGGCGAATTTAGTCCATTTACGTTCAGTGTTATTATAGAAAGATATGGGTTTAGAGTCATTGTGATGTCTGTAGGTTTCATGCTTGTAGCAATGTCTCTAGTACTTTGTCTCACAGGATCCCCCTTAGGATCTCTTGTAGGGCTGGTGTAGTGGTGACGAATTCCTTCAGTTTTTGTTTGTTTGGGAAGACCTTTATCTCTCCTTCTATTCTAAATGACAGATTTGCTGCATAGAGGATTCTCGGCTGCATGTTTTTTCTGTTCATCACATTGAAGATTTCCTGCCATTCCTTTCTGGCCTGCCAAGTTTCAGTAGAGAGATCCATCACGAGTCTTATTGGTCTCCCTTTATATGTTACAGCACATTTATCTCTAGCTGCTTTCAGAATTTTCTCTTTATCCTTGTATTTTACCAGTTTCACTATGATATGTCGTGCAGAAAATCGATTCAAGTTACGTCTGAAAGGAGTTCTTTGTGTCTCTTGGATTTCAATGCCTGTTCCTTCCCCAGATCAGGGAAGTTCTCAGTGATTATTTCTTCAAGTACACCTTCAGCACCTTTCCCTCTCTCTTCCTCTTCTGGAATACCAATTATGCGTAGATTATTTCTCTTTAGTGCATAACTTAGTTCTCTAATTTTCCTCCCATACTCCTGGATTTTTTTTATCTCCCTTTTTCTCAGCTTCTTCTTTTTCCATAATTTTATCTTCTAGATCACCTGTTTTCTCCTGTCTCTTCAATCCGAGCTGTGGTTGTCTCCATTTTGTTTTGCAGCTCATTTATAGCATTTTGTAGCTCCTCCTGGCTGTTCCTTGGTCCCTTGATCTCTGTAGCAATAGATTCTCTGCTGTCCTGTATACTGTTTTCATGCCCAGCGATTAGTTTTATGACTATTATTCTAAATTCACTTTCTGTTATATTGTTTAAATCCTTTTTGATCAGTTCATTAGCTGTTGCTATTTCCTGGAGACTCTTTTGAGGGAAATTCTTCAGTTTCATCATTTTGGATAGTCCCTGGAGTGGTGCAGAACTGCAGGACACTTCCCCTGTGCTGTCTTGAATAACTTGTGTTGGTGGGCAGGACCACAGTCAGACCTGATGTCTGCCCCCAGCCCACCACTGGGGCCACAGTCAGACTGGTGTGTACTTTCTCTTCCCCTCTCCTAGGGGTGGGATTCACTGTGAGGTGGCGTGGCCTGTCTGGGCTACTTGCGTACTGCCAGGCTTGTGGTGCTAGGGATCTGGCATATCAGCCAGGGTGGATCGGCAACTAACACAGGGGCGGGAGGGGTAGGCTCAGCTGTCTTTTCCTTCAGTGATCCACTTCGGGAGGGGCCCTGTGGCACTGGGAGGGAGTCAGACCTGTCACTGGAGGGATGGATCTGCAGAAGCACAGCATTGGGTGTTTGCGCAGTGCAAGCAAGTTCCCTGACAGGAACTGGTTCCCTTTGGGATTTTGGCTTGGGGGATGGGCGAGGGAGATGGCGCTGGCAAGAGCCTTTGTTCCCTGCCAAGCTGAGCTCAACAACTCTCCCTCCCCTTGTCCTCCAGCCCTCCCACTCCCCGAGCAGAGCTGTTAACTTATAACCTTCCAGATGTTAAGTCCCGCTTGCTGTCAAAACACACTCTGTCCAGCCCCTCCACTTTTGCAAGCAAGACTCCGGGGCTCTGCTTTGCCGGCGGGCTGCCCCTCTGCCCTGGCTCCCTCCTGCCAGTCCTTGTAGTGCGTACCACCTCTCTGCCCTTCCTACCCTCTTCCGTGGGCCTCTCATCTACGCTTGGCTTTGGAGAATCCGTTCTGCTAATCTTCTGGAAGTTTTCTGGGTTATTTAGGCAGGTGTGGGTGGAATCTAAGTGATCAGCAGGATGCGGTGAGCCAAGCGTCCCCATACGCTGCCATCTTCCTCTGACTCTCTGTCTCACATTCTTTTATCTCATTGAAATTCTGGCTCTTTCAAACTCTTCAAAGCTTTCCCATGTTCTCTCTTGAGTAGTGCTGTACAAGAGAAAGTATTGGCACTATATATGTAATTTTAAATTTTCCAGTATCCACATTAAAAAAGTAAAAGGAAACAGGTGAAATTACTTTTAATATATTTTAATTTGAAATATCCAAAATCTTATTATTTTAATATGTAATCAACATAGACATTCTTGAGATGTTATATATATATTTTTTTCTAAGCCCTCAAAAATATAGTATGTATTTTACTCTTATGGTACATCCCAAGTGCTCAATAGTCATATATGACTAATGGCTACCCTACTGGACAGAATAGATCAGTCCTGGAACCAATGTACTCCAAGTTTGGTCCACAGACCAGCAGTGGCAGCATCACCTGAGACCTTATTAGAACTATACAATCTCTGAGTCTGCTCAAGGCTTATTTAACTGGAAGCTGCATTAAATTTTTTTTTTCAGGCAATGGGATATTTTAATGTTCTACTCTTTTCAGTACTAAGATGTATTTTAATTACAATTAAAGAAATATAGTCTTCCATGAACTAGCCAGGGGGAACATATGTAACATTATCATTCATTGTTTTTATGAGAACATGTAATGTTTCTTTTTTTTTCAATTTTATTTTTTTAAATTTACATCCAAATTAGCATCTGGCACAACAATGATTTCAGGAGTGGATTCCTTAATGCCCCTTACCCATTTAGCCCATCTCCCCTCCCACACCTCCTCCAGTAATCCTCTGTTTGTTCTCCACATTTATGAGTTTCTTATGCTTTGTCCCTCTCCCTGTTTTTATATTATTTTTGTTTCCCTTCCCTTATGTTCATCTGTTTTGCCTCTTAAAGTCCTCATATGAGTGAATTCATATGATTTTGTCTTTCTCTGACTCACTAATTTCACTTAGCATAACACCCTCCAGTTCCATCCACGTAGTTGCAAATGGCAAGATTTCATTCTTTTTGATTGCCGAGTAATACTCCATTGTGTGTGTGTGTGTGTGTGTGTGTGTGTGTGTGTGTGTGTGTATATATATATATATATATATATATATATACCACATCTTCTTTATCCATTCATCCATTGATGGACATTTGGGCTCTTTCCATACTTTGGCTATTGTTGATAGTTCTGCTATAAACATGGGGGTGCGTGTGTCCCTTTGAAACAGCACACCTGTATCACTTGGATAAATACCTAGTAGTGAAATTGCTGGGTCGTAGGGTAGTTCTATTTTCTATTTTTTGAGGAACCACCATACTGTTTTCCAGAGTGGCTGCACCAGCTTGCATTGCCACCAACAATGCAAAAGAGATCCTTTTTCTTCACACCCTCGCCAACATCTGTTGTTGCCTGAGTTGTTAATGTTAGCCATTCTGACAGGCATGAGGTGGTATCTCATGGTGGTTTTGATTTGCATTTCCCTGATGATGAGTGGTGTTGAGCATTTTTTCATGTGTCAGTTGGCCATCTGGATGTCTTCTTTGGAGAAATGTCTATTCATGTCTTTTGCCCATTTCTTCACTGGATTATTTGTTTTTTGCATGTTGAGTTGAATAAGGTCTTTATAGATTTTGGATACTAGCCCTTTATCTAATATGTCGTTTGCAAATATCTTCTCCCATTCCATCTGTTGCCTTTTAGTTTTGCTGATTGTTTCCTTCGCTATGCAGAAGTTTTTATTTTGATGGGGTCCCAGTATTTCATTTTTTATTTTGTTGCCCTTGCTTCTGCGGAAGTGTTGAGTAGGAAGTTGCTGCGGCCAAGATCAAAGAGGTTTTTGCCTGCTTTCTCCTTGAGGATTTTGAAGGCTTCCTGTCTTACATTGAGGCCTGTCATCCATTTTGAGTTTATTTTTTTGTATGGTGTAAGAAAGTGGTCCAGGTTCCTTCTTCTGCATGTCGCTGTCCAGTTTTCCCAGCACCACTTGCTGAAGAGACTGTCTTTATTCCATTGGATATTCTTTCCTGTTTTGTCAAAGGTTAGTTGGCCATATGTTTGTGGGTCCATTTCTGGGTTCTCTATTCTGTTCCACTGATCTGAGTGTCTGTTATTGTGCCAGTACCATACTATCTTGATGATTACAGCTTTGTAGTATAGCTTGAAGTCCGGGATTGTGATGTCTCCTGCTTTGGTTTTCTTTTTCAAGATTGGCTATTCGGGGTCTTTTCTGGTTCCATACAAATTTTAGGATTATTTGTTCTAGTTCTGTGAAGCGTGCTGGCATTATTTTGATAGGAATTACATTGAATATGTAGATTGCTTTGGGTAGTATCAATATTTGTTCTTCCTATCCAGGAGCATGGAATCTTTTTCCATTTTTTGTGTGTCTTCTTCAATTTCTTTCATAAGCTTTCTATACTTTTTAGTGTATAGAGTTTTCCCCTCTTTGGTGCAACTGTAAGTGGGATAGATTCCTTGATTTCTCTTCCTGTGGCTTCATTGTTGGTGTATAGGAATGCAACCGATTTCTGTGCATTGATTTTATGTCCTGCAACTTTGCTGAGTTCATGAATCAATTCTAGCAGTTTTTTGGTGGAATCTTTAGGGTTTTAGATATAGAGTATCATGTCATCTGCAAAAAGTTAAATTTTGACCTCCTCCTGGCCGATTTGGATGCATTTTATTTCTTTGTGTTGTTTGATTGCAGAGGCTAAGGCCTCCAATACTATGTTGAATAACAGTGGTGAGAGTGGACATCCCTTTTTCCTGTCCTTGGGGGGAAAGCTCTCAGTTTTTCCCCATTGTGGATGATATTAGTAGTGGGTCATTCATATATGGCTTTTATGATCTTAAGGTATGATCCTTTTATCCTTACACTCTTCAGGGTTTTTATCAAGAAAGGATGCTGTATTTTGTCAAATGCTTTCTCTGCATCTATTGAGAGCATCATATGGTTCTTGTCTTTTCTTTTATTGATGTGATGAATCATGTTAATTGTTTTGTGCATATTGAACCAGCCCTGCATCCCAGGTATAAATCCCACTTGGTCGTGGTGAATAATTTTTTTAATGTATTGTTGGATCTGGTTGGCTAATATCTTGTTGAGGATTTTTGCATCCATGTTCATCAGGGAAATTGGTCTATAGTTCTCCTTTTTAGTGGGGTCTCTGGTTTGGAATCAAGGTAATGCGGGCTTCATAGAATGAGTTTGGAAGTTTTCCTTCCATTTCTATTTTTTGGAATAGCTTTAAGAGAATAGGTGTTAACTCTTCCTTAAATGTTTGGTAGAATTCCCCTGGAAAGCGATTTGGCCCTGGACTCTTGTTTTTTGGCAGATTTTTGATTATTAATTTGATTTCCTTACTGGTTATGGGTCTGTTCAAATTTTCTATTTCTTCCTGTTTCAGTTTTGGTAGTGTATATGTTTCTAGGAATTTGTCCATTTCTTCCAGATTGCCCATTTTATTGGCATATAATTGCTCACAATATTTCTTATTATTGTTTTTATTTGTGCTGTGTTGGTTGTGATCTCTCCCCTTTCATTCTTGATTTTGTTTATTTGGATCCTTTCCTTTTTCTTTTTGATCAAACTGGCTAGTGGTTTATGAATTTTGTTAATTCTTTCAAAGTACCAGCTTCTGGTTTCATTGATCTGTTCTACTGTTTTTTGGGTTTTGATAGCATTCATTTCTGCTCCAATCTTTATTATTTCCTGTCTTCTGCTGGTTTTGGGTTTTATTTGCTGTTCTTTTTCCAGCTCTTTAAGGCATAAGGTTAGGCTGTGTATCTGAGACCTTTCTGCCTTCTTTAGGAAGGCCTGTATTGCTATATACCTTCCTCTTATGACCGCTTTTGCTGAGTCCCAGAGGTTTTGGGTTGCGGTGTTATCATTTTCATGGTCTTCCATATACTCTTTAATTTCCTCTTTAACTTCTTGGTTAGCCCACTCATTCTTTAGTAGGATGTTCTTCAGTCTCCAAGTATTTGTTACCTTTCCAAATTTTTTCTTGTGGTTGATTTTGAGTTTCATAGTGTTGTGGTCTGAAAATATGCACGGTATGATCTCGATCTTTTTGTACTTGCTGAGGGCTGATTTGTGTCCCAGTTTGTGGTCTATGGAGGAGAACATTCCATGTGCACTGAAGAAGAATGTGTATTTCATTGCTTTAGGATGAAATGTTCTGAATGTATCTGTTAAGTCCATCTGGTACAGTGTGTCCTTCAAAGCCATTGTTTCCTTGTTGATTTTGTGATTAGATGATTTGTCCATTGTGAGTGGGGTGTTGAAGTCTCCTACTGTATTTTTTTATTAAATATTTTTTAATGTTTATTTATTTTCAACAGAGAGACAAAGCATGAGCAGGGGAGGGCCAGGGAGAGAGGGAGACACAGAATCTGAAGCAGGCTCCAGGCTCTGAGCTGTCAGCACAGAGCCCGACGCAGTGCTCAAGCTCACAGACCGTGAGATCATGACCTGAGCCGAAGTCAGATGCTCAACTGACTGAGCCATCCAGGTGCCCCAAGTCTCCTACTATTATGGTATTACTATGAGTTTCTTTATGTTTGTGATTAATTGATTTATATATTTGGGTGCCCCCACACTTGGTGCATAAATATTTACAATTGTTAAGTCTTTTTGGTGGATAGACCCCTTAGTTATGATATAATGTCCTTCTTCATATCTTGATACAGTCTTTATTTTAAAGTCTAGATTGTCTGATATAAGTATGGCTACTCCAGCTTTCTTTTGTTGACTATTAGTATGATAGATGGTTCTCCATCCCCTTACTTTCAATCTGAAGGTGTCTATAGGTCTATAATGGGTCTCTTGTAAACAGCATATAGATGGATCTTGTTTTCTTACCCATTCTGTTACCCTATGTCTTTTGATTGGAGCATTGAGTTCATTGACATTTAGAGTGGGTACTAAAAGATATGAATTTATTACCATTATGTTGCTTGTAGAGTTGGAGTTTCTGGTGGTGTTCTCTGGTCTTTTCTAATCTTTGTTGCTTTTGATATTTATTTATTTATTTATTTATATTTTCATCCTTTCTCCCCTCAGAGTCCCCTTAAAATTTCTTGCAGGGCTGGTTTAGTGGTCACAAATTCCTTTAATTTTTGTTTATCTGGAAAACTTTTTATCTCTCCTTCTATTTTGAATGACAGCCTTGCTGGGTAAAGAATTCTTGGCTGCATATTTTTCTGATTCAGGACATTGAGTATATCCTGCCACTCCTTTCTTGCCTGCCAAGTTTCTATGGATAGGTCTGCTGCGAACCTGATCTGTCTTCCCTTATAAGTTATGGACTTTTTTTTCCCTTGCTGCTTTCATGATTCTTTCCTTGCCTGAGTATTTTGTGAATTTGACTATGATATGCCTTCTTGATGGTTGATTTTTGTTGAATGTAATGGAAGTCCTCTGTGCTTCCTGGATTTTGATATCTGTGTCTTTCCCCAGGTTAGGAAAGTTTTCCACTATGATTTGCTCACATAACCTTTCTACCCCTATTTCTCTTTCTTTCTCTTCTGGGACCCCTATGATTCTGATGTTGTTCCTTTTTAATGAGTCACTCATGTCTCTAGTTCTTAAATTGTGCTCTTTTGCCTTAATCTCCCCTTTTTTTCTGCTTCATTATTCTCCATAAGTTTGTCCTCTATATCGCTGATTTTCTCTCTGCCTCATCCATCCTTGCTGCTGAAGCATCCATTCGAGATTGCAGCTCAGTTATAGCATTTTTTATTTCATCCTGACCAGTTTTTACTTCTTTTATCTCCGTGGAAAGGGATTTTAATCTATTTTCGACTCCAGCTACCTTTCTTATTGTCATGATTCTAAATTCTGGTTCACACATCTTGCTTGCATGTGTGTTGGTTAAGTCCCTAGCTGTCATTACTTCCTTCTCTTTCTTTTGGGGTGAATTCCTTCGTTTAATCATTTTGAAGGGAGAAAATGAATTAATGAGGTAGAAAAAATTAAAATAAAAATATAATTAAAAAATATATTAAAATTAAAAAATTAAACACACACACACACAAATAAATGATGCTACATCCTAGGTGTGTTTTGGTCTGGGTGTTGAAAGTGGCTTGATAGATTAGAGAAAAAAGGGGGTAAAAAGAAAAAAAGAAATCGTTTGAAAAATTTGAAAACATGAATACACTGAAGTAGACTAAAATAAAATGATGGAAGTAAAATAGAATTTGAAAAAATTTACACAAAAGTAAAAAATATAGTAAAAGAATTAAAGAAAAATATTTTTAATAAAAATTGAAAACAAAAATGATTTTTTCTTTCTGTATTCAAGAAAAAGAAAATAAATAAAAAAGAGAAAAAAGAAAAAAAAAGAAAGAAAATTGAATAGATGGACCAGCTAACCGACTGAAATACGACTGAAATTACTTCATTTTCCCCTAGAAGTCAGACTATGAAGTGCTTTATAGTCCATAAACTAAGCAGGCGGCGAGACTTCTGTTCTTGAAGAGTGAGGCTGGCCCAGTTGGGCGGGGCTTAGTGTAATGGCTCCATTCTCCACTAAATGGCGCTCCTAGCCTACTGGGGTGGGTTGTTGTGGTGCTTGTAGGTGCATGTGCACATACTCAGGAGCAGTGAAAATGGCTACCTAGTCTCTAGTATCAGAACTCTGTTATCCCTGATCAGCAATTGCTGGCCCATATTTTGTCTTCAGCTTTCATCCACTCCCTGCTTTTACACTGTCCGTGACCAAGCCCCAGGTAGTACCTCTCTCCCAAGTTTTGTCTCATATATGGCTGTTTTCCCTGGCCCCTTACTTCTGAGGGACTGTGGCTTTGACCCATTCCAATCCTTTGCAGAAGGTCTCACTGAGCAATGGCTGAATGCCAGTCGCACCCAGGAAAGTTTGCAGGACCATTCTGCTGCTAATGCCCAGAGGCTGTGGCCAGGTGCCAGCCTGCCCCAGAAAAACTTCACAAGATAGTGTAGCAGCAGCGTTTCAGGGATTATGGAAAATCACAACATACATCTGGCACCAGGCTTCACCCTTAACGACCTTGTTCCAACACCAGCAAATGTGGCCGTTCTCTGGGGTCTGCTGGGCCAAGGTTGCCTCACAGCCTCTACCAAATGTCCTTCCAGCAGTGGGACAGCTTCTCTTGTGGCCTGAGAAACTCCCAGACTCCACTCTGCTTCTGGGGATTCACCCTTCCCACCAAAGCACTGCCAGGTATCAAGCTGTGGAGTTGCAGACTCTGCGCTCCCCCTGTTTATAGTCTTAATGGAATTTAAACTCTCCTTTCTCCTTTCTCCCTTTTTAGTTCAGTCCCTGTGGCTGTTTCCACTTTTCCACTTTCTCTCCAGATGCTTTTGGGTAGGGGTGCTTTTCCCATATTCTCCCCATCGTCTCCATCCTCTCTCCACATGCAAAAGTACCTCTCTGCCCTCTGCAGCTTCTCCCTCCCCAAGTTCACCTCTCTGTGCCGCATACCTGCTGAATTTTGTGGTTCAGGTTGTGCAGATTGTTTTGTTAATCTTCAGATCAGTTTTCTAGGTGTATAAGATGGTTTAGTGTTGGTCTGGGTGTATTTCATGGATTCAAGACACACAAAAAAATTCCATGCTGTTCTGCCATCTTGGCTCCCTCCTAAAATTTTTTAATTAACTAATTTATTTATTTATTTTTAAATTTACATCCAAGTTAGTTAGCATATAGTGCAACAGTGATTTCAGGAGTAGATTCCTTAATGCCCCTCACCCATTTAGCCCATTCCCTCTCCCACAACCTCTCCCGCAAACCTGTTAGTTCTCTATATTTAAGTGTCTCTTATGTTTTGTCCCCCTCCCTGTTTTTATATTATTTTTTCTTCCCTTCCATTATGTTCATCTGTTTTGTATCTTAAATTCCTCATGAGTGAAGTCATTTGAGATTTGTTTTTCTCTGATTAATTTCGCTTAGCATAATATCCTCCAGTTCCATTCGTGTAGTTGCAAATGGCAATATTTCATTCTTTTTGATTGCAACTCTCCATTGTATGTATATGAATGGAGTAATACTCCATTGTGTGTGTGTCTGTGTGTGTGTGTGTGTGTATATATATATATATATATATGTTCTTTGTCCATTCATCTGTTGATGGACATTTGGGCTCTTTCCATACTTTGGTTATTGTCAATAGTGCTGCTATAAACATTGGGGTGCATGTATCCCTTCGAAACAGCACACCTGTATCCCTTGGATAAATACCTAGTAGTGAAATTGCTGGGTCGTAGGGTAGTTCTATTTTCTGTTTTTTGAGGAACCTCCATACTGTTTTCCAGAGTGGCTGCACCACTTTGCACTCCCACCAGCAGTGCAAAAGAGATCCTCTTTCTCTGAATCCTCATCAACATCAGTTGTTAATGTTAGCCATTCTGACAAGTATGAGTTGATATCTCATTGTGGCTTTGATTTGTATTTCCCTGATGATGAGTGAAGTTGAGCATTTTTTCACGTGTCTGTCAGCCATCTGGATGTCTTCTTTGAAGAAGTGTCTATTCATGTCTTTTGCCCATTTCTTCACTAGATTATTGTTTTTTGTGTGTTGAGTGATAAGTTCTTTATAAATTTTGGATACTAGCCCTTTATCTGAGATGTCATTTGCAAATATCTTGTCCCATTCCTTTGGTTGCCTTTTAGTTTTTCTGATTGTTTCCTTTGCTGTGCCAAAGCTTTTCGCTTTTCATTTTGATGAGGTCCCAATAGTTCATTTTTGCTTTTACTTCCCTTGCTTCCAGAGACATGTTGAGTAAGAATTTGCTGCTACCAAGGCCAAAGAGGTTTTTGCCCACTTTCTCCTTTAGGATTTTGGTGGCTTCCTGTCTTACTTTAGGCCTTTCACCATTTTGAGTTTATTTTTGTGGATGGTGTTGTAAAGTGGTCCAGATTCATTCTTCTGCATGTTGCTGTCTAGTTTCCCCAACAATATTTGCTGAAAAGACTGTCTTTATTCCATTGGATATTCTTGTCTGCTTTGTCAAAGATTAGTTGGCCATATGTTTGTGGCTCCATTTTTGGGTTTTCTATTCTGTTCCATTGATCTGAGTGTCTGTTTTTGTACCAGTACCAGTGTCTTGATGATTACAGCTTTGTGATATAGCTTGAAGTCTGGGATTGTGACGCCTCCAGCTTGGGTTTTCTTTTTCAAGTTTGCCTTGGCTATTTGAGGCATTTTCTGGTTCCATACAAATTTTAGGATTGTTTGTTCTATCTCTGTGAAGAATGCTGGTGTTATTCTGATAGGGATTGCTTCATTAAAAAATTGTTAATGTTTGTTTATTTTTGAGAGACAGAGCAGGAACAGGGGAGGGGCAGAGAGAGAGGGAGACACAGAATCTGAAGTAGGGTCCAGGTTCTGAGCTGTCAGCAGAGAGCCCAAACGGGACCTGAACCCATGAACCGTGAAATCATGACCTCAGCCTAAGTCGGACATGGAAGCTGCATTTTAACAAGACTCCAGGTGATATAGTTTCACATGAAAGTTTGAGAAGCTCTGGTTTGGAAGACACAGTCAGTCCTCAGTAAAATCCCCCATACCTTCTGTCTTCCTGATCTTCTGAAATTTAGCCTTGATCTGTGGGCATTGCTTCCTCTGCAGCGTTCACAGGTGGTGTCTGTTTTCTCTGCCACATCCTTATATCGGTGGGGTGGATGTCTTCTCTCTTACTCTGTGCCCTTTGTGACCATTCTTCTTCCTACCTCACTAAGGCCTCACAGCTTTGCATCTCATGTCAGCAGATTATACCACAAACTTGCTCATTGTTGCTGTCTTTGACTAACTCCCCAGGTCACTCTTCTTCATTCCCATCTTTCTGTCATTCCAACAGGACTTGGTGATTTCAGACTAATCTCAAGCCTTTACTAGGCTGAAGTATCCACTTCCAAGGCCACTCGTGTAGTTATTGACAGGCTGCAGTTTGTTGCAAGGTGCTGGACTAAGGGCCTCAGCTCTTCACCATGCCATGTGGTCTCCAGAGACTGCACCCAGCATGGAAGCTGCTTTCCTAGAGTACAAATGATTTGAGACACACAAAGACAAAGAGTGAGAGAATATGCAAGATGGAAGCCATAGTCTCAGAAGTCACATCCCACCCCTTGTACCATTTTCTATTTGGTAGAAGCAAGTTCATAAGTGTAGCCATACTCGAAGCAATCACAAAAAGGAGGGAATCTTAGGAGTTGGGGATCTTTGGGGACATCGTGGAGACTGTCCACCACAGTAATCTTCACACTCCTCTTCTCCTCACCAGCTCATAGTGCTCCAGTTTTTCTGGCTTCTTTTCTGTTCTCTGGGAATCCAAGCATGTGCTCAACTCAGAGTTTTGCCTTTGCTTTCCCTCTACCTTGAGCACTTCCCCTCCAGATATCCTTATGACTTACTCCATTACTTCCTTAAAATTTCTGTTAAAAATGTCACCTTCACAGTGAGATCTTTCATTATCATAAAATTTAGAATTATAGCCCTCTACCTCAACCACCTGAAACGCTCTATCCCCTTCTCGTTCTATTTGTCTATTTTTCCTGTTGTTATCTAATATATTGCCTTACCATTCGTTTTCTTTTTGGATTCCTCTCACCACAGCAACATTTTCTTAACAGGCTTTTTGACTTTAATCATGAATTCATTCTATAACCAAATGAGTATGCCAGTAAAAAGGCAAATATGATCATTAATGCTTCACATTCTAAAATTCTTCAGTGACACTTGATAGACTGAAGTAGTCTTTTTGGGAGAAGACTAAACTAGGTTTGGTACTGGTCTCCAAAAGGACATTTGGAAATAAATGGGCTGTGTAGCAGATATTGTTGGTTCTCTGCCTATATCCCTTGGGACTTAACACTTCAGTACACCCCAGCCCTTCCAACTCCATCTGTTTTTGAAGAAATATTCTGCACCCCAAGCATACCAGTATACTTTGAACAAGACTAATGTAAATTGGAGTATAGATACCTCTGCTTCCTTGCCCTGGTGAGATAACTACAAGGTGCTTTCTATACTATTTCCAAGTTATCCTACATGATTATGCTCAGTCATCCACAGCAGTAGCTAGTTTGATAACATACCCTTTTTGGTTTTCCTTCATTGTTTGTATCATTTTCTCATTCCCTTGCTAGTATTTCTTGCACCTCCCAAGTAAATTACTTGGATTCAAATCCTGTGTCACTATCTGCTTACAAGAGAATCCTAACCAAAACAGGGTATTGCAGGTGTCACAACAACCAGGGATCAGGAGGCCAGGAAGAATGCTAAATATCTTATGATGCATAGACAGTACAACCAAATGATGAATTATCCCTCCCGAAATGTCAATAATACAGTGTGGTTCCTTATAATGGAAAATAAGACACATCACTCTTTTCAAATTTCCTCTCCATTATAATTTTCATCTTGCCTCATTAGATTCAATTTCTAATTTTACCTTTGGATGTCATTTTTGTTTGTTTTTAGCTCTTAGTTTTGTATTCCAATTCAGAATGGCAGAAAGGATAAAGAATATTTATACCTACCTTGTATAATTCCTAGATTCATTCCTGAGAATGGTCCTCCAGGTACATTCTGATGATTTATGTGGGGTCTCTGGAAGAATCTAAACATCTAGTGATACTTAAAGAAGCCACTGGGTCTAGCAATGTCTCTCAACCAGAGTTTTATAGTTGCTCTACAATTGATTGCACTCAATCTACACCACGGGGTGTTCAGTGGCAGAAAATGTTCACCATTAAGTCCATTATGATTGTGGAGTTACAGCTAATTGTTGATTCACTAAACCAAATTATGTTTTTCTTCACTAAATGCCTAATTTGATTTTACTTAATTTCATTACTGGAAGGTCAAGTAACAAAATGGTGCCCATGGCTTTGTTTGGCCCTGCCAAACTCTATGATCTTTTAATAGCTTAGAAACCAGAATGCTTGGGATTTTGCCACCTTGATTTATGATAAGTATGGAGTAAGAGTTAAAGAGATAGGGGGCGCCTTGAGTTTTACCTAGTTCAATTTCCTATTTTCCTGTTAATCCTCAGGATAGTGCCTCACTTCTCAACAAAGATCTATAATGATTCGTATTATGCTACTTCCATTAGTAGCTCACTCCAGCAACTGTCAATGCTGGTAAGTCAGCATTAACAACAAGTTATCACAGTACTTATAAATATTTTCTGAGTGAATATTTGATAATCAAGATGTTCAATCAAAGTTTAAATTTAGGTCCCTTTGCCTTTCCTGGACTTCAGAAAAAAGAATATGGCCCAACATTTTTCTCAAAGCCCTCTCTTAGACTTGAGGACAACACTAAAAACAGTTTTTCTTCTTGACGAAAAGATTTTTTTTTACCTTTTAATAGGAGCACTTGTTTTATCCTTCAATTTTTCATGGTAATTTTGGCTGCTAGTCTCTATTTTTTGCAGACAGGAGTACTGAATACAGTAAGCTGGAAAGGCTTTCACAAACAGAGTGAGAAAGAAGGAAGGAGAACATTCTTGACCTGGAATGTCATAATCTAAATGGATTAATTTTTAAGCTACCTCCATAAAATAGAACTAATAGTTAGAAGCATTGTCTGTTTCTCATCAAGATTCAATTCAGTAAGCATTTATTGAATATCCTTTCAATCTGTTCTGGGTGTGTTCAAAGAAGTAAAATGTGCAGTCCTGCTTTTGAAGAGCTGGTAACTTCAGAGGTGCTCTACTTTCTCAATAGTTTCTTAGTTCATTAAGAATTCTGTTTTGATTTAGTATAATCCAAGAAAGCTTTTGCAGGAAACACTAATTTCTAGTGTTTACATACCTTAAAGCTTTGAATCAAGAGGCAGAAAAAGACAGTTGGGGAGGTGTGAAATTTTTTAACTGACCAAGAGTTTCCATTCACTTTGAATTCTCTCCATTTTGCTATTTCATGGTTTTTTTCTCTCTTTTTTTCTAAACACTATCAAAGGTTTACTCTTGATTCCAAAGTTCATATGAACTTTGCATATATGGAATTCCCAGTGTAACAGAGTGGAATGCATGCTATTTTTAGTAAATCCTTTCTAACTTTTTCCTTTTACTTATTCTCATTACCCTCAGACCCATGAATTAGCCCTTTATGCAAATTTTTTCAGAGATTTTTAAAATACGGGCAGCAGCTTTTTACAAGTTGTAATAACCATTCTTAGATGATACATTAAAAGATCTGGACCCAATTTCAATGTGTGTGTGTGTGTTGTGGGGATGGGAGGATTGGGGGATTCCCCACACCATTATGGAACAATTCTCTGACACCGTTGGTGGTCCTACAATTCAACTCAGTTCTGAAACTAATTACCAAGAGATAGCATCAGATTCCACAGGTTAAGGGCTCAGTCCCACAAGACTGCCCTCCACTTCAAATGCCAAATATAAGCCCTGTTTTGTTACCTGTGCCTCTGACTGATTGAGTATAGATTGGAAATTACCATGATCCCATCCTGGGGTTTGATTAGTTTGCTAGAATGGCTCAAAGATTCCTCATCCCATGATCTTTTATCTTTTCTCTCAACAAACCACAAGTTTCTGTGTACCTGGGCTGTTCTAGCAAACCCCAGTTCTCTGACACCAACTAGAGGTTCTGGTCACCAATTCCAATATGTGGAAGTAGTGGCCTTTTTCCACATCACCAAGCAACTTGGGGATACACACCCATGATTCCTATAATTCAACTCCATTCTGACCCTGGCTGTCTGAAGATTGTGTCAGATCTCATAGGTTAAGGGTTCAGTCCTCTCTATGGACTTCAGATATAAGTCATAAGTCCAGGTTTTCACCTGTGCTTTTGACCAACCTGGTATAGATTAGGGGTTTCAGTGATCCCCACCTTGGGTTTGATCAGTTTGCTAGAGCAGTTCACAGAACTCATGAAAACATTTTATTTACTAGATTGCTGATTTGTTATAAAAGGATATAACTCAGGAAAAGCCTGATGGAAGAGATGCATAGGGCAAAGTATGGAGATCTTTCATGCTCTCTGCAAATGCATCACTCTCCCTGAATTCCCATGTGTTCACCAACTTGGAAGCTCTCTGAACCCATCCTTTTAGGTTTTTATGGAGGCTTCATTACATAGGCATATTGATTAAATTATTCACCATTGGTGATTGATTCAATCTCCAGCCCTGCTCCTCTCCCTGGAAATCAAGGGGTCGGACTGAAAGTTCCAACCCTCTATTCAGATTGGTTCCACTGGCAACCAGTCCTCATCCTTAGGTAATTTCCAAAGTCACGTCATCAACATAAACTCTGTTGTGGTGGCAAGGGGCTTGTTATAAATAACAAAATAACCCATTTCAATTTTATGGCTCAGAAGTGGATTTTAAGAACAAAAGACAAGAGACCAAATATTATGAGAAAAGATACCCCCATTGCTCTTATTGTTCGAGAAATTCCAATGGTTTTAGGAGCTTTGAGCCAGGAACCATGGAACCAAGACCAAATATATATGAGAAATATATTTTGGTCAATGACCAGATATGTATTTATTATAAATCACAAAATTGCACACATTAACCAGAAACACAAAATAAAGACATTATTAAAGTATCCATTTTTCATATTTTAGGTCAGATTTATTACTCACTAGTTATTATTTGAAATCCTGTTGTTTAAATACAGTACTGATGAGTTTTTTGATTTTGTCAGAATTGACTTGGAAGATATATAAGGGAAAGTTCCAGTAACATTCTTATTTTAGGATTTCAACACACAGTATTAATGTTTGGTCCAATTTATGCCTTGGTTGATCTGAATTCATGCTAATGTGGGGACCACTTTGGCATAAAGATTATTTTGAATTAAAAAGAAATCAAAACCCAGTAGATTCAGGAAAAGCTCTTTTTGTCCTCCACAACTGTCTAAAAAGAATTTAGATAGAGGGTCAACTCCAGGAAGAGTGCTATCACTGTAGGTAAATATATTATACTATGAACTAGGTATGGTGGACAGGGAGGAACCCAGGGCAGTCAGTTTGATCCCTGTCTTCTGTGTCCTATTGTTTCTGAATAGCCTAGCAATCATTTGTTTACAAAACATTTACTCTTTTACATCTCTCTGTGAATTGCATTTCTTCCCCTTGAAGTCCCTTATTCTCCTTACCTCCTTCTCCTTAGTTCAGAATGACATAAAAACCTCACTTTGCCTGACTGTCTGGAATTTCCATGTGTGGATTCCCCGTATGTATGAAATTACATTTGATTTTCTCTGATTAATCTGTCTTATGCCAATTTGGTTCTTAGTCAGACTAGAAGGACACTGAAGGGGATAGGAAATTCTTTCTCCCAACATTAATTATAACTGAAAGGGAAACCCGGCTTTATCAAAAAGTAGACCATACTTTTTAATAATCACAGATTTTAGAATAGACCTAAAACAGTGATTTTTTCCCAGCCCCTTAAGACTTCAGCTCCTTGAGGGCAAGCCCTGTGTCTTAGTCTTTGTGCTTGTAAAATAGAAGGAGGGGGGCACCTGGGTGGCTCACTTGTTTAAGCATCTGGCTCTTGATTTCTGCTTAGGTCATAATCTCACAGTTCCTGGGATCGAGCCCATGTCAGGCCCTGCTCAGACAAAGTGGAGCCTGCTTAGGATTCTCTCCCTCTCTCTCTGCTCCTGCCTCTCAAAATAAGTTAATAAACATAAAAAAGGGGGTGGGGAGGACTGGAAGGGGAAGGGAAGAAAATCCTCTCTATTGAATTATAAAGCAATTGAGGACCAGAAGTTTTCCTTAAATTATAGAACCGGGCAGGGTTGCAATCTCAGATATTCTGCATCCTCATAGAATACATTTTGCTCTCTTAAGCTGCTTCCTACTAAGACCATGTTTTTTTCTGATGGTATTTCTTGTTAGGTAAACTAATTGTCCGATGTTTCTGTCTCTACCCAAGGGATGGACAGAATTTTAGTCCAAGCCTCTGTCTTCTCCCTTCTCCTCCTTGGAGAAATGTTGGAAGGAAACCTTTGACTTGTACTTCTACCTCTTTTTTCACTCCATGCTAAGGGAGGAGGTGCAATGAGTATGATCATGATTGGTGATGAGTTGCTGGGTTACTGTGCCTAAAAGCAAGAATCAGGCTTCTCACTTCTTTCGCTCTGTTCTTGGGCTCTGTGGGGTCTTGTCTGTTTCCAGCTCCCATATGATGAACACACCTGGCAGAGAAGGTGATGAACACACCTTCTCAAGGAAGCAGAGGGATCCACCATCGTTTCTTGGTTCCAGCTTTGCAACTAACCCCTGGATGCATGTCAGACAAGCCTCCATTCTAGGCCAGCTGTCTCCAAATAAGGAGGAGGGTGGTAGTAAACCACTAGGTTTCAGAACTGAGTCAAATTCTCTAAGAGCTTCCTAAAAGGGGATTGTGCTGTGCACCAATGCAGACATAATGTCCTGCATTGGACTTTCAATCAGTTGTCACCGTTATTTGAGTGCTCTATCAGTAGCAAAGGCTGGAAGCTTAGAGGGCAAAGCTAGGCCGTTCCAACATAGCAATTATCATCATGTCAGAGGAGTTGTTTATTGTTGTTTTGGGTATGGAGAATTTCACCATCTACAAAAACACACAAAATAATTTTAATAAATTTCCATGTACTCGTTTGCCAATCCCAACAAGTATTCATTCATGGCCAATACTTCTACATCTGTTAAACCATTGAAATCTTATTTTTCCTAAGTGACAAGTGTTCCTTGCATGTAGCTTTTGCTTTCTTAGGCTACACAGCCAGGGGTGGATGGTAGTTAACACTTGGGGTTAACAATAACAACAGCAACAAGACAATAATATCAGTGTGACTTCTTCCCCTTGGCTTCCATCCAACAGCAGCAATGGGATCCCAAGTTTCCTTGTCACTCTCCTTTCTCTGAGAGGGTTCTAGAGGTTTCTAGAGGGTTCAGAGTATTCTCTGATTCATGAATTATTTTTGGCAGCCTCTATTTTTTCCCCCATGGTCAGAGATGTTCTTCTGCCACTTAGAGACTTTGAGGGACAGTTGCCATCTCTGCCACTATTGGGATCAGCATAGGCTTTTTTTAAGACAACTTTTAAGTTCATAGAAAAATTGAGAGGATGATATAGAGATTTCCCATATACTTTCTGCTCTCACATGCATACCTAACCACATTGCCAGCACCCCCACTCTCCTCCCCCCAGAGTGGTGTATTTGTTACAATCAATGAGAACCTACACTGACATATCATAATCAAACCAAGTCCATAGTTTACATTAGAGGTCACTCTAATGTAATGAATGTGTTGTATATTCTGTGGGGTTAGACAGATGTTTAATGACATATCGACCATTATAGTATCACATAGAGTAGTTTCACTGCCGCCAAATCTTCTGTGCTCTGCCTATTTACCCCTCTCCTTACAATACCTGGCAACACTGATCTTTTTACTGTCACCACAATTTTGCCTTTTCCAGAATATCATATAGTTGGAATAATATAATATGTAGTCATTTCAGATTGGCTTCTTTCACTTACTAACATCCATTACTCCATTTCTTTAATAAGATTCTTCTTTGGTGCTCACTTCGGCAGCACATATACTAAAATTATAATGATACAGAGAAGATTAGCATGGCCCCTGTGCAAGGATGACACGCAAATTTGTGAAGCGTTCCATGAATAAAAAAAAAAAAAAGATTTCTCTGCCTTTTCATGACTTGATAGCTCATTTTGTTTTAGCAATAAATAATACTGTATTTTCTGTGGATAACCACAGTTTATCCATTCACTTACTGAAGGACATTTCGATTCCTTCCAATCTTTGGCAATTATGAATAAAGTTGCTATATACATTCATGTATAGTTTTTGTGTGAACATAAATTTTCAACTCATTTGGGTAAATAGCAATGAATGTGAATGCTGGTAAGAGTTAATATAGTTTTGTAAAAAATGGCAAAATGGTCTTCCAAAGTGGTTGTACTATTTCGCATTCCCATCAGGAATGAATGACAGTTCCTGTTGCTCCACATCCTCATCAGCATTTGGTATTGTCAGTGTTCTGAATTTGGGCCATTCTAACAGATGTATAGTGGTATCTCATTGTTGTTTTAATTTGCATTTCCACAGTGACCTATAATGTAGAACATATCTTCATATATATATTTGTGATTTGTATTTTTGGTGACCTGTATGTTAAGATATTTGGCTTATTCTTTTAAAAAATTTTGTTAAAATGATTGCTTATTTTTGAGAGAGAGACACAGAGCATGAACAGGGGAGGGGCAGAGAGAGAGGGAGACACAGAATCTGAAGCAGGCTCCAGGCTCTGAGCTATTAGCACAGAGCCCGACATGGGGCTCAAACCCATGAACCATGAGATCATAACCTGAGCCGAAGTCTGATGTTTAACTGACTGAGCTACCCAGGTGTCCCAATCTTTGGCTTATTCATTAAGTGGGTTGTGTTTTCTTATTGTTAATGTCTAAAGAGTTCTTTGTATATTTTGGAAAACAGTCCTTAATCAAATATGTCCTTTGTAAATATTTTCTCCTAGTCTGCAGCTTGTCTTCTCATTCTCTTGACATTTTCTTTCACAGAGAAGTTTTTAATATTAATGAAGTCCAGCTTATCAATTATTTCTTTCATGAATTGTGCGTTCAGTGTTGTATCTAAAAAGTCATCACCACGCACAGGGCTAGATTAGATAATGTAGGTTTTCTCCTACATCATCATCTAGTTTTATAGTTTTTCATTTTAGATTTAGGGGTCAATACACTATTTGAGTTAATTTTGTGGAAGGGTATAAAGACTGTGTTTAGGTTTCTTTTTTTTCTTTCTTTCTTTCTTTCTTTCTTTCTTTCTTTCTTTCTTTCTTTCTTCTTTCTTTCTTTTTGCAAGTGAATCTGCAGCTGTTCCAGCACCATTTGTTGAAAAGACAAATAGTCTTTGCTTCATTGAATTGTCTTCACTCTTCTGTGAAGGATTAGTTGACTCTATTAATGTGATCTATTTCTGCGCTTTCTATTCTGTTCCATTGATCTTTGTTTCTTCTTTTTCCAATACCACCCTGTCTTGATTACTGTAGCTTTGAAGTAAGTCTTGAAGTCAGATAGTGTTAGTCTTCCAACTTTATTTTTCTACTTCAATATTGTGTTGGCTGTTTTGGGTATTTTGTCTCTCCATATGAACTTTATTGTTTTTAATGTTTATTTATTTATTACTGAAAGAGAAAGAGAGAGTGCAAAAGCATGGGAGGGGCAGAGAGAGAGGGAGAGAGAATCCCAAGCAGGCTCCACCTGGCTTGAACCCACAAACCCATGAGATTATGACCTGAGCCAAAATCAAGAGCTGGATGCTTTACCGACTGAACTACCCAGGCACCCTGTCCATATGAACTTTAGAATTGATTTGTCAATATCAGCAAAATAACTCGCTGGGATTTTGATTGGGATTGCATTGAATCTATGGGCCAAGTAGGGAGAATGGACATTTTGGCAATATTGAGTCTTCTTATCCATGATAATGGAATACATCTCATTTATTTAGCTCTTCTTTGACTTCTTCCGTCAGAGTTTTATAGTTATCCTTATATATATTTTACACACATTTGGATAGATTTATACCTAAGTATTTCATGTTAGGGGGTGTTAATGTAAATAGTATTGTGTTTTTAACTCCAAATTGTACTTATCCATTGCTGGTATATAGAAAAACATATTTCTATTTCCTAATATTTTGGATATTAATTTTGTATTCTGCAATCTTGTTATAATTGATTATTAGTGCCAGGAGATTTTTGTGTTTGCTTTTTTTTTTTTTTTTTTTTGGTCAATGTTTTTTTTTTTTTAATTTTCGACATAGATAATCATGTTACCTATGAACGAGGACAGTTTTACGTCTTCTTTCCCAATCAGTTTACATTCTGTTTCTTTTCCTTGTCCTATTGCATTAGCTTGGCTTATTGTAAATGATTTTTCTGTATCTATTGATATAATCATGTGATTTTTCTTTTTCAGCCTGCTGAGGTGATGGGTTACATTAATTTGGTTTTCAAGTGCCAAGCCAGGCTTACATATCTAAGATAAATGACACTTGGTTGTGGTATATCATTCTTTTTATACACTGTTACATTCTGTTTGTTAACATTTTGTTGAGGGTTTTTACATCCCTGTCCATGAAAAGTATTGCTTTGTATTTTTTTCTCCCTTGTAATATCTTTGCAAATTTTGGTTAGAATAATGTTGGCCTCATAGAATGAGTTAGGAAGTATTCCCTCTGTTTCTATCCTCTGAAAGAGATTGTAGAGAATTGGTATAATTTCTTCCTTAAATGTTTGGTAGAACTCACCAGTGAACCCCCCTGGGTCTGTTTTGGATGCTTATTTATTATTGATTCAATTTCTTTAATAAATATAAACCTATTTAAAATGACTATCTCTTATTGTGTAAGTTTTGGCAGATCTTGACTTTCAGGGAATTGGTTCATTTCATCTGGTTACCAAATTTTTTGAAATAGACTTGTACATTGTACTCTTTATTATGCTTTTAATATCCATGACCCATGTGTTCTTTAGAAGTATGTTGCTTAATCTCCACATGTTTTAGGATTTTCCAGTCATTTCTGTTATTGATTTCTTGCTTAATTCTATTGTGCTCTGAAAGCAGACATTGCATGACTTCTACTGTTTTACCTTTGCTAAGGTGTGTTTTATGACACAGAATATACTCTGTGTTGGTGAATGTTTCACGTGAACTGGGAAAGAATGTGCATTCTTCTGTTGTTGGATGAAGTAATCTATAAATGTCAATTATATCCAATTAATTGATGGTGTTGTTGAGCTCAACTATGTGCTTACTGATTTTCTGCATGCTGGATCTGTCCATTTCTGTTAGAGGTCACCAGTCTACTTTTTGTCATTATTGCTGCTGTAATTGATGTTGCTGTTGCAATCTCACTGTGGTCGCTGCTGTTCTTGTGAATGCACTATTCTATCTTCAGTATGAGGTTCCTTTTTTAAACTTGTTATTTTTAATTTTTATTATTGTTTTTTAAAATTTATGAGGTGCCTTTTTATTTGGATCCCTTGGATGGGTATTGTCCTTTAAATTCTTACTGTCAGCTTTTTCTTTGAACTTGGGAGAGTGTTGATGAGGAGACTAGGTGAGGAATTATTTGAATAGCTTCACCAACTCTCACACTTAGAAGTGTTTCTCCCTTTCAATGAGGAGCTAGTGCCAGGATAAGTAGGGGATATCTCTGTTTTTTCCCATATCACACCTCATTCACCTGTGGCTTCTCTCAGAGGTAGGTAGAGTGACTGCCTTTGTAACTCCTCTTATTTCAAGTATTTTACTTCTGATGTCCTGAATAAAACATGACCTACAATTATAAAGCACATCAGTGTTTTATTTTTGGAGGCAGACACAAGATCCTTCTGTATGTAGCCCTTGCAAGTCAGCATCCTTATCCAAATTATGGGAATGTATGAAGTCCTCCAAAGATAAACCCAATATCTCCTAAGACTTGGAAGAGACAGGTCCAAAATGGTGACTGTATGTGTATCTTACATTTCCTCCAGAAAAACATACAACATATATATTTGTTTTTACATTTTGGAGGTCTGACTCCTATCACTACCTTCCTCCCACCTTCATCTTCCACCCACCTCAACCCACCTCCCACTTTTGTCCTCCTCCCATTTCTGCTCTCTCCACTCACCATCTTGAGATTATTTTCAGGTGGTATGAAAAAAGAGAAAGGACAGAACTTTTGTCATCCTACTAAAGGTTCTGTTCTGTATTACCTTGGAGGAGAGAAGTTGGCTTGAAGAGTGATGAGATAGGTAAATGGTCTTACCTCTAGAGTTTTCACCAAGCCTTCTCAGATGTGGTTTTCTTTACCATTAGGCACACAGCGAGTGTTCAACAAATACTTTGACTGACTGATAGTTTCCATCAATCCCGGTTTTGATATAGTGGGGACGGTTTATTTCCTGGGCCTTCTTAGGATAGTCTTATCCAAGCTCAACCCATGTTCATACAGGTATGAGAGCCAGGCCCTAGCAGCACATAAAGACTGCTTTTTATTCTCTTGTGCATTGATTCCATGCATGAGTAGGGGCTCTAACCTTTTCATTTGGACTCCATTCATTTACATAAAGATATCTAGAATCCCAAGGCTTCATGCCATCCCAAAACACGCTGGATTTTTAATCACTGGTGGGAAAGCTGTTTGTCTTTTTGTTCTACCTGCATTTGTCAGCTAGTTATAAGAGTGAGAAAATAGCAGATATATGTACCCTACATGCTTCATTATGTGGCTGGCATGCTCCCTTTACCAAAGCTCTCAATCATAAAACTGCTTTAATATGGTAGATCTTTGTCTACACTAGCATTATTGGGACTATTAGGGCCCAAGATAATTTGGACTTTTTCCCTTTCATAATCCCTTGACATTTGCATTTACTCTTCCTATTTTCATATAGATGTATGACTATGTAGAGAAGAACAGATTATGGTGAAACCCTATAGTGTGAAGAAAAGAAATCAAGATATAGAAATTGATTGTGTCTTGCTTTTCTATTTTTTAAGCAGTATCCAATTAGAAAATATCAGGAAAAATAAACTCCCAGTGAGAATAACTACATAAATTATAAAACCTTGGTATGAATCTAATAAGAAGAGTATCTGAACTATGTAACAAAACCCTTAAAACTTTAAAGTCCTAAGTTAAAGGGTAGGAAACAATATTATAATAAAGAAATAAATATTTTATATTAATCTATAAATTTAATGGTATTCCCCCTAGAAGTCTCAGTGGAAAGAATTTGACAAAGGATTCTGATATTTTCCAGGAAGAGAAAATGTGTGGAACTAAAAAAGAAATTTTGAAAACAAAGACTCATAAAGAGAAAAATATTATGACATATAAAGCTATTATATTAAAAGAGTTTGGCATTGAAAAAGGAATAGATAATTAAATCAACAAAACAAATGAGATTCTAGTATAAGATTCATGTCTAAATTGTAATTTAAGATATAACAAAGGAAAAATAGACTATCAATAGATGGTTTTGAGATAATTGGCTATCTGTTTGAGAAAAAATGTATTTTATTACATTTTATATAACAATATAAACAGAAAAAATAGCAGAACAGTTCTATAATCTTACTGTGAAGAATACTTGCATAAGTTACTTACTAAAAATAAAGGGAAATAAAAAGAAATGGACCCTAGGGACAGACCTTAGGGTCAATAATTTCCATCTCCTGAAAGTCATGAAAGTAATATATTTATAATATATAAAATAACAGAACTTGGGGCTCCTGGGTGGTTCAATCGGTTAAGAAACCAAGTCTTACTTTCAGCTCAGGTCACGATCTTGCAGTTTCATGAGTTCAAGCCCCATGTCCAGCTCTGTGCTGGCAGCACGGAGCCTGCTTGGGATTCTCTCTCTCCCTCTCTCTCTGCCCCTCCCCCACTCACACTGTCTCTGCCTCTCTCAAAATAAATAAATAAACTTTAAAAAAAATAAATTAACAGATCATTACTATCTAGCATACATAAATATCTTTCATAAGTCTGTAAGAAGATAAACCCAATAGGAAATGGATGGACAAAATATATGACAAGGTGATTTAGAGAAAAATGAATAAAAATGGTAAAACAATCATTTGAAGAGATGTTTAATTTCACTAATACTCAAAAACATGCAAATTAAGTCAAGGTACTGCTGATACTATCAAATTTTGAAGAATTCCAGATTGAATATTCAGTTTGGGGAAGGGACTGGAGAATCAAATACTTTTATGCACTGTGAGTGGAAATGTAAACAATGATTACTTTTATTGAAAGCAGTTTGGCAGCATGTATTGACACCTACTCTCTGGTCCAGTATGTGACATATGGTAGGCATGCAATAAGTATTTGTTGACTCAGTGCAGGATGACTTCTGTGACTGGAAAGAGCATGGACTTTGCAGTCAAACAAAACTGAATTTTATTCCTGGTCCTGACTTTATTTACTAAGTAAACTTCAAGCAATTTATTTAACTTCCTTATGCTCCAACTTCCTTTTCTAGAAAATGGAGATACTTCTTACTTTAGGAGTTATGAGAAATAATGAAACAATGCATGCAGTGTTTCATTCATGGCTGCCAAGTTGTAAATGCTGGATAAATGAAAGACTTTATTGTTTCCCACATGGTTTTTCTGGCCACCCAAGAGAATTCTATTTCTTCAGATAACTTTACCCAGACTCTTTTACATTCTCCTTCCTCACCATCCAATCATCTCGCTATTTAAATTCAGCTTTTCCAGAGGCACCTGAGTGGCTCAGTCAGTTAAGTGCATCTGACTCTTGATTTTGGCTCAGGTCATGATCTCATGGTTCAGGAGACTGAACCTGCATCAGGCTTCACACAGGTGTGGAGTCTGCTTGGATTCCCTCTCTCTCCCTCCCTCTGCCTATCCCCAGCTCTGTCTCTGTCTGTCTCTTTCTCACAAAATAAATAAATAAATAAATAAATAGACAAGCTTTATATAAAAAAATAAAATAATTTCAGTTGTTCCAAATCTGCCCTTATGCTGTTATCTTTTGTGCTGCCAACACTTCATTAGAATCTTCCAATTAAGGACGATGTTCAGTATCACATGAGTTCTTTAATAGACTCATCACCAGTACTTTTTGTGAATTTAATTGCACCCCCTCAAAAGACATGTTCAAAGGTCCTGGGACTGTGACTTTATTTGGTAGCAGGGTCTTTGCAGATATAATTCAGTTAAGATGAGGTCAAACTGGAATCGAATGGACCCTAAATCCAGTATAACTGTCCTTAAAAAAAAGAAAGAAAGAAAGAAAGAAAGAAATCTGGACACAGACACACACAGGGAGAACATCAAGTGATTGTAGAGGCAGACACTGGAGTACTCTATCTTCAAGCCAAGGAACCCCAAGGATTGCTGGTAACTATCAGAAGCTAGGCAGAGGCAAGGGAAGATCCTCACCTAGAGCCTTCAGAGAAAACATGGCTATGATGACACCTTAATTTCATACTTCTAGCCTCTAGAACTGTGAGAAAATAAATTTGTGTTAAGCCACCAAGTGTGTGGTACTTGGTTAAGGCACTAAGAGACTGATATTCTGGTCACAAAAGGTCATTTGATTCTAATTCTGGAGTTAGTAATAATCTGTGGAACAGATGGAGGCAACACCAGGTTTTTTATAATTAAGGATACATTTCCTAAAATATAATCTTGTTTTTCCAACATGAAGCCAGCCTTAGAAAGGGGGAGAATAATTAAGGATTAGAAAGGGTTAAAAAAATCTCTAAGGAAACAAGACAACAAACTTGTTCTCTCAGGACACTGACTCAGGAAGAATAGTCAAATGGGTAGGTTCCCAACCAGTGAGCTCCAAAGGCTCAACTTTCTTTGGCAGTATGCCCTAGTGGCCATTAAAGTTTTTCTGCACTATATTACTTTCCTTTCCACTATTTGGTGGCCTGGAGATATGTATTAATAAGAATACATTGAGTTGTAAGTAACAGAACACTCATTTAAAGTAGTTTATAGGATAAGGAACTTTCCATCTCACATAACAAGAAGCCTGGAGCTAAGAAGTTTCAGGATTGGTTACTACAGTTGCTCAGCAGTTTTCAGTTGCTTCTCTACAATTTTGACTTCCTTTTCATAATCACAAAATAGCTACTGCAACTCTAGGCATCAAGCCTTCACATCACAATCCTCAAAAGCGGAAAGATGAGTTTTTCCTCACCTATTTCTTTTCAGGAGGAAAACACTTTCCAGAAGTTCTCAGCAGATCTTTCTGATGTCTTAGTCTTGTATAAGACTCCATCAAGCTATCCAAGATAATGGATGATGGCATATCCATAGCTTGCCATAATTAGACAGTTTCAGGGTGACTATGTGTGTTTGATGCCTGGTCATTAAATAACTAGAGGATAATGCACCTACATGGCATTGGTTGTTTAGTCAAAATTGTATCTGGAATCTGGACAGGATGTAGGTGATATGCCTGTGAAAGAAAGTTTTTGAAACAATGTAAAGTAATTATGCTGATTTTCCAGGTTGCCATATTTTAGGTTTTAATAGTTAGTCTCTACAAATGGTTCTCTGACTGAGCCATGACTCTGAGTATTCATGCTCTGGTGTAGTCCCTACCCCTTGAATCTGGACTGGCCTTATAACTCTTATAACTTGCTTTTCTTCAATAAAATGTGACAGAAGTTACCCTGCATGGCTCCTGCATGAGTCTACATCATAAAAAACCTTGAAGCTTCTGCATGGGATTCTTGAAATGTTCACTTTTGTGAAACTAGCTGCCATGCAATGAGTCTGACTACTCTGAGACTCTCACAGTGTGAGGAAGCTCAAGGTAGCCACATAGAGAGGCTACATGGAGAGACATAAATGCCCACCCAGGCTCTAGCATGCTAGTTACCCCAACCAGGCATGAAACATGTGATTGAAGAAGCCATCTTGGACTTCTAGACCATTAGGCCTTCAGATGATTCCAGTCCCAGATGCCATTTGATTGCAACCAGAAAAGTGATCTTAAGTAAAAACTTTCCATCAGAGCCCATTCAAAAGCAAATAATAACTTTTTTGTTTAAGACACCAAATTTTGGGGCCTCCAAAGAGAGAGGGTTGTAGACAGACACTGTGGTCAATAATGTCCATCTCCCGATATTTATGACTTCATGGAATTCCCTTCCCTTGAGTGAGGGTGGGATCTGTGACTTGCTTCTAATCAACAGAATATGGCAAAGGTGATGAGATGTTTAGGTTATGTTTAGGTTATGTATAAATAAGACTCCATTCTAGTATACTGAAGTGAGAGGTTCTTCTTGCTGGCTTAAAGAAGTGAGCAGTCTCACTGAGGAAGCCCACAAAGCAAGGAACTGCAGGATATCTCTCAGGATTGAGGTTGGCTTCTTCTGACAGCCAGAAAAAAAACAGGGTTGTCAGTCATACATCACAAGTAAATGAATTCTGCTGCCCACCTAAAACACTTGGAAGCAGTTTCTTCCCCTGTCAACCCTCCAGATGATAACATGGTCCAGTTGACACCTTGGTTACAGTCATGTGAGACCCTGAGCAGAGAACCCAGGCAAGTTGGTCACAGACTCCTAAGCACAGAAGCTGTGAGATAGTAAATGTGTATTGTTTTCAGAACTAAGTTTGTGTTAATTTGCTACACAGCAATATAAAACTAACACATGGAGTGAGTGTATTTTGCCTGAGAAAGGGATGTGAATTGAATGGCCCAAGGATGACCTGAAGTGGACAGTTTCCAAAGAGGGCTGCCATCAATTCCTCTTTGCACATTCATGCTGCTTCTCACATCAAGAGGTGGAATCTAACTCCCTTCACTTGACTCTGGGCTCGGCTTACTCAGTTGTTTTGCTTTGACCAATAGAATGTGATAGAAATGATATTCTGAGACTTCAAGGCCATCAAAATGAGTCTTGAGGTTTCTTCCTAGGTCTTTTAGAACCCATACTCTTGTTAGACCTGAACCACTGTGTAAGATGTTTACCATGTTGGAAGAACCATGTATAGAGACCACATAGAGAGGCCAGATGTAGAGAATGTCCTGGCCATCTGAACTCTCTGCTGATGTCAGCCTTCCAGCCTTCCCTGATAAGGCACCAGACTGTGAGTGAAGACTTTTTGGACCCTTTAGGCCATACTAGCCGTCATCTCAACACCAGTGAGTGACCTCAGATGATTATCACCAAGAGCAGGACTGCCCAGAAGAACCCTGCTCAAACTACTGACACACACAACAAATTGCAGTTTGTTGCATGCAGTAATCAGGCAAGATTTGGTTGGGTCTCTTCCAGGAAAGGTAGAATACCACCAATACTAACCTGAGGATATCTTCCATGGAGGTGGGGAGAGGGGGACTCAACAGAACAATTATACCCATCACATCTTGTTGGGTAGAGTTGCCCACTCTACCTGTGGGCAATCCTTCACTAACTATGGAATTAACTAAGGATGGAATTATGATGATTCAGATTAATCAACATGCACCCCCTGGTGCTCCTTTCCCTGAACACTTGCTGAATACTTTTTATGTTTGAAGTCAAACCATAATCTCTGCCATACTCATCGTGCCAAGACCACAGATGATACTGATTTTGCCTCAACTATCTCCACGGCTTGCTGGCAGCTGAAGGCTATGTCTTTACCAGTGCTTACTGCTCTTCAGTGAGGTTCCTGGAGGAGCAGTTGACTTTTTAGGGGCTTACACTTTGCTTTGAGAACTTGGGACAAATTACCCCTGATCTGGATCTGAGGATTATTTAATGGTCTCAACTACTATCACATCAGCAGTAGTCACTAATAATTAGGACACAATGTGGGACAGAATCCAGATGCTCTTTAGCCCTCCTTCTATCCTAGAGTGAGGCATCCTTAAGGCTTGCCTCCCAGAGATTGAAGAATTTCCCTCTTGGTGAGAAGGAGGAGACCATTAAAAAAATTCATTAGGATAAAAAATTCTCTTTGCCATGGGGCACCTAGGTGGTTCAGTCCGTTAACCATCTGACTTTGGCTCAGGTCATGATCTCATAATTCGTGAGTTTGAGCCCTGCATTGGGCTCTGTGCTGACAGCTTGGAGCCTGGAAGACTGCTTTGGATTCTGTGTCTCCCTCTCTCTCTGCCCCTCCCCTGCTTGCTCTCTCTCTCTCTCTCTCTCTCAAAATAAACATTGAAAAAAATTTTTTTACCTTCTCTTTGCCATTCCTCTAAGGAGGTATAGCAAATTTTCTAATGCATAGGATTTGTGGTTCTTGCCTCTATAATCCCTAGCATTCATCTGTTACCTGTATATATTAGGCTCATAGCCAGGCCCTTTACTAGTCATATAGGTACTAGAAGGAAGATGGAAAGCCGTTACTAGTTGAAATGGGCTTTGTTTGAGTTTGACATTTATGACAGCATCTTGAATATGTTAAACATGTTAGTATAAAAGGATAAAGTTTCTCTGGAATTAGAATTCTTAGAATTAAAGGGGCACCTAGATGGCTCAGTTGGTTAAGCATCAGACTTCGGCTCAAGTCATGATCTCATGGTTCATGGGTTCAAGCCCCACATTGGGCTCTATGCTGACAGCTCAGGGCCTGGAGCCTGCTTCAGATTCTGTGTTTCCCTCTGTCTTGGCCCCTCCCCCACTCTCTCTCTCTCTCAAAAATAAATACACATTTAAAAAAAAGATAGAATTAAAAATGAGGCCTATATTTTAACCTTGAGGCAATTTTGACATATTATAAGGATCAGACTAGTAGTCAGGAACTGGAAATTATCCATGGGCAGTCAAAGGTGTTTTATTCCATCATCTAATTGAAGGAATAATGTATTACCTCATCTTTAGTGTTTTGTGTTATTGGAGATTCACTTTTTATTGAGCAAGTCTTTAGGAAATATCATAAAGAGAGTAGTGAGCACATATGCATTCTCAAATCCAGAGAGGAGAATGTTGAAAATAGAAGCCAAGGAAGACTTAAAGCTTTACATACTTTCCTCCCGGGTTTCATGCCACTAACGGAAAAACAGTGTTGTATGCATCGAGTGGAGATTCTAATTAGACAGCACAGCAATGATCCCAAGGCTCTGATCCTGGGGTTTCGTGAATTAGGAAACTCAGATTACCAGAGTGGAAAACTTTCTCAATAAATAGTTCTTCTAGCTTTAAAACTATTAGTCCAACTAAAAAAATTGGAAATTAAAAAGCAAAGGAGGTAGAGACAACATGTTTAGGCACACGTGCTCTATTAGAGACAGAGGTACATCCAGGGCCCAGAACTCATACTTCTTTTTTTTTTTTTTAACGTTTATTTATTTTTGAGACAGAGAGAGACAGAGCATGAACAAGGGAGGGTCAGAGAGAGAGGGAGACACAGAATCTGAAACAGGCTCCAGGCTCTGAGCTGTCAGCACAGAGCCTGACACAGGGCTCGAACTCACGGGCCCCGAGATCATGACCTGAGTTGAAGTCGGACGCTTAACCGACTGAGCCACCCAGGCGCCCCTGGAATGCATACTTCTAATACTCATTTGCCTGAAGACAGAGAGCTATGTGATAGAAAATTACAAGAGTGAGGATATCATAAATACATGTCTTCAGTTATTTTGAAACCCTTTCCCTTTTCTAAAAACACAGTCCAAAAAATCGCCGTAGTGTGATTTCATCAGTAGAACGGAATAATCCCAAAGTGAGGTGACAGATTTCAGGAAGTCCTTACAAGCTTCAGAGCTATCTCGTCACCTTCCAGTTCTGTTTCTAAAACTCTGTTGCTTTTGCCATGAATTCTAAGGAGACTGACACAATTTAGTATTATTCCAAAGAGAAACATGGTGGAAAACAGAGATCATAAGTTGTCCCATCTCCAATAGAGTTGGATTTTATAAGATCTAACGTAAAAAGTCACTACTTCTATTCTGCTTGTTTCCTAAACTGGAAAACTGGTATAAATCCTGAAGTAGAGGTAAGGTAAAAAGGAAAAATGGTCTCCACTTCTCCCTTGTATGTTTTCCCTACTACAATGCTTCTCTTTCAATCGTATTCACACACAAGTAACCATTTCATTAGTCTTTCAGTTTTGGTTACAAGCCCTGAGTCTGGATTTTGTGTCTTGTCTCTACTGCTGTGTCAGCCAGTGTGTAGAGTGGGACACTACCATAGATATTTTAAGCAGAAAAAGAGTTAGTGCAAGAAATTTTGTTTACAAACTCTTTGCAAAGACCAAGTTTGGCATTTTTTTTTTTTTAAAGTAAACAAGCATACAGCGCAACAATTGAACTCTTGGGCAAAATGAAAACTATATTCACACAGAAACCTGTACATGAATGTTTACAGTAGCTTTATATGTAGCAGCCCCAAACTGGAAACAGCCCACATATCCTTCAATAGGTAAGTGGCAAAACAAACTATGGTACATCTATACCATGAAATAATTCTCGACAATAAGAACACCAAACAAACTATTGATACACACATCTTGGATGCATCTCCAGGAGACTTAAACTGAGTGAAAAAAAACAATTCCCGATGATTACAAGCTGTATTATTCCATGTATGATACTTTTTGAAATGACAAAACTTTAGAAGTGTAGGACAGATTAGTTTCCAGGGATTAGGGGTGGTGATGTAAAAGGGCAACTTGAGGCATCCATGTCAGAACTACTCAGTACTTTGACTTTGGTGGTTGATGAATGAACCAACATGTGTGATAAAAGGCATTGTATAAACACACACACTAACACAGACACATGCACAAATGAGTACAATGGGGGAAATCTGAATAAGACCAGCGAATTGTATAAATGTCAATATCTTGCTTATAATACTGCACTGCAATTTCTGAGGAGGTGACAAAGAGGGAAATTGGGTAAAGGGTACACGGGATAACACTGTGTTATTTCTTACAAATATATTTGAATTGTACAATTATCTCAATAAAAACTTCAGTTAAAAACTTTTTTGGGTCATAGCGAGTCTTACATCTTTTGACATGAAACGCTGTTGCCAGGAACACTTAAACATCGTGCCTGGGGTCCTGCTTTGAAAAGCATTCACAGAATTACAAGCTGAAGTCAGGTCTTCGAACACCATGCTAGCACTTTGCCGTCCACAGAAGGTGACTGACTTAATTGGCCCAAACACTGACAGCCTCTGGATTACTGACTGGAGGTCTTCAGCGAGTTGCATGTTCTTCTTCACCCATATAGAAAGGGAACAAATGGAGCAGTAGTACTATTAGAAAATAAGCAAGAATCTTATTTCCATTTTCCCCCATAATTTAATAAAAAAGGCATGAAGGGAAAATTGGGATATTTCATTGGAAATAAAAGCAGTGTTCTGGATCAGTAATTACATAATAAACAAAAACAAAAACTTTTTTTGTAAGGGTGGTAGTGCTTGGGTGGCTCAGTCAGTTAAGTGTCTGACTCTTGGTCTTGGCTCAGGTCATGATCTCACAGCTTGTGGGTTTGAGCTCCATGTCAGGCTCTGCACTATCAGTTCAGAGACTGCTTGGGATTCTCTCTCTCCCTCTTTCTCTGCCCCTCCCCCCTCTCAAAATAAAGAAATAAACTTTCAAAAACAAACAAACACTTCTTTGTAAGGGATGGAGGAACAGAAGCCAGGGAACCATCGCTGGGCTGTTGATGTCAAGGGCATACCACCATAGCTCCAAGCTAGAATTTAGGAAACTGCTGCTGCTGCCACCCTACTGGCTGTTGTACTCATGAAACTTGTGTGACTAGACCCAAACTTGGGGTCTAGTTGCCAAAATTCTCAGGTTAGTTTGACTAGAAGTAGAAAGATGGCCTTTGTTTTACCTCAACCTACCAGACGGAGGGGGAACACATCTGATTGCTGTGAACTCAATTTGCTTCCAAAATATCAGATGCAAAATGATCTGGGAAATGTGGGCTTTAACATTTCAATTTTTACAGATAGTAAATGGAATGGGGATTGAAAGGGTCAATCATGATATTTACCATAACCAGCCACTAGCTATGTGACCTTAGGCAAGTTTATTAACCTTTCTGGTCCCCATTTTCTATCAAATAGAGATCGTTATAAATGAGATATAGCATAGTGCTTGGCACATCTTACTGCTCACTTAATACATTCTAGTCATTATCATTGGTTTTCTAACCTGATGTATGGTGAAAGAATATTACAAATGTTCCATAGGTTAAAAGCAAAGAACGATTAAAAAAGAAGAGATAGCTTGGAGGTGAAAGCAGAGGTCTTATTTTTGAATACTTCACGTCTACTCAATGTCAAGTAATAAAGATGTGAAAAAACTTATTCAGCATATTAAGTATTGAGTACTAAATATACTTATTAAGCATAGTAAGCATATTAATTATATTTATTAAGCATATTAAGTATTAAGTATAGAATGGTTCATGCTGTGAACCGAATTGAATCCTCCCAATATTTATATGGTAAAGCCCTAACTCACCATATGATGGTATTTGAAGACGGGGGCCTTTGGGAGGTAATTACATCATGAGGGTGAAGATCTCATGATGAGATTATTTCCCTTATAAGTAGAGACAGGAGAGAGATGATGTCTCTCTCTTCACCATGTAGGACACAGCAAGAAGATGGCCCTTGGTTATCCAGATGGAGAGCTCTCACCAGGAACCAAATCAGCCAGTGAATACCTCCTCTGAACTCAGAGCTATTACTATCCACTAAGTAGCACATCCTCCTCAGAGATTTGTTTTGAGTTGACAGGACTTGTTATGGGGTTGAATTGTGTCCTCTCCTCCCCTCAATTTTATGTTGCAGACAACCTCCCTGCCAGTACTTTAGCACATGACTTAATTTAGAAATAGGGTCATGGCAGAGGTAGTTAAGCTAACATGAGGTCGGGGCGCCTGGGTGGCGCAGTCGGTTGAGCGTCCGACTTCAGCCAGGTCATGATCTCGCGGTCCGTGAGTTCGAGCCCCGCGTCAGGCTCTGGGCTGATGGCTCGGAGCCTGGAGCCTGTTTCCGATTCTGTGTCTCCCTCTCTCTCTGCCCCTCCCCCATTCATGCTCTGTCTCTCTCTGTCCCAAAAATAAATAAAAAATGTTGGAAAAAAAAAAATTAAAAAAAAAAAAAAAAAAAAAGCTAACATGAGGTCATATTGAGTGGGCCCTAATCCAGTATGAGTGGTGTCCTTATAAGAGGAGAAAATTTAGACACAGATACATGTACAGGGAGAATGCTATGTGAACATGAAGATGGCCATAAAAAGCTAAAAGAGAAACTGTAGAGGAAACTAACCCTGACAATCCCTGATTTGGGATTTTCAGAATTGTGAGGAAATAAATTTCTATTATTTAAGCCACCCAGTCTGTGGTACTTTGTTGTGGCAGTCCCAGGAAACCAACATACAGCCCTACCACCTTTCTTCAGAGAAGTTTTCTAGGGAAATATCCTTCACTTTTCAATCTTTCACTGTGTCTCAGAACTACCATTTCCCTCAATATTTTGTAATTATTTTATTTATAGGACCTACAATATCATCAATTTTCTATGGGTCTTCTATTGTTATACTTCTACTGTCATACTAGAAAAGGCAAATGTCCAGTATTTAGTGGTATGATAGGAGGTCTCACAGCTGCAGGATAAACTTGGTAGGTCCTCTCTGAATAACCACTTTTTTTCAGCAATTTTGGGGAAAATATTAAATAATGTATTTGAAAGTATATTTATATTAAAACAAACATAAGTTTTCAAGATAATTTAGTAGATTTCAAAGACATTTCTTGCTTATAGTAAGTTCCCCTAAATGAAAGTGTTCACTGTCTTGTGCATCAGGGCCTCTTCATTAACCATTCAGAGGCAGCCTTCTACTATTGCATGTAATACACATTTATTCAGTTGTTCTATGTATAGAATAGACAGATGAGGGACAAAGTGTGAAACCAAAGACAAGTCTATCTATAAAGGTAAGGAGTACTCCTGAGGAGCTTAGGGGACAAACAGATTTTAATTTTAATTTTTTTTTAATGTTTATTTATTTTTGAGGGAGAGAACAGAGCATGAGGGGCAGGGGCAGAGACAGAGAGGGAAACACAGAATCTGAAACAGGCCCCAGGCTCTGAGCTGTCAGCACAGAGCCTGATGCGGGGCTCCAATTCAGGAACGGCGAGATCATGACCTGAGCCAAAGTTGGACACTCAACCGACTGAGCCACCCAGCTGCCCCAAACAGATTTTTATTTTAAACCTGAGTTTTTCTGATTTGGGGATTTGAGGTCTGTAATAACTTGCATGATAGGTTGGGGACTCTCTAGTCATTCACTTTGTGATTTGGAGTGATGATCTGAGGTGATTTACTGCAGAGAGGAATAGCTGCAGATAAGCAGAGCAGTGGAGACAGGGAAGTTTTTGTCTCTTCTGTGGATTCCAGCCAACTGCTTAGGTACACACACCTGCTGCCCTCCCAGTGTGTGAGTCACCTCTGCTCTTCTCTCTGCCCAATGTGCGGCTGCCATATGGAAGCCAATTCAGCAGACATCAAGCTAGGACCCCACCTTGCATTTGAATTGTTATTTTTTTGAAATTGGCCATGTCTAGGTTTATAGGACCTTGCAGTCTTTTCAACATTTCCTTAAGTTGCACATGAGTGAGGCCAGACTTACTTGTACTCTGCCAGACCTCTGAACTAGAATACTTTGAATCCAGTTACTTGGAACTTTGTGCCTGGTTCCAAGCTTCAGGGAAATATGAGAAGAGCCAGAAAGCCAGGATACAGGTGAGGTTAGTCTTAACTCACATCTGTGACACCATTTAGGGTCCTTGTAACGCTAGTGCTTTCAATACACATAAAACCAAACTCATCAAAAGGCATTGCAACAGGTTTTCATAAATTATTTATCAGAGCTAATGGCCCCAGGCCCTGTGACGCCTAGATTTGGAATTCAAGGCTTTCTCCTTACTTAAAGGTCAGTCCATCCTTTCTCTCAGCATCCTCTGGAACTATTAGCATTCCTGGGAGATTCAGAGGGGCGGAGGACAAGAGATAGGGGTTCCAAGGAGGGTAAGATGGTGAAGTCTAGGCCACTGACGGCCCGACCTCTCCACGCCAGGCCTTGCCAAGGGACTGGCCAGGCGTAAAGACCTGGTAACAGTTCCCTTCCTGAAGCTGCCTATCACACCCGGACAGAGCAGACACAGCCCAGCGGCCAGCCCGCCCCTCCGGCGCCCCACCCCACCCCCGGAGCCCGCGCGGCCAGCAGCGGAGGGGCGTAGCGTGGCGCTGCGGCCGTCGGCGGGGGGCGGGGCCTGCCGCGGGCGCAGAGGGAGCGTCGCGGGCTGACGCGAATGACGCGGCGCCCGCCAGGCCGCAGCCCCGCCGCCAGGCAGTGGGGCCCGCCTCGGCCCGCCCCCGGCCCTCCCCGCCCGGCCTCCCCAGCGCCCCTGTCAGATTGTGGCGGCGGGCCGCGCGGTGCGCTAGTTCCTTGCAGCCTGGGCGAGGAGACTTGCGCGCGGGCACACCCCCACGTCCCTTAGGCGCCGCTGCCTCCGCTCCACTGGCCTCCGCTCCGCCCAGCCTTCTGCCGCACGCCCGTAGCGACATGGCACACGCGGCGGTACGCTGCCCCAGCGCTCGGGGCTCTGGGGACGGCGAGATGGGCAAGCCCAGGAAGGTGGCGCTCATCACTGGCATCACGGGCCAGGTGAGTGCCGAGGAGGGGGTTTGAGCCGGGCCTGCTGCTGCCGGGGCACATGTACGCCTTGCCCCGCGCTCGGGGCTGCCCGCATTTCCAGGAACAGCCTTCTGGGCATCCCGGAAGGTTTCCGATGTGGCTTGTCGTAGAGCTCGGAGACAAGATGTATCTTGTGGAGAGTGTCCTGGATACATTGGATGCTTCTAGGCTTACCTTGGGGGCGTGGGGGCGTGTGTTCTACTTGGGATGTGGTCCTCAAACCTGAGCAAGATTACGCTCTCTCACCTGTCCTGCCGGCGACTGGAGCGCTTGTTTCTCCAAGCCCTCTAGGGTGCACTTCCAATTCAGTTCTTTAGAGATCCTAGTGCTGGAGGAGGGAAAGGGACTGGTTTTCCGTGAGAGAGAGTGTGTGTGTGTGGAGTCAACTTGCTGTATTTCCGTGTAAGGGCCAAGGCCACTTACCTGCTAATGCTTGGGAAGCAGGGGAGTTCTTGCTCTTTTCGTTCCCGCCAACCAGATTTCCAGACGAAAAGACAAAATAAAAGAAAGTAGTGCCGTGGGGCCACAGACCAGGAAATGTTTTTGTTTGGGGAGTACACCTCACAAAACCTTTTTAAGTACACAAACTCCTGAGATTCATGTTAACACATTTGAAGTGTATGTGACAGACTGGTCCAAAAGTTAGGCTAGGGTTCTATTTTCAAATAAAAGGAGTTCCTTGAGTGAGATAATCATGAGGAGCTGTCCTGCATGTTGGAACCCCCATGTGCAGACTGAGCGTGACTGTTTCTGACAGTCATCTCTTAGAGATGTTGCAACAGGTAGGACCCGACCACTGTATCTAACCAGGCTGTGCTGTGTGAGAATCATTGGTGATGGAATAATTTTGCTCATGTATTTTTGTAGATAGTATTTCTGGAGATTTCCTGGTAGTGGCTAATATTACTCTGTAATGAAGATGATAATAATAGCTAATAAATGTTGTGTTTATTATGTATTGATCACTTGACTAATATTAACTCATTTAGTTTTTACAAGTACTCTTTGAAGGGGATTTTTTTTTTTTTTCAACCTTCACTTTACTGATGTGGAAAGTGAGGCATGGGGGTTTCATTTGCTGAAATCAAACAACTAGAAGTGTCTAATTCGGATTCAAACTCTTCTCACAAAGCACTCTAGCATTAGAAAAGAAGTTGGAATTGGCCAGATTTGGAGTCAAAGAATATTAGACAATTTTAACTACTGGATATCTGATTAGTTTCTGATTATTCATGCATCTTACTTTGTTTAAGGTAATTACAGTAAACAACTGTTTGAAAACTGGTTGAAGAGGTGTGTAGGACAAGGATTTGAGGTTGAGGAAGTGAACCATTAAATTAGTCAAGGGCCCATATGCTTCCAGGTCACGGCCTACATACTTTTTTTTTTCTCTCTAATGCTGAGGACTCTTCCAATTTCTTATACTAGATCTGAAGGTCAAATGTTTACTAAGCTTATATGAACTCTTGAAGGTAGAGTTTTTTTTTTTTTTTTTTTTTTTTAGTACCATTAAGAAATTAGTTAAGCTGTTAATGTAACTCTGTTGGTATGGCTTATACCAATTTGAGTGACCAACACTGTGAATCAATGCAGGTTAGAAATAAAACCTTGTTGAGAGCTTTGAACACAGTCATCTGGTTGGTACTGAGTGACAAGGGAGGAGCAGAAGTGGCCCCTACTGTAGTACGTCCTGTAGGCTGCCACAGGGGAGTCTTTCTTATACATGTGTTCAGCATGCTATGCCCTGGCCAGACACTTTTGGTTCATCACTTCATTTCTGACTTTAAACTCCTGCTTGAGTTTCAGGCTCCTTTTACTCTCAGCACCAGCATTTTAAGCTTTCCTCCAACATTCACCCTCTGCATTATTCCTTTCCATGTTGAGTTGTTGTGTTGGCTTCCATAGCCCCTGGCACAATGTTGAACTCTGTATTGCCATGTAAATCCTATTTAATGGAATTTAATGCCCTGCTATACTTTGCATTTATCTTCTAGGACAGTGACTCCCTACCTGGGTATTAAGGATCTCCAGAGGACTATGGAGTTAATACCAGAGGTCTGAAAATCTATACGTTATTATTCATTTTAAAAATAATATTCAGTGAGAGCTTACTGAGCCACTCTGCCAAACATTTTATATCCCTACCTTAGGGGCAGATACAATTTTTATTCCCAATTTACACCTACCTAAGTAAGGTTAAGAATGTTCCCTGGGAATGCACATCCAATGAGTGTCAGAGCTGAGATTTGAACTGAGAAGTTGCTTAGACCCATTTTGTTAACACACTTCTGTGGTAAGCTACACACAATTAAAATACAGTTCTCTCTGTGTGTGTGTGTGTGTGTGAGAGAGAGAGAGTGAGGGAGAAAGAGAGATTGTTTTACTCTAAGAAGTCTCAGATTCAAGAAGATGAGGCAGACACCATTGCCCTTAGGGCATTTGTGTCATTGTGCCATGATGGGCTCTTAAATGGGTTGTCCCAAATTCCCACTTGAGAATGAATGCAGATAGCCATGGTGCCCTGTATGCTATTTATCATCTCTAGTATTTATCATCGGGCTTCATAGTCTAGCTTCAGCCCCCCTGTCTATTCTTAATACAGTAGTTGTGAATCATTTTCTCAAGTTTTTACCTCATTAAATCACCTTAAAGAAAAACAGGCTCTGGCTTTGCATTGCTGCCTCTAGGCCCTCTACCAGTCATCCCCAAAGCTCACCTCCATTGATTGTCTTAATTGTGCTTGTGGTTCTTTACTACATATATGGGTGGAACTGTTCTTGCTGTTGTGTGAATACTGTCTCTTTGTACCTCGTTGGAGTCATTTTGTGGCTGAATGCCCTCACACGTTGTACTCCTTTTCACTCTCCTAAAAGCCTCTGTGCACTCCAAGTAATCCTGCCAAATGCAGCCATTCCATGAACTTTCTTTGTGTTTACATATATGCACCCTCCCCATTGGCTTTATAGGTAATTTACATATCTTGGTTCTTTGGTTGGTGAACTGCTTCAAGATAGAAACCTTTTCAGCATATTATCTCCCACATAGTTTTAGTTAGTGGGCTTTCAAAAATGTTGACTTACTCTTCTCATTAACAACACATCTTTGTTCCGTGTCTGCAAGGTACAATGCTTATTTTGATGCTGGTGGGAGTATAAAGATATTTAAATTTACTCATTGCCCACTGGGATTTCACAGTCTTTGAAGAACTTAAGACAATGCACATGAAAAAAGTAGTGTTGTACAAGTATGTTAGGGGCCAAATAAGTGGTTTATGTAACCTCAGGATTCTGGGAGAATATAGGTATTGTACCAACAATATAGGTATTGTTGAATGCTAGAAATAGCAGGGACTATATTGGGGTGAACAGCGTGCATAGGAGTGCAGAGAGGGGAGGGTTTGGGGACAGTGAGCACAGATACAATAATAACAGAGGGAATTTAACTTATAAATTAGTTATACCCTTGCTCATTTCCAAAAAGATTCTGAGGTGGCATCAATAAAAAAACACATCATTGGACCATCATAAAAAGAATGAAAAGAAAAAAAGCCCCAGCACCCCAAAACCACAGAACAGGAGTCTGCAGTGAAGGCAATAGAAAGGTGGAGGTAGTGTACCAAAACCCAAAACTAAGAGGTGGCTGCTGTCAAGGTGGACGTAAGATTCAACTTTGAGGTTCCTTATAGTCAAGACAAAGTGATAGGTGAATGATAGGTGAGTGAAACTTTTTATTAGTATTACACTCTTAGAGAAATAACTTAAAAAAAATGTTTATTTATTTTGAGAGAGAGAGAGGGAGGGAGCATGTGCACAAGCAGGGGAGGGGCAGAGAGAGAGGGAAAGAGAGAATCCCAAGTAA